>NC_135235.1:49947839-50261655 GCF_051348905.1 Ranitomeya variabilis | reverse complement strand
GTATTAAAACCCTTCAAAAATATCCACAGCAGATAATACAAAAAGTTCCACAATCTAACTAAAGACATGGAATGTATATCTGCAACTCTTGAGAATCCAACAGGACTGAGAAAATACTGACACAATCAAGCTGGACAAAAAAACAATGAATAGCATGAAATTATTAAGCACACAGCATGTGTGCCAAAAAAACAAAACCAAACACTTATCTTTGCTGATTTGCAAGCAAGGCAGAAGGAACCAAAACCTCCAAAACAATGGACAACTGGCAAGGACTAATGAATCCTGCAAGCCTAAATACCCCAGTCAGAACTGCAATCAGCAGATACACCTGACCAGGACTGCAACTCAGGGACAACTGCATTACCACCTACAACCACCGGAGGGAGCCCAAAAGCAGAATTTACAACACTCTGCTCCCCCTGACCCATATTGTATGTATGGCTCTGATCCCCCCGTCCCATCTTGCATGTTTGGCTCTGCTACCCCATCCCATCTTGTATGTATGGCTCTGCTCCCCTGTACCATCTTGTATGTATGGCTCTGCTCACCTCGTCCCATCATGTATGTATGGCTCTGCTCCCCAGTCCCATCTTGTATGTATGGCTCTGCTCCCCCGTCCCATCTTGTATGTATGGCTCTGCTCCCCCATCCCATCTTGTATGTATGGCTCTGCTCCCCCCTCCCATCTTATATGTATGGCTCTGCTCCCCCCCTCATCCCATCTTGTATGCATGGCTCTGCTCCCCCTGACCCATCTTGTATGTATGGCTCTGCTCCCCCCATCCTATCTTGTATGTTTGGCTATGCTACCCCATCCCATCTTGTATGTATGGCTCCGCGCCCCTGTACCATTATGTATGTATGGCTCTGCTCCTCAGTCCCATCTTGTATGTATGGCTCTGCTCCCCCGTCCCATCTTGTATGAATGGCTCTGCTCCCCGTCCCATCTTGTATGTATGGCTCTTCTCCCCCTCATCCCATCTTGTATGTATGGCTCTGCTCCCCCCATCCCATCTTGTATGTATGGCTCTGGTCCCCCCGTCCCATCTTGCATGCATGGCTCTGCTCCCCTATCCCATCTTATATGCATAGCTCTGCTCTCCCAATCCCATCTTGTATGTATGGCTCTGCTCCCCCCTATCTTGTATGCATGGCTCCCCCATCCATCCCACGTCCTCCCCATCCTCCTCCCCTCCCCCATCCTCATTCTTCCTCCCCCATCCTCCTCCATCCTCCCCCCATCCTCCCCCAGCTGTCATACTCACCCTCCTCACAGTGCACTCTGAACGGACTCCCTGCATCTCTGTCCTGACTCCCGGAGCGGCAGCTTCTTCCTGTGCGAACGGACTCCCTGCATCTCTGTCCCGACTCCCAGTGCGGCAGCTTCTTCCTGGTTGAGCGGTCACATGGTACCGCTCATTAAGGTAATGAATATGCATCCATATTCATGACCTTAATGAGCGGTACCTTGTGACTGCTCACACAGGAAGAAGCCGCAGCGCCGGGACAGAGATGAAGGGACTTTCGGCTCGATTGGAGAAAGGTGAGTATGATGTCTGCAAGGGGGCGACGGGGGTTAGGGGGAAGTGGGTGGGCGGACGTGTGGGTGGTGACCTCGGACTTTAATTAAAAAAAAGAAGCTTGCTCAGGTGCTACCCCCCGCATCTTGGCGCACTAGGCATGTGCCCTCAAGTGATTAGTGGCAAATACGGCCCTGGCTGTATAAGTGGTGGTGTAGCGGTGCAGTTGTGGGGTGCAAGTCGCGGTAAATAACGAGGACACCAGGTTGCAGTCTCTTTACCTCTTTACTGAAGATCTCTGGGTCCTCAGTCCGGAATCCAGATCACCAGGCTGCGCAAGTCCGGCCGGTCCAATGGCACCTCCAGAGTTCACTTTGCAGGTGGAATTCAGTGCCTTCCTTCTTAGCGCTATGTGTTGTAGTCCTTCCCTGCTGTGCTTACGGAAAGTACCCCACAACTGTTGTGTCTGTTTCTTAAGTTCCCTCACAACTCGATTAGATGATGTTCTGCTAATCCTCCGTCCCTCCCTGTTGATCTGGTTGGGACGGCACCCGTTTGACAGGTAGTGTTGTGAATTCTGTTTTTGGGCTCCCTCTGGTGGTTACTGGTGGTACTGGCTGACTTTTGTCTTGTGTTTTCAGTGCACCTGTTCCCATCAGGAAACTGGGAGTTTCCTATTTAGTCTGGCTTCTCAGTCATTCTAGTGCCGGCAATCAATGTTACCAGAGCACCTCTGTTGCTTGCTACCTGCTCCAAGTCTGCAATTCAGCTAAGTTGGATCTTTGGCATTTTTTGTGTTTGTTTGTCCAGCATGCATTTATATTTCTCTTGCTGCTGGAAGCTCTAGTGATCTGAAATTACTACTCCGGTGTCATGAGTTGATAACAGAGTTAAAGTAATTTCAGGATGGCTGTTTAGGGTTTTGAGGTGACCGCGCAGTCCTCTTTTGTATTTTCTGCTATCTAGTCAGAGGGCCTCTCTTTGCTGAATCTATATTCATACTGCGTACGTGTTTTCCTCTTACCTAACCGTTATTATATGTGGGGGGCTAATATCACTTTTGGGGTTTCCCTGGAGGCAAGCCAGGTATGTGTACTCCTCTACTAGGGGTAGCTAGATCTCCGGCTGGTGCGAGGTGTCTAGGGATAATCGTAGACACACCCCCTGGCTACTATTAGTTGCGTGTTAGGTTCAGCGTCGCGGTCATCTGAGATTCCATCTTCCTAGAGCTAGTCCATTTTTGCCTGAGTTCCTGCCATTGGGAACCACGACAGTATTGCCGGCCCGAATGTATTAAAGGTATTGGCTGAAGAAAGAGAGAAAAAAGAAGTTTCTGACACTTTTTTTTTTTTTTTTTTTTACTCAGAAGTTCTGTCTAGCCATAATTGCAATCTGCTGCTTTTTTCTCTCCTCTTAACCCCTGAATGGCTCAGATCTCAGCTGTTAAGAAATGGATATCCAGAGTTTAGCTTCATACCTGAATACTCTTGTTTCTAAGGTTCAAAATATCCAAGACTATGTTATACATGCTCCTATGTTTGAACCCAAGATTCCTATACCTGAGTTCTTTTCTGGAGATAGATCTCGTTTTTTGAATTTTAAGCACAATTGTAAATTGTATCTTTCTCTGAGATCTCGTTCCGCTGGAGACCCCGCTCAGCAGGTTAAAATTGTTATTTCCTTGTTGCGGGGTGACCCCCAGAATTGGGCATTTGCATTGGCACCAGGGGATCCTGCGCTGCTCAATGTGGATGCGTTTTTTCTGGCACTGGGGTTGCTCTGTGAGGAACCTAATTTGGAGATTCAGGCTGAAAAGGCCTTGATAGCCCTCTCTCAAGGGCATGATGAAGCTGAAATATATTGTCAAAAATTTCAAAAATGGTCTGTGCTTACTCAGTGGAATGAGTGCGCCCTGGCGGCGAATTTCAGAGAAGGTCTCTCTGACGCCGTTAAAGATGTCATGGTGGGGTTTCCTACGCCCACAGGTCTGAATGAATCCATGACTATGGCTATTCAGATTGATCGGCGTTTACGGGAGCGCAAACCTGTGCACCATTTGGCGGTGTCTTCTGAGCAGGCACCGGAGATTATGCAATGTGATAGAATTATGTCCAGAAGTGAACGGCAGAATTATAGGCGTAAAAATGGGTTGTGCTTCTACTGTGGTGATTCTGCTCATGTTATATCAGCATGCTCTAAACGCACAAAAAAGGTTGATAAGTCTTTTGCAATTGGCACTTTACAGTCTAAGTTTATTTTGTCTGTAACTTTGATCTGTTCATTATCAACTATTACTGTGGATGCCTATGTGGATTCTGGCGCTTCCTTGAGTCTTATGGATTGGTCCTTTGCCAGACGCTGTGGGTTTAGCCTAGAGCCTTTGGAAGTTCCTATCCCTCTGAAGGGTATCGACTCCACACCATTGGCTAGGAATAAACCACAATACTGGACACAAGTGACTATGTGTATGACTCCTGACCATCGGGAGGTGATTCGCTTCCTTGTGTTGCATAACTTGCATGATGTCTTAGTGCTTGGATTGCCATGGTTGCAAACTCATAATCCAGTCCTTGACTAGAAAACAATGTCTGTGTTAAGCTGGGGATGTCAGGGGGCTCATGGGGAAGTACCTTTGGTTTCCATTGCTTCATCTACTCCCTCTGAAATTCCGGCATTTTTGTCTGACTATTGTGATGTTTTTGAGGAGCCTAAACTTAGTTCTCTCCCCCCTCACAGGGATTGTGATTGTGCTATAGACGTGATTCCTGGCAGCAAGTTTCCCAAGGGTCGTTTGTTCAATCTGTCTGTGCCTGAGCATGCTGCTATGCGAGAGTATATTAAGGAGTCCTTGGAAAAGGGACATATCCGTCCATCCTCATCCCCTTTAGGAGCAGGTTTTATTTTCGTGGGTAAAAAAGATGGCTCCTTGAGGCCCTGTATTGATTATCGCCTGTTGAATAAGATTACAGTCAAATACCAGTATCCTTTGCCACTTCTGACTGATTTATTTGCTCGTATTAAAGGGGCAAAGTGGTTCTCTAAGATTGATCTTCGGGGTGCGTATAATTTGGTGCGGATTAAGCAGGGAGATGAGTGGAAAACTGCATTTATTACGCCCGAGGGCCATTTTGAGTATTTGGTAATGCCTTTTGGTCTTTCTAATGCTCCTTCAGTCTTTCAGTCCTTTATGCACGATATTTTCCGTAAATACCTGGATAAATTTATGATTGTGTATTTGGATGATATTTTGATTTTTTCGGATGACTGGGAGTCGCATGTAGAGTTGAGCGACTTTCATTTTTTTAAGATCGAGTCGGGTTTTGTGAAACCCGATTTTGTCCAGAGTCGAGTCGAGTGCAGTCGGCCGATTATCGCTAAAAGTCAGGGATCGACCGAAACACGAAACCCAATGCAAGTCAATGGGGAAGCATAGTCGGCAGTGAGTGGAGGCCAGGAAAACACCTACAGTGCCCATTTTAATGCCAAAAACATCCATTCTTGTTTCTGAAGCTTGTCAATCTTAATTAACTTTATAATAATAGTTGGGCATAGGGAATTGGGGGTCATTTGGCAAAAGTTGTGGGGGGAGTAGGGCCGGCTCAAGTTTTTCGTGGGCCCAGGAAATGCGGACTACGTCACGGCGGTGTCGCAGGGAAAGGTAAGTATTTCAACGTTGCAAGTGCTGTGATCCTGAGCAAGCAGGGGGGGCCCACTCGTTCGCATTGGCACTGGCACAGGGCCCCTCAAAGTACAGCGATGTGTGTTTGCATGGCGGGGGCGCCTCCCACCAGCAGCGACACTTTTGCGTACTCTGAGGGGCCCTGTGCCAGTGACGTCGCCAACGAGTATGCCCCCCCACCTGATGAAGGAACCTGCACTTTCATCTGCACCTTCCTCTCTGTCCCTGTGTAAGGTGGTATAACATGCGGGAAGGGGAACCTTACTTTCAGCAGGGTCAGATTCTGGCTGTGTAGAGTATAAGGGGAATGTAGTGGTCTAGGTCAATGTACCAGCAGACTCATCTAGCAGTGGCTGGGCAATGGGCAGGATGAGGAGGAAACAGATATAGGGCCAAAGAATAAAGTAGGCTAAATGCAGTTCAAAATTGGTAACAGGACTAAACAGGCGGCATTGCTTTGTTCAGTGGAGTAGCAAACCCAAGAGCAGCAGACACTGTTTCAAGGGCATAACCACACTAGTAGGCCAAATGCAGTTTAATATCTGATAGTATAGGGCGAAAGCCAGAATGTGGAAGCTCAGCTTTGTTCAGTTGAGGACAACACCAGGCAGGGGCAGACAGACACCTTTAGTAGGCCGGAACAGCCAATTGCATTTTTAAAAATGGTAATTTGGAACTGAAGGTTGAAGCTCAGCTTTATTCAGTTGAGGACAACACCAGGCAGGGGCAGACAGACACCTTTAGTAGGCCGGAACAGCCAATTGCATTTTTAAAAATGGTAATTTGGAACTGAAGGTTGAAGCTCAGCTTTATTCAGTTGAGGACAACACCAGGCAGGGGCAGACATTCACCTTTAGTAGGCCGGAACAGCCAATTGCATTTTTAAAAATGGTAATTTGGAACAGAAGGTAGAAGCTCAGCTTTATTCAGTTGAGGACAACACCAGGCAGGGGCAGACATTCACCTTTAGTAGGCCGGAACAGCCAATTGCATTTTTAAAAATGGTAATTTGGAACTGAAGGTTGAAGCTCAGCTTTATTCAGTTGAGGACAACACCAGGCAGGGGCAGACATTCACCTTTAGTAGGCCGGAACAGCCAATTGCATTTTTAAAAATGGTAATTTGGAACAGAAGGTAGAAGCTCAGCTTTATTCAGTTGAGGACAACACCAGGCAGGGGCAGACATTCACCTTTAGTAGGCCGGAACAGCCAATTGCATTTTTAAAAATGATAATTTGGAACAGAAGGTTGAAGCTCAGCTTTATTCAGTTGAGGACAACACCAGGCAGGGGCAGACAGACACCTTTAGTAGGCCGGAACAGCCAATTGCATTTTTAAAAGTGGTAATTTGGAACAGAAGGTAGAAGCTCAGCTTTATTCAGTTGAGGACAACACCAGGCAGGGGCAGACAGACACCTTTAGTAGGCCGGAACAGCCAATTTTTTAAAAAAACAGCAGTTAGTAAGAGGCAGAAGGTAGAAGCTCAGCTTTATTCAGTTGAGGACAACACCAGGCAGGGGCAGACAGACACCTTTAGTAGGCCGGAACAGCCAATTGCATTTTTAAAAATGGTAATTTGGAACAGAAGGTTGAAGCTCAGCTTTATTCAGTTGAGGACAACACCAGGCAGGGGCAGACAGACACCTTTAGTAGGCCGGAACAGCCAATTTTTAAAAAAAACAGCAGTTAGTAAGAGGCAGAAGGTAGAAGCTCAGCTTTATTCAGTTGAGGACAACACCAGGCAGGGGCAGACAGACACCTTTAGTAGGCCGGAACAGCCAATTGCATTTTTAAAAATGGTAATTTGGAACAGAAGGTTGAAGCTCAGCTTTATTCAGTTGAGGACAACACCAGGCAGGGGCAGTCAGACACCTTTAGTAGGCCGGAACAGCCAATTTTTTAAAAAAACAGCAGTTAGTAAGAGGCAGAAGGTAGAAGCTCAGCTTTATTCAGTTGAGGACAACACCAGGCAGGGGCAGACAGACACCTTTAGTAGGCCGGAACAGCCAATTGCATTTTTAAAAATGGTAATTTGGAACTGAAGGTTGAAGCTCAGCTTTATTCAGTTGAGGACAACACCAGGCAGGGGCAGACATTCACCTTTAGTAGGCCGGAACAGCCAATTGCATTTTTAAAAATGGTAATTTGGAACAGAAGGTAGAAGCTCAGCTTTATTCAGTTGAGGACAACACCAGGCAGGGGCAGACATTCACCTTTAGTAGGCCGGAACAGCCAATTGCATTTTTAAAAATGGTAATTTGGAACTGAAGGTTGAAGCTCAGCTTTATTCAGTTGAGGACAACACCAGGCAGGGGCAGACATTCACCTTTAGTAGGCCGGAACAGCCAATTGCATTTTTAAAAATGGTAATTTGGAACAGAAGGTAGAAGCTCAGCTTTATTCAGTTGAGGACAACACCAGGCAGGGGCAGACATTCACCTTTAGTAGGCCGGAACAGCCAATTGCATTTTTAAAAATGGTAATTTGGAACAGAAGGTTGAAGCTCAGCTTTATTCAGTTGAGGACAACACCAGGCAGGGACAGACAGACACCTTTAGTAGGCCGGAACAGCCAATTGCATTTTTAAAAATGGTAATTTGGAACAGAAGGTAAAAGCTCAGCTTTATTCAGTTGAGGACAACACCAGGCAGGGGCAGACAGACACCTTTAGTAGGCCGGAACAGCCAATTTTTTAAAAAAACAGCAGTTAGTAAGAGGCAGAAGGTAGAAGCTCAGCTTTATTCAGTTGAGGACAACACCAGGCAGGGGCAGACAGACACCTTTAGTAGGCCGGAACAGCCAATGGCATTTTTAAAAATGGTAATTTGGAACAGAAGGTAGAAGCTCAGCTTTATTCAGTTGAGGACAACACCAGGCAGGGGCAGACATTCACCTTTAGTAGGCCGGAACAGCCAATTGCATTTTTAAAAATGGTAATTTGGAACAGAAGGTTGAAGCTCAGCTTTATTCAGTTGAGGACAACACCAGGCAGGGGCAGACAGACACCTTTAGTAGGCCGGAACAGCCAGTTGCATTTTTAAAAATGGTAATTTGGAACTGAAGGTTGAAGCTCAGCTTTATTCAGTTGAGGACAACACCAGGCAGGGGCAGACATTCACCTTTAGTAGGCCGGAACAGCCAATTGCATTTTTAAAAATGGTAATTTGGAACAGAAGGTAGAAGCTCAGCTTTATTCAGTTGAGGACAACACCAGGCAGGGGCAGACATTCACCTTTAGTAGGCCGGAACAGCCAATTGCATTTTTAAAAATGGTAATTTGGAACAGAAGGTTGAAGCTCAGCTTTATTCAGTTGAGGACAACACCAGGCAGGGGCAGTCAGACACCTTTAGTAGGCCGGAACAGCCAATTTTTTAAAAAAACAGCAGTTAGTAAGAGGCAGAAGGTAGAAGCTCAGCTTTATTCAGTTGAGGACAACACCAGGCAGGGGCAGACAGACACCTTTAGTAGGCCGGAACAGCCAATTGCATTTTTAAAAATGGTAATTTGGAACTGAAGGTTGAAGCTCAGCTTTATTCAGTTGAGGACAACACCAGGCAGGGGCAGACAGACACCTTTAGTAGGCCGGAACAGCCAATTGCATTTTTAAAAATGGTAATTTGGAACAGAAGGTAGAAGCTCAGCTTTATTCAGTTGAGGACAACACCAGGCAGGGGCAGACAGACACCTTTAGTAGGCCGGAACAGCCAATTTTTTAAAAAAACAGCAGTTAGTAAGAGGCAGAAGGTAGAAGCTCAGCTTTATTCAGTTGAGGACAACACCAGGCAGGGGCAGACATTCACCTTTAGTAGGCCGGAACAGCCAATTGCATTTTTAAAAATGGTAATTTGGAACAGAAGGTTGAAGCTCAGCTTTATTCAGTTGAGGACAACACCAGGCAGGGGCAGACAGACACCTTTAGTAGGCCGGAACAGCCAATTTTTTAAAAAAACAGCAGTTAGTAAGAGGCAGAAGGTAGAAGCTCAGCTTTATTCAGTTGAGGACAACACCAGGCAGGGGCAGACAGACACCTTTAGTAGGCCGGAACAGCCAATTGCATTTTTAAAAATGGTAATTTGGAACTGAAGGTTGAAGCTCAGCTTTATTCAGTTGAGGACAACACCAGGCAGGGGCAGACAGACACCTTTAGTAGGCCGGAACAGCCAATTGCATTTTTAAAAATGGTAATTTGGAACTGAAGGTTGAAGCTCAGCTTTATTCAGTTGAGGACAACACCAGGCAGGGGCAGACATTCACCTTTAGTAGGCCGGAACAGCCAATTGCATTTTTAAAAATGGTAATTTGGAACAGAAGGTAGAAGCTCAGCTTTATTCAGTTGAGGACAACACCAGGCAGGGGCAGACATTCACCTTTAGTAGGCCGGAACAGCCAATTGCATTTTTAAAAATGGTAATTTGGAACAGAAGGTTGAAGCTCAGCTTTATTCAGTTGAGGACAACACCAGGCAGGGGCAGTCAGACACCTTTAGTAGGCCGGAACAGCCAATTTTTAAAAAAAACAGCAGTTAGTAAGAGGCAGAAGGTAGAAGCTCAGCTTTATTCAGTTGACGACAACACCAGGCAGGGGCAGACAGACACCTTTAGTAGGCCGGAACAGCCAATTGCATTTTTAAAAATGGTAATTTGGAACTGAAGGTTGAAGCTCAGCTTTATTGAGTTGAGGACAACACCAGGCAGGGGCAGACATTCACCTTTAGTAGGCCGGAACAGCCAATTGCATTTTTAAAAATGGTAATTTGGAACAGAAGGTAGAAGCTCAGCTTTATTCAGTTGAGGACAACACCAGGCAGGGGCAGACATTCACCTTTAGTAGGCCGGAACAGCCAATTGCATTTTTAAAAATGGTAATTTGGAACTGAAGGTTGAAGCTCAGCTTTATTCAGTTGAGGACAACACCAGGCAGGGGCAGACAGACACCTTTAGTAGGCCGGAACAGCCAATGGCATTTTTAGAAATGGTAATTTGGAACAGAAGGTAGAAGCTCAGCTTTATTCAGTTGAGGACAACACCAGGCAGGGGCAGACATTCACCTTTAGTAGGCCGGAACAGCCAATGGCATTTTTAGAAATGGTAATTTGGAACAGAAGGTAGAAGCTCAGCTTTATTCAGTTGAGGACAACACCAGGCAGGGGCAGACATTCACCTTTAGTAGGCCGGAACAGCCAATTGCATTTTTAAAAATGGTAATTTGGAACAGAAGGTAGAAGCTCAGCTTTATTCAGTTGAGGACAACACCAGGCAGGGGCAGACATTCACCTTTAGTAGGCCGGAACAGCCAATTGCATTTTTAAAAATGGTAATTTGGAACAGAAGGTTGAAGCTCAGCTTTATTCAGTTGAGGACAACACCAGGCAGGGGCAGACAGACACCTTTAGTAGGCCGGAACAGCCAATTTTATTAAAAAAAAGCAGTTAATAAAAGGCAGAAGGTAGAAGCTCAGCTTTATTCAGTTGCAGCTTCTTGGCAATAATATAAAGAAGACGCGACAGGACAACACTCGGTGGATGCCATATCTGTGTTTTCAATGGAAAAAAACCTTTCAGTTAACTACTTGCAGGAGCAAGTTTTTGTAGCTGGTGGACAATTTTTTTAAAAAAAAGCAGTTAATAAGAGGCAGAAGGTAGAAGCTCAGCTTTATTCAGTTGCAGCTTCTTGGCAATAATATAAAGAAGACGCGACAGGACAACACTCGGTGGATGCCATATCTGTGTTTTCAATGGAAAAAAACCTTTCAGTTAACTACTTGCAGGAGAAAGTTTTTGTAGCTGGTGGCCAATTTTTGTACTGTACCAGTTTTTTGTTGTATGTGTTTTTGTTTTTAATGTTAAAATGCCTGCATTTGATATCTCTCCAGTATTTTCTTTTTTATAAGCAAAATACTGCAGTTTTACATCGGTTACATGGATACACAGGCAGCTTGGTGGTGAGTGGAGGAGTATTTAAAGTAGGGACCGCAGACAGGCTATCAAAGGCCTAAAATAACAAACAATAGGCTCATGGCAGCTTTACAGCGGTTACATGGATACACAGGCAGCTTGGTGGTGAGTGGAGGAGTATTTAAAGTAGGGACCGCAGACAGGCTATCAAAGGCCTAAAATAACAAACAATAGGCTTATGGCAGTTTTACAGCGGTTACATGGATACACGGGCAGGCAGCTTGGTGGTCAGTGGAGGAGTATTTAAAGTAGGGACCGCAGACAGGCTATCAAAGGCCTAAAATAACAAACAATAGGCTCATGGCAGTTTTACAGCGGTTACATGGATACACGGGCAGGCAGCTTGGTGGTCAGTGGAGGAGTATTTAAAGTAGGGACCGCAGACAGGCTATCAAAGGCCTAAAATAACAAACAATAGGCTCATGGCAGCTTTACAGCGGTTACATGGATACACAGGCAGCTTGGTGGTGAGTGGAGGAGTATTTAAAGTAGGGACCGCAGACAGGCTATCAAAGGCCTAAAATAACAAACAATAGGCTCATGGCAGCTTTACAGCGGTTACATGGATACACGGGCAGGCAGCTGGTGATGAGTGGAGGAGTATTTAAAGTAGGGACCGCAGACAGGCTATCAAAGGCCTAAAATAACAAACAATAGGCTCATGGCAGCTTTACAGCGGTTACATGGATACACAGGCAGCTTGGTGGTGAGTGGAGGAGTATTTAAAGTAGGGACCGCAGACAGGCTATCAAAGGCCTAAAATAACAAACAATAGGCTCATGGCAGCTTTACAGCGGTTACATGGATACACAGGCAGCTTGGTGGTGAGTGGAGGAGTAGTGCAAGGAGTGTCTGTCCCAGTACTCCCAAAATATAAATAGATGTTAATGTCTCGCAAAACAACCAAAACAAAAAAAAAGGTGGCATACTTAGGTACAGGGGTGGGCTCATCTACTGAGTTTCTGACATAGTAATTTGGCAGTAACTATTTAATGGTGCCAATATAGGACACAGACACAGACTACTTTAAGTTGCATCATAGATGTCTACAAATTTGTATTGTCAGTGCCAGACATTGAATGATGTCAGCGAATAGACTAAAGATTGGTGGAGCTGTGCGACATAATTTTGCACGTGGTAGAGCACATTTTGAGCTGGGGTAGGGGGGAACTCTCTTGAGGCCGGCGGGACCGCCCCAGGGCCCCTCATGTTACAACGGTGTGTCTGACGTTGGGTGCGCACCACCACCGCCAGAGACACTACATTGTACTATGAGGGACCCAGTAGCAATGCCGTCAACCAAAAGCGAGCACACCCACCTCTTCAGACAAACAGCAGTCTCACGGGTGCTTGCGCCAAGTCGCGATACCACGGCCCCGTGTGGGGAGTTTTGCCATTTAGGGAGGTGTAAACATGTCGTATGCTGTACAATCAGCTGCAGCAAATTAGACATTAGAAAAGTAATTCACAGGCAAGAGCTTTTCATAGGAAAGCTAGGTGTCGGCCGGGCAAGGTGGGGCAAAAGATTTCGAAATCCAGTTGTGGTTCATTTTAATGAATGTTAGATCGTCAACATTTTGGGTAGCCAGACGAGTCCTTTTTTCGGTTAATATTGAACCTGCAGCACTGAATACTCTTTCTGATAGGACACTTGCTGCCGGGCAAGCAAGCTCCTGCAATGCATATTCTGCCAATTCTGGCCAGGTGTCTAATTTGGAGGCCCAGTAATCAAATGGGAATGACGGTTGAGGGAGAACATCGATAAGGGATGAAAAATAGTTAGTAACCATACTGGACAAATGTTGTTTCCTGTCACTTTCAATTGATGCAGCAGTACCTGTCCTGTCTGCGGTCATAGCAAAATCACTCCACAACCTGGTCAGAAAATCCCTCTGTCCAACGCCACTTCTGATGTGTGCACCCCTAACACTCCTAGTCTGCTGCCCCCTGGAGCTCGTGTGAGAACGATCACGTGCGCTGTGTGCTGGGAATGCCTGAAGCAAACGGTCAACAAGAGTTGATTGTTTGGTTGCTAATATTAGTTCCAAGTTCTCATGTGGCATAATATTTTGCAATTTGCCTTTATAGCGTGGATCAAGGAGGCAGGCCAACCAGTAATCGTCATCGTTCATCATTTTCGTAATGCGTGTGTCCCTTTTTAGGATACGTAAGGCATAATCCGCCATGTGGGCCAAAGTTCCAGTTGTCAAATCTCCGGTTGTGATTGGTTGAGGGGCAGTTGCAGGCAAATCTACGTCACTTGTGTCCCTCAAAAAACCAGAACCCGGCCGTGACACGCAACCAATTTCCTGTGCCCCCGGGAAAGGTTCGGCATTAAAAATATACTCATCCCCATCATCCTCCTCGTCCTCCACCTCCTCTTCGCCCGCTACCTCGTCCTGTACACTGCCCTGACCAGACAATGGCTGACTGTCATCAAGGCTTTCCTCTTCCTCTGGTGCAGACGCCTGCTCCTTTATGTGCGTCAAACTTTGCATCAGCAGACGCATTAGGGGGATGCTCATGCTTATTACGGCGTTGTCTGCACTAACCAGCCGTGTGCATTCCTCAAAACACTGAAGGACTTGACACATGTCTTGTATCTTAGACCACTGCACACCTGACAACTCCATGTCTGCCATCCTACTGCCTGCCCGTGTATCCTCCCACAAATAAATAACAGCACGCCTCTGTTCGCACAGTCTCTGAAGCATGTGCAGTGTTGAGTTCCACCTTGTTGCAACGTCTATGATTAGGCGATGCTGGGGAAGGTTCAAAGACCGCTGATAGGTCTGCATACGGCTGGCGTGTACAGGCGAACGTCGGATATGTGAGCAAAGTGCACGCACTTTGAGGAGCAGGTCGGAGAACCCAGGATAAGTTTTCAATAAGCACTGCACCACCAGGTTTAAGGTGTGAGCCAGGCAAGGAATGTGTTTCAGTTGGGAAAGGGAGATGGCAGCCATGAAATTCCTTCCGTTATCACTCACTACCTTGCCTGCCTCAAGATCTACTGTGCCCAGCCACGACTGCGTTTCTTGTTGCAAGAACTCGGATAGAACTTCCGCGGTGTGTCTGTTGTCGCCCAAACACTTCATAGCCAATACAGCCTGCTGACGCTTGGCAGTAGCTGGCCCATAATGGGACAACTGGTGTGCAACAGTGTCATCTGCCGATGGAGTGGTTGGCAGACTGCGTTCTGTGGAAGAGCTGTAGCTTCTGCAGGAGGACGAGGAGGAGGAGGAGGAGGGGGTGCGAACGCCTACAGCCAACTGTTTCCTAGACCGTGGGCTAGGCACAACTGTCCCTAAATTGATGTCGCCTGTGGACCCTGCATCCACCACATTCACCCAGTGTGCCGTGATGGACACATAACGTCCCTGGCCATGCCTACTGGTCCATGCATCTGTAGTCAGGTGCACCTTTGTACTCACAGATTGCCTGAGTGCATGGACGATGCGCTGTTTAACATGCTGGTGCAGGGCTGGGATGGCTTTTCTGGAAAAAAAGTGTCGACTGGGTAGCTCGTATCGTGGTTCAGCGTACTCCATCAGGGCTTTGAAAGCTTCGCTTTCAACTAACCGGTAGGGCATCATCTCTAACGAGATTAGTCTAGCTATGTGGGCATTAAAACCCTGTGTACGCGGATGCGAGGATAAGTACTTCCTTTTTCTAACCAGAGTCTCATGTAGGGTGAGCTGGACTGGAGAGCTGGAGATCGTGGAACTTTCGGGTGTGCCGGTGTACATGGCAGACTGAGAGACGGTTGGAGACGGTATTGTTTCCGCCGGTGCCCTAGATGCAATATTTCCTCCTACAAAACTGGTGGTTCCCTGACCCTGACTGCTTTTGGCTGGCAAAGAAACCTGCACAGATACTGCCGGTGGTGCGGAAAATGGTGGCCTTACAGTGACGGAAGGGATGTTGCGTTGCTGACTAGCTTCATTGGCCGAGGGTGCTACAACCTTAAGTGACGTTTGGTAGTTAGTCCAGGCTTGAAAATGCATGGTGGTTAAGTGTCTATGCATGCAACTAGTATTTTGACTTTTCAGATTCTGACCTCTGCTTAAGCTAGTTGAACATTTTTGACAGATGACTTTGCGCTGATCAGTTGGATGTTGTTTAAAAAAATGCCAGACTGCACTCTTCCTAGACTCGGATCCCTTTTCAGGGATTGCAGACTGAGCTTTAACCGGATGGCCACGCTGTCCTCCAACAGGTTTTGGCTTTGACACGCGTTTTGGGCCAGATACGGGCCCGGCAGATGGAACCTGTTGCGATGTTGATGCCTGCTGCGGCCCCTCCTCCACCTCCGCTTCTGAACTACTGCCGCCTGCACCCTGTTCCCCCAATGGCTGCCAATCGGGGTCAATAACTGGGTCATCTATTACCTCCTCTTCGAGCTCGTGTGCAACTTCGTCTGTGTCACTGTGTCGGTCGGTGGTATAGCGTTCGTGGCGGGGCAACATAGTCTCATCAGGGTCTGATTGTGGATCTGTACCCTGAGAGGGCAATGTGGTGGTCTGAGTCAAAGGAGCAGCATAGTACTCTGGCTGTCGCTGTGCATCAGTGCACTCCATGTCAGAATATACTTGTAATGGGCATGGCCTGTTAAATGTTTCACTTTCTAAGCCAGGGACGGTATGTGTAAAGAGCTCCATGGAGTGACCCGTTGTGTCGCCTGCTGCATCCTTCTCTCTTGTTGTAGTTTTTGCTGAGGAGGACAAGGAAGCGACTTGTCCCTGACCGTGAACATCCACAAGCGACGCGCTGCTTTTACATTTACCAGTTTCGGAAGAGGAGGCAAAAGAGCTAGAGGCTGAGTCTGCAATGTAAGCCAAAACTTGCTGTTGCTGCTCCGCCTTTAAAAGCGGTTTTCCTACTCCCAGAAAAGAGAGCGTTCGAGGCCTTGTGTAGCCTGACGACGAAACTGGCTCCACAGCTCCAGACTTAGGTGGAATATTTTTATCCCCACGACCACCTGATGCTCCACTACCACTACCATCATTACCAGCTGACAATGAACGCCCACGACGACCTCTTGCACCAGACTTCCTCATTGTTTTAAAATCTTAACCAAAGTAACTTTATTTGTTGCTGTCAAACAACTTACACGGTGAGCTATAACTTCAGTATGATTTCAATATCCCTTAACAGGTTGGTGAGACCACAAGGAAAATCAGGCACAATGTTACACACTCTGTTTTCTGTGGCACAAAATCACAGAGATGACACAAACGCAGGACTGTCACTCAAGCACTAATGTCAATATTAATCTCCCACCTAATTTATTTATTTATTTTTTTCAGGGAGACTTTAGAAACCAAATAATATTAAAAAAACCAAAAAAATAAATAGCCTTTCTATGGCCCACTGAATGAGAGAGAGAGGTGGCACACCCAGGAGTCAAGACTGGCACACAAGCTGAAAGGGCAATATTACTCTCCCACTGTTTTTTTAAGTTTTTTTTTTTTTTTTTTCAGGGAGACTTTAGAAACCAAATAATATTAAAAAACCCAAAAAAATAAATAGCCTTTCTATGGCCCACTGAATGAGAGAGAGAGGTGGCACACCCAGGAGTCAAGACTGGCACACAAGCTGAAAGGGCAATATTACTCTCCCACTGTTTTTTTATGTATTTTTTGTTTTTTAAGGGAGACTTTAGAAACCCAATAATATTTAAAAAAATAAATAAATAGGCTTTCTATGGCCCACTGAATGAGAGAGGTGGCACACCCAGGAGTCAAGACTGGCACACAAGCTGAAAGGGCAATATTACTCTCCCACTGTTTTTTTATGTTTTTTTTTTTTTTTCAGGGAGACTTTAGAAACCAAATAATATTAAAAAAAACAAAAAAATAAATAGGCTTTCTATGGCCCACTGAATGAGAGAGAGGTGGCACACCCAGGAGTCAAGACTGGCACACAAGCTGAAAGGGCAATATTACTCTCCCACTGTTTTTTTATTTTTTTATTTTTTTCAGGGAGACTTTAGAAACCAAATAATAAGAAAAAAAAAAAAATAAATAAATAGGCTTTCTATAGCCCACTGAATGAGAGATAGCACACACAGCAGTGGCACACAAGCCCTGACTGAGGCCAATATTTTTCTCCCACTGATTGATGTAGTGTTTTTGTGTTGAGGTAGATTTTAGAACACAAATCAAGGAAAAAAAAAAATGCTTTCTATGGCCCACTGAATGAGAGAGGTGGCACACCCAGGAGTCAAGACTGGCACACAAGCTGAAAGGGCAATATTACTCTCCCACTGTTTTTTTATGTATTTTTTGTTTTTTAAGGGAGACTTTAGAAACCCAATAATATTTAAAAAAAAAAAATAAATAGGCTTTCTATGGCCCACTGAATGAGAGAGGTGGCACACCCAGGAGTCAAGACTGGCACACAAGCTGAAAGGGCAATATTACTCTCCCACTGTTTTTTTATGTTTTTTTTTTTTTCAGGGAGACTTTAGAAACCAAATAATATTAAAAAAACCAAAAAAATAAATAGGCTTTCTATGGCCCACTGAATGAGAGAGAGGTGGCACACCCAGGAGTCAAGACTGGCACACAAGCTGAAAGGGCAATATTACTCTCCCACTGTTTTTTTTTTTTTTTTTTTTCAGGGAGACTTTAGAAACCAAATAATAAGAAAAAAAATAAATAAATAAATAGGCTTTCTATAGCCCACTGAATGAGAGATAGCACACACAGCAGTGGCACACAAGCCCTGACTGAGGCCAATATTTTTCTACCACTGATTGATGTAGTGTTTTTGTGTTGAGGTAGATTTTAGAACACAAATCAAGGAAAAAAAAAATGCTTTCTATGGCCCACTGAATGAGAGAGGTGGCACACCCAGGAGTCAAGACTGGCACACAAGCTGAAAGGGCAATATTACGCTCCCACTGTTTTTTTATGTATTTTTTGTTTTTTAAGGGAGACTTTAGAAACCCAATAATATTTAAAAAAATAAATAAATAGGCTTTCTATGGCCCACTGAATGAGAGAGGTGGCACACCCAGGAGTCAAGACTGGCACACAAGCTGAAAGGGCAATATTACTCTCCCACTGTTTTTTTATGTTTTTTTTTTTTTTCAGGGAGACTTTAGAAACCAAATAATATTAAAAAAACCAAAAAAATAAATAGGCTTTCTATGGCCCACTGAATGAGAGAGAGGTGGCACACCCAGGAGTCAAGACTGGCACACAAGCTGAAAGGGCAATATTACTCTCCCACTGTTTTTTTTTTTTTTTTTTTTTCAGGGAGACTTTAGAAACCAAATAATAAGAAAAAAAATAAATAAATAAATAGGCTTTCTATAGCCCACTGAATGAGAGATAGCACACACAGCAGTGGCACACAAGCCCTGACTGAGGTTAATATTTTTCTACCACTGATTGATGTAGTGTTTTTGTGTTGAGGTAGAATTTAGAACACAAATCACGGAAAAAATAAATAGGCTTTCTATGGCCCACTCAGTGAGAGATGGCACACACAGGGATGGCACTGTAGCAGAAATGCCAATCTTAATCTCCCACAAAAAAAAAAAAAAAAACAGGGACTGTCCTACAATTACTATCTCCCTGCAGTAATCTAAGCCAGGTATGGCAGGCAGCAATAGGAGTGGACTGATGCACAAATTAAATAAAAAGTGTGGACAAACAAAAAAGATAGCTGTGCAGAAAGGAACAAGAGGATATGTGCTTTGAAAAAAGCAGTTGGTTTCCACAGTGGCGTACACACAGCAATACAGCTATCACGGAGCCTTCTAGGGCAGCCCAATGAGCTACAGCGCTGAGGAAAAAAAAAAAAAAATAGCTTCCACTGTTCCTGCACACCGAAGGTGGTGTTGGACAGTGGAAATCGCTACAGCACAAGCGGTTTGGTGGTTAGTGGACCCTGCCTAACGCTCTCCCTGCTTCTGACGAAGCGGCAGCAACCTCTCCCTAAGCTCAGATCAGCAGCAGTAAGATGGCGGTCGGCGGGAACGCCCCTTTATAGCCCCTGTGACGCCGCAGACAGCAAGCCAATCACTGCAATGCCCTTCTCTAAGATGGTGGGGACCAGGATCTATGTCATCACGCTGCCCACACTCTGCGTTCACCTTCATTGGCTGAGAAATGGCGCTTTTCGCGTCATTGAAACGCGACTTTGGCGCGAAAGTCGCGTACCGCATGGCCGACAAGCACAGGGGTCGGATCGGGTTTCATGAGACGCCGACTTAGCCAAAAGTCGGCGACTTTTGAAAATGATCGACCCGTTTCGCTCAACCCTAGTCGCATGTTCAACAGGTTAGGAAGGTTTTTCAGGTTTTGCGGGCCAATTCTTTGTTTGTAAAGGGTTCAAAGTGTATTTTTGGGGTTCAGAAGATCTCCTTTTTGGGGTATATTTTTTCCCCTTCTTCTGTTGAGATGGATCCTGTCAAGGTTCGGGCTATTTGTGATTGGACGCAGCCTACTTCCCTGAAGAGTCTTCAGAAGTTCTTGGGCTTTGCTAATTTCTATCGTCGATTTATAACTGGGTTTTCAAGTGTTGCTAAACCTCTGACTGATTTGACTAAGAAGGGTGCTGATGTTGCCAATTGGTCCTCTGCGGCTGTGGAGGCCTTTCGGGAGCTTAAGCGCCGCTTTTCTTCCGCCCCTGTGTTGCGCCAGCCTGATGTTTCGCTCCCTTTTCAGGTCGAGGTTGATGCTTCCGAGATTGGAGCGGGGGCGGTTTTGTCGCAGAGAAGTCCCGATTGCTCGGTGATGAGACCATGTGCATTCTTCTCGCGAAAGTTTTCGCCCGCCGAGCGAAATTATGATGTCGGTAATCGGGAGCTCTTGGCTATGAAGTGGGCATTTGAGGAGTGGCGTCATTGGCTTGAGGGTGCTAGACATCAGGTGGTGGTCTTGACTGTTCACAAGAATCTGATTTACCTTGAGTCTGCCAGGCGTCTGAATCCTAGACAGGCACGCTGGTCGTTGTTTTTCTCCCGGTTTAATTTTGTGGTTTCATACTTGCCGGGTTCAAAAAATGTGAAGGCAGATGCCCTTTCTAGGAGTTTTGAGCCTGACTCCTCTGGTGATTCTGAGCCTACGGGTATCCTTAAGGATGGGGTGATTTTGTCTGCTGTCTCCCCAGACTTGCGACGTGCTTTGCAGGAGTTTCAGACTGATAGGCCTGATCGTTGTCCGCCTGGGAGACTGTTTGTTCCAGATGAGTGGACCAGTAGAGTCATCTCGGAGGTTCATTCTTCTGTGTTGGCAGGTCACCCTGGAATTTTTGGTACCAGAGATTTGGTGGCCAGGTCCTTCTGGTGGTCTTCCCTGTCTCGGAATGTGCGTACCTTTGTACAGTCTTGTGATGTTTGTGCTCGGGCCAAGCCTTGCTGTTCTCGGGCTAGTGGATTGTTGTTGTCCTTGCCTATTCCGAAGAGGCCGTGGACGCACATCTCTATGGACTTTATCTCGGACCTCCCGGTTTCTCAGAAAATGTCCGTCATTTGGGTGGTGTGTGACCGTTTTTCTAAGATGGTTCATTTGGTACCCTTGCCCAAATTGCCTTCTTCATCGGAGTTGGTTCCTTTATTTTTTCAGAATGTGGTTCGTTTACATGGTATCCCGGAAAACATCGTTTCTGACAGGGGATCTCAATTTGTGTCTAGGTTCTGGCGAGCGTTCTGTGCCAGGATGGGCATTGATTTGTCTTTTTCGTCTGCATTCCATCCTCAGACTAATGGCCAGACGGAGCGAACTAATCAGACCTTGGAGACTTATTTGAGGTGTTTTGTGTCTGCTGATCAGGATGATTGGGTCGCCTTTTTGCCGTTGGCAGAGTTTGCCCTCAATAATCGGGCCAGTTCTGCCACTCTGGTTTCTCCTTTCTTTTGCAATTCAGGGTTTCACCCTCGTTTTTCATCTGGCCAGGTGGAGTCTTCGGATTGCCCTGGAGTGGACACGGTGGTGGATAGACTGCACCGGATTTGGAGTCATGTGGTGGACAATTTGAAGTTGTCTCAGGAGAAGACTCAGCAGTTTGCTAATCGTCATCGTCGTGTGGGTCATCATCTCCGTGTTGGGGACTTGGTGTGGTTATCTTCTCGTTTTGTCCCTATGAAGGTCTCTTCTCCTAAGTTTAAACCTCAGTTCATAGGTCCTTATAGGATTTTGGAGATTCTTAATCCTGTATCTTTTCGTTTGGACCTACCAGCATCTTTCACCATTCATAATGTCTTCCATCGGTCGTTGTTGCGGAGGTAAGAGGTACCGGTTGTTCCTTCTGTTGAGCCTCCTGCTCCTGTGCTGGTGGAGGGTGAATTGGAGTATGTTGTGGAGAAGATTTTGGACTCTCGCGTTTCCAGACGGAGACTTCAATATTTGGTTAAATGGAAGGGATACGGTCAGGAGGATAATTCTTGGGTGACTGCCTCTGATGTTCATGCCTCTGATTTGGTTCGCGCCTTTCATAGGGCGCATCCAGATCGCCCTGGTGGTTCTCATGAGGGTTCGGTGCCCCCTCCTTATGGGGGGGTTTACTGTTGTGAATTCTGTTTTTGGGCTCCCTCTGGTGGTTACTGGTGGTACTGGCTGACTTTTGTCTTGTGTTTTCAGTGCACCTGTTCCCATCAGGAAACTGGGAGTTTCCTATTTAGTCTGGCTTCTCAGTCATTCTAGTGCCGGCAATCAATGTTACCAGAGCACCTCTGTTGCTTGCTACCTGCTCCAAGTCTGCAATTCAGCTAAGTTGGATCTTTGGCATTTTTTGTGTTTGTTTGTCCAGCATGCATTTATATTTCTCTTGCTGCTGGAAGCTCTAGTGATCTGAAATTACTACTCCGGTGTCATGAGTTGATAACGGAGTTAAAGTAATTTCAGGATGGCTGTTTAGGGTTTTGAGGTGACCGCGCAGTCCTCTTTTGTATTTTCTGCTATCTAGTCAGAGGGCCTCTCTTTGCTGAATCTATATTCATACTGCGTACGTGTTTTCCTCTTACCTAACCGTTATTATATGTGGGGGGCTACTATCACTTTTGGGGTTTCCCTGGAGGCAAGCCAGGTCTGTGTATTCCTCTACTAGGGGTAGCTAGATCTCCGGGTGGTGCGAGGTGTCTAGGGATAATCGTAGGCACGCCCCCTGGCTACTATTAGTTGCGTGTTAGGTTCAGCGTCGCGGTCATCTGAGATTCCATCTTCCTAGAGCTAGTCCATTTTTGCCTGAGTCCCTGCCATTGGGAACCATGACAGGGTAGGCTCGGAGCTCTTCCGGGACCCTAGAGTCGCCCCTCTCCACAAGTTGCCCCCCAAGACTGCATAGGTGATTTGAGTGAGACAGCCCGCCTGAGACTGACTGTCCTGCCGCTGTTTAGAGTATTGCTTGAAGCTCAGTGTTATAATACTCTCTCGGTGTTCCGGCCACCGGTTGTGCGCCTCAGTAGGATGTTGCCTCTGTCTAACAGCACGACTCCTACTGGTATACTCCTATTGCTTCGATCTCGTTTCTCACTCAGCACAATATATCTCTCTTCTAGTCCTTCCTTAGGGCACCGCCGCTTCTCAGTGCAGGCACGGTCCCGTTACTTTCTTTCCTGTAGCCAGGTCTCCATCAGGGTCCCAAACCTGACAGAGGCCCTACCGAATCCTCTCCTGCAACACCCTCTGCCACCAGGTGTTGCCTGGTTCACATCCAGTCAGCTTTCTCTTCTAACTTCCTGCCTGACCCCCAGTTTACCCACAATGGTGGGGAGTGGCCTAATGAATAGCACCCTTAGCTCCCCCTGGTGGCCCGGCTGTGAAATGTATTGGTGTCTGTGATACCTGGTCAGATGAACTCCTTCAGTGCCATCAGACGTACCATGGCTCCCCATAGTGGCGGGGCCACAGTACTGCAACGACCAGGACTCTGGGGCGCTGCACTCCCCCCCGGTTAAATCCAGTACTCCGGGACTGGGAAGAAAACAACAATACAGTTAGCAAAAAGACATACAATTTTTGTGACTGTAAATAATAATAAGTATACTTGAACAGGCTTCCCTTTATGGGAGGTAAGGACACTTGAACGTTACAAAACATGGTTAAACAGTATAAATTACAGGTTATAAACAACTCCTGTTACCCAACCGGGTATTCTACTTAGTGCAATTCTTTGAACAATACTTTAACATCGCCCTTAAGGACGTACACTCGGCATCCATTAAAGACCTTCTTATAACCACATTATAAGGCAAGTTTAACTTTACATTCTCCTTCTTTAATCTGCAGGACCGCCTGTCCTAACGGCACCAGACCTACTGCCTCTCCTTTCTTACAGGACCGCTCCTTTCAGCCCGAGCCTTCTGTCTTTTCCTCTGCTATACACAGTATAGAACATAACATACTTTCAATTTAAGAGCACTGAGCCATCTGCATATGGCTCCTAAGAGGACTCACTGACTAACCCCTACGGGTCTACTTTCTGTCCTTCTGCAACACATTATTAACTCTTCTCTTACTTGCAACTATGTGAGACACTATGTCTACCCCCTACGGACCTACTACACCTTTCCTCCAGCTCTCACACCTTCTCCTAAGGAACATTATCAGCATTTTGGTTACAATTAACTTAATCAAATACATATAACTTTACATGTAAACACCATCATCATCATTACTTCCTTACGACATTATTGCTTCTTGTCAGTCTTAAAGCAATATGATCCTTTCAAGTGCAACAACTGAACATCCCCTTTAAGAGGGGATCAAGTTTTTATGAGGTAGCATATCTTCTCAGGCTACCAGTCCTTACTCAGCAAAGGCTCCGGTACGGTATCTTCGCAAAGAGTCTCTTTTTAAGTAAAACCAGTAAGAAGCGCCTTTAAGAAGGTGCAAACTATATACAGAAAGTTTGTATCATGCACTGTTCATGATTACGGCAGTTCTGTAAACTTTGTGCAAACTTGAGAAAAATAAACAAAACAACAGGGATCCCGGGTCAGCAAAGGGATCCATAAAGAATTAACCCTGGACGGGTTTAGCAGCAAACAGTAAACAAACAATCAGTTAAGAAACTATGTACATGGTCAAAGCATTCATGCTTACTCATTTGGCGCAGCAGGTGGTTTCCTCCCGGGCCTCACCAGGCCAACGGGCCGCGCTGCCGATCCGGGAAGTGGCTCTGGTCCCAGCAACGACAAGATCCCCTGCCGTGATGCTCTTCTCACCGAGGATCCTGCACGCCCCCAAGGCACATGGCGGGTCCGGGTTCTCTGCTGTTCTGCCGGGTCAGGTTCTTTGGCCTTTTCGGCGGGAGGTTCATCTTCGGATGTTTCAGCGGCGGCCTGGAGCGCAACGCATCGCTGGATGCCCCGCACCATCCAGCCAGCTTCACCCGTTGCCCTCCTCCACCTGGTATAGGTTTCGGAATCACCGGGCTCTAGGTCGCGAGCAAACCTTCCTCCGCAGTGCTCGACCTCCTCCCGGTCCACGTGGACCTGTAGCGGCTCCCCGATCTCCTGTATAACCCCTCTTCCATATCGGGGGTTGAAGGAGACCACTACACCCCAGTGGGACGATGGGACTTCCGCGACGGTGGTCAAATCAACCTGGGCTGCCGGTTGTGGTCGGTTTCGCCATGCAGTCATCAAGCGCCGCAGGTGCTCGGCCTCTGGCACAATCTTCAGGCCTGGTGTCTGCAGCGCACCTTCAGCCGCGGTCGGGTCAGGAGGAGCAGGGGACACCGGAGTCAATCGGACCTCCGTGGGTTGGCCCAGCCGAGCGAGCATGTGGGCCTCGGCCTCCACGCGGCGCGCTATCTGGCGGGCCTCGGCTGCAGCTACACACTCCTCTGACGGTGGCAAGGGGGGTCGGCCCATCGGTAGCTCCATGAGGGTCAGTCCCCGCAACGCTGGCGCATCTGGGGCTGTGTCAGGTGGTGCAGCCTCAGGCTGGATCGGGTCAGTCCCACGCGGGGTTCTCGGTGTCGCCATCTTTTCTCCTTCTTCGGTGTCCTCTTCAGGTCTCCACCCTCCAAACAGGATCAGGAGGCGGACCTCGGCTGTTGACGGACACGTCCTCAGGACCAAGAAATGTTTAGACTGGGCGGCCATTGTCCTTCGCGCTCTCTAGCTTGTCTACGCCTACTCCACGCCCCTCTCCTTCTCCTGCGCCTCTCCTCAGCACTGCAATGGCGGCGGTTTTGGTGGTTAACAACACAGCACAGTCCTTTCAATAAAGCACAATAAGTCACAGTTCCAAGGCACACATGACCTGATTCTTCAGGCTTAAGTAGATCCTGTTTGTGACGCCAAGTTGGAGCGCCCCCACACCGCCGCTGGGCCGAGGGGTACCCGGCGCCGGGTCTCTGAGTCTCTGTTCTGGGGTTGTCACGGTGGCTAGACCCGGTCCGTGACCCTGCCGGTCGGTGGGGGACGTCCGGTGCAATAAGTGGTGGTGTAGCGGTGCAGTTGTGGGGTGCAAGTCACGGTAAATAACGAGGACACCAGGTTGCAGTCTCTTTACCTCTTTACTGAAGATCTCTGGGTCCTCAGTCCGGAATCCAGATCACCAGGCTGCGCAAGTCCGGCCGGTCCAATGGCACCTCCAGAGTTCACTTTGCAGGTGGAATTCAGTGCCTTCCTTCTTAGCGCTATGTGTTGTAGTCCTTCCCTGCTGTGCTTACGGAAAGTACCCCACAACTGTTGTGTCTGTTTCTTAAGTTCCCTCACAACTCGATTAGATGATGTTCTGCTAATCCTCCGTCCCTCCCTGTTGATCTGGTTGGGACGGCACCCGTTTGACGGGTAGGCTCGGAGCTCTTCCGGGACCCTAGAGTCGCCCCTCTCCACAAGTTGCCCCCCAAGACTGCATAGGTGATTTGAGTGAGACAGCCCGCCTGAGACTGACTGTCCTGCCGCTGTTTAGAGTATTGCTTGAAGCTCAGTGTTATAATACTCTCTCGGCGTTCCGGCCACCGGTTGTGCGCCTCAGTAGGATGTTGCCTCTGTCTAACAACACGACTCCTACTGGTATACTCCTATTGCTTCGATCTCGTTTCTCACTCAGCACAATATATCTCTCTTCTAGTCCTTCCTTAGGGCACCGCCGCTTCTCAGTGCAGGCACGGTCCCGTTACTTTCTTTCCTGTAGCCAGGTCTCCATCAGGGTCCCAAACCTGACAGAGGCCCTACCGAATCCTCTCCTGCAACACCCTCTGCCACCAGGTGTTGCCTGGTTCACATCCAGTCAGCTTTCTCTTCTAACTTCCTGCCTGACCCCCAGTTTACCCACAATGGTGGGGAGTGGCCTAATGAATAGCACCCTTAGCTCCCCCTGGTGGCCCGGCTGTGAAATGTATTGGTGTCTGTGATACCTGGTCAGATGAACTCCTTCAGTGCCATCAGACGTACCATGGCTCCCCATAGTGGTGGGGCCACAGTACTGCAACGACCAGGACTCTGGGGCGCTGCAGTATGCTTTCAGAAACCACTGAATTGCCAAGTTGAGCTCATGTGCCAAGCATGGTATGTTTGTGAGCATGCCAAGCTTCACAGCCACCACCAGGTTACGCCCATTATTAAACACGACCATGCCTTGTCGCAGGTTCAGCAGTAAAAACCACAGATCTTTTTGGTCTGTTATTTCTTTAAGTAACAATGCTGTGGTGTGCTGTTTGTCTCCTAGACAAATTAGCTTCAACAGAGGCAGTGCTGCAGAGCTTGCAGCTTCTGGCTGATGTGAATGACGTGATCTGAAATAGCACATCAGAGATGGAGGATGAGGAGGAGCAGGAGGGGGTGCAGAAACTGCTGTAGGAGATGGAAGAAACTCTGATAGAAGTAGGGCCAGCAATCCTTGATGCACATGCGCCTTGCCAGGGTGTAACTCGACCCCAGGCTCCACAATGTCCATCCAGTGTGCTATCAAGGAAATGTAGCATCCCTGGCTACATCCCTGGCTAGAGCTTATCCACTTGTCATTCGTTAAGTGGAACGTGCCAGTAAGTGCGTTGGTAAAGGCCGCGTCTCACATAGCGAGATCGCTAGCGAGATCGCTGCTGAGTCACAAGTTTTGTGACGCAACAGCGACCTCCATAGCGATCTCGCTATGTGTGACACGTACCAGCGATCAGGCCCCTGCTGCGAGATCGCTGGTCGTGTCGGAATGGCCTGGACCTTTTTTTGGTCGTTGAGGCCCCGCTGACATCGCTGAATCGGTGTGTGTGACACCGATCCAGCGATGTCTTCACTGGTAACCAGGGTAAACATCGGGTTACTAAGCGCAGGGCCGCGCTTAGTAACCCGATGTTTACCCTGGTTACCAGCGTAAATGTAAAAAAAACCAAACAATACATACTCACCATCTGATGTCCGTCAGGTCCCTTGCCGTCTGCTTCCTGCTCTCACTGACTGCCGGCCGTACAGTGAGAAGTGAGAGCACAGCAGTGACGTCACCGCTGTGCTCTGCTCTCGCTGTACGGCCGGATCTCAGTCAGAGCAGGAAGCAGACGGCAAGGGACCTGGACACCGAAAGGCGAGTATGTACTGTTTGTTTTTTTTGGTAACCAGGGTAAACATCGGGTTACTAAGCGCGGCCCTGCGCTTAGTAACCCGATGTTTACCCTGGTTACCCGGGTGCTGCAGGGGGACTTCGGCATCGTTGAAGACAGTTTCAACGATGCCGAAGTCGTTCCCCTGATCGTTGGTCGCTGGAGAGAGCTGTCTGTGTGACAGCTCTCCAGCGACCACACAGCGACTTACCAACGATCACGGCCAGGTCGTATCGCTGGTCGTGATCGTTGGTAAATCGCTTAGTGAGACGGGGCCTTAAGGGCATGGGTAACATTTCTAGACACGATGTGCTGGTAAAAACTGGAAACACCACACAAGGAGAAAAAGTGAAATCCGGGGACTGAGTACAGAGGAACAGCTGCCACCATGAGTCAGTGGAAATCCTCCATAACAATCAGCCTAAATGGCAACATTTCCATGGCAAGCGGCCTGGAAATGTTCCCCTTTAGCATTTGGGCTTGTGGATGGGTGGCTGGGAATTTTCTTTTTCATTCCAAGGCCTGACGTAGAGACAGTCGAATGCTGGGACAAGGATTTGGAAGTCCCTAATGATGGTAAGTCAGAATGAGCAAGGATAGAAGCAGCGCATGAGACATCAGTGTTTTGGACAGGGGATTAGGAAGCACAGGGGAAGAGGGAGTGGTGTCACATGATGGCACCAATCGTGGACCCAGGCATTTGGCTCACCGAGTTGGGTGCTTAGATAACATGTGCCTGATCATGCTGTTGGTGGTTAGGTTCTTAGAGGTTAGGCCTTGGCATGGCACAGGATACAAATGGTCATTTTGTTTGTCTCAGAACTCTCTTAAAAAACAGACTGGGGAATACCTATCTCATTGACAGAGAAATTCAGGAGTGTTGGTGCTCTGCGGAACAGTTGCCCGCCTTCTTCCTCTGGTCACCACACTGCTTCTTTGTGTCTGTTTCGGTGCTGACGATCTCTCAACTATAAAATATACTGTTAAATAATTTTCTATACAATTTTGTGGTGTGCATTTATTGCAGTGGTGCTTTCTCTTTTTTGACCATTATTGTTTACCACTGAGCTTGCACCCCTAGTTTTCCTTTTCCTCTGGTATCTTTGTATATAGTGGTGCGCTTGGATTCTCTATAATCATATGATCTCTCCCCAACGGGCACTGCTGGCCTCACTCTGCATGCCAACTTCTCAGATTGGGTTGGTTACTTCGTCATCCACCACTTCATTTCCTGTTATGACCCCAATGGCGAGGGTCTCAGAGAAACAAGTAAGTCTGCGACGTACAAAAATCCAGCTCATAGGGCAGTGGTAACTGGGTTGACCATATATCTACTCCTAACGCCAACACTAGCAGTAGCCGGGGAACATGCCTACGTTGGTCGCTAGATGTCTCGCGCCAGCCGGAGGACTAACTACCCCTAGAAGAGGAAAACAAAGACCTCTCTTGCCTCCAGAGAATAGACCCCAAAAGTAGGATAGTAGCCCCCCACAAATAATAACGGTGAGGTAAGAGGAAATGACAAACACAGAGATGAACTAGATTTTAGCAAAGAGAGGCCCACTTTACTAATAGCAGAATGTAGTAAGATAACTTATATGGTCAACAATAACCCTATCAAAATCCACGCTGGAGATTCAAGAACCCCCGAACCGTCTAACGGCCCGGGGGGAGAACACCAGCCACCCTAGAGCTTCCAGCAAGGTCAGGAAACAGATTATATACAAGCTGGACAAAAATGCAAACAAAAACAAATAGCAAAAAGCAAGAAAGCAGACTTAGCTTAATCAAGCAGGAACCAGGATCAGAAGACCAGAGCACTACAGATTAGCTCTGATATCAACGTTGCCAGGCATTGAACTGAAGGTCCAGGGAGCTTATATAGCAACACCCCTGACCTAACGACCCAGGTGAGCATACAAGGGATGAATGACATACCCAGAGTAAAATCACTAGTAGCCACTAGAGGGAGCCAAAAGGTAAATTCACAACAGTACCCCCCCCTTAGTGAGGGGTCACCGAACCCTCACCAAGACCACCAGGGCGATCAGGATGAGCGGCGTGAAAGGCATGAACTAAATCGGCCGCATGCACATCAGAGGCGACCACCCAGGAATTATCCTCCTGACCATAGCCCTTCCACTTGACCAGGTACTGAAGCCTCCGCCTGGAGAGACGAGAATCTAAGATCTTCTCCACCACGTACTCCAACTCGCCCTCAACCAACACCGGAGCAGGAGGCTCAGCAGAAGGAACCACAGGCACAACGTACCGCCGCAACAAGGACCTATGAAATACGTTGTGGATGGCAAACGACACCGGAAGATCCAGGCGAAAGGATACAGGATTAATGATTTCCAATATCTTGTAAGGACCAATGAAGCGAGGCTTAAATTTGGGAGAGGAGACCTTCATAGGAACAAATCGAGAAGACAGCCATACCAAATCCCCAACGCGAAGTCGGGGACCCACACCGCGGCGGCGGTTGGCAAAACGCTGAGCCTTCTCCTGTGACAACTTCAAGTTTTCCACCACATGCCCCCAGATCCGCTGCAACCTATCCACCACGGAATCCACCCCAGGACAGTCAGAAGGCTCCACATGTCCCGAGGAAAAACGAGGATGGAAACCAGAGTTGCAGAAAAATGGCGAAACCAAGGTGGCGGAACTAGCCCGATTATTAAGGGCAAATTCAGCCAACGGCAAGAAGGTCACCCAATCATCCTAATCAGAAGAGACAAAACACCTCAAATAAGCCTCCAGAGTCTGATTAGTTCGCTCCATTTGTCCGTTAGTCTGGGGATGGAAAGCGGATGAAAACGACAACTCAATGCCCATCCTACCACAAAAGGATCGCCAGAACCTGGAAACAAACTGGGATCCTCTGTCCGACACAATATTCTCAGGAATGCCGTGCAAACGAACCACGTTCTGGAAGAACACAGGAACCAGATCAGAAGAAGAGGGCAGCTTAGGCAAAGGAACCAAATGGACCATCTTGGAGAAACGATCACATATCACCCAGATGACAGACATGTCCTGAGACACCGGAAGATCAGAAATGAAATCCATAGAGATGTGTGTCCAAGGTCTCTTCGGGACAGGCAAGAGCAAGAGCAACCCGCTGGCACGAGAGCAGCAAGGCTTAGCTCGAGCACAAGTACCACAGGACTGCACAAATGACCGCACATCCCTTGACAAGGAAGGCCACCAAAAGGACCTGGCCACCAGATCTCTGGTGCCAAAAATTCCCGGGTGCCCTGCCAACACCGAGGAATGAACCTCGGAAATGACTCTGCTGGTCCATCTAGCAGGCACAAACAATCTGTCAGGTGGACAAGAGTCAGGCCTACCAGCCTGAAATCTCTGCAACACACGTCGCAGATCTGGAGAAATAGCAGACACGATAACTCCTTCCTTAAGAATACCCACAGGTTCAGCGACTCCAGGAGCATCAGGCACAAAGCTCCTAGACAGAGCGTCGGCCTTCACATTCTTAGACCCTGGTAAATACGAGACCACAAAGTCAAAACGGGAGAAAAACAATGACCAGCGGGCCTGTCTAGGATTCAGGCGTTTAGCAGACTCGAGATACATCAGATTTTTGTGATCAGTCAAGACCACCACACGATGCTTAGCACCCTCGAGCCAATGACGCCACTCCTCAAATGCCCACTTCATGGCCAACAACTCCCGATTGCCCACATCATAATTTCGCTCTGCCGGCGAAAACTTCCTAGAGAAAAAGGCACAAGGTCTCATAGTAGAGCAACCAGGGCCTCTCTGTGACAAAACGGCCCCTGACCCAATCTCCGAAGCATCCACCTCAACCTGAAAAGGAAGTGAGATGTCAGGCTGGCACAAAACAGGCGCTGAAGTAAACCGGCGTTTTAACTCCTGGAAAGCCTCCACGGCAGCAGGAGCCCAGTTAGCTACATCAGAGCCTTTCTTGGTCATATCCGTCAGCGGTTTAACAACGCTAGAGAAATTTGCGATAAAACGACGGTAGAAGTTAGCAAAACCCAAGAACTTCTGAAGACTCTTAACTGACGAGGGTTGAGTCCAATCATGAATAGCTCGGACCTTGACTGGATCCATCTCCACAGCAGAAGGGGAAAAAATGAACCCCAAAAAGGGAACCTTCTGTACACCAAAGAGACACTTTGAGCCTTTTACAAACAAAGAATTTTCACGCAGAATCTCAAAAACCATCCTGACCTGCTCCACATGCGAGTCCCAATCATCAGAAAAAACCAGAATATCATCCAGATAAACAATCAAAAATTTATCCAGATACTTCCGGAAAATGTCATGCATGAAGGACTGAAAAACTGAAGGTGCATTAGAGAGACCGAATGGCATCACCAAGTACTCAAAATGACCTTCGGGCGTATTGAATGCGGTTTTCCATTCATCGCCCTGCCTAATGCGCACAAGGTTGTACGCACCACAAAGGTCTATCTTGGTGAACCACTTGGCACCTTTAATCTGGGCAAACAAATCTGACAACAGCGGCAAAGGATACTGAAATTTAACAGTGATCTTATTTAAAAGCCGATAGTCAATACAAGGCCTCAAAGATCCGTCCTTTTTGGCCACAAAAAAGAATCCCGCACCAAGAGGGGAAGAAGAAGGACGGATATGCCCCGTCTCAAGAGACTCCTTGATATATGAACGCATCGCGGTATGTTCAGGTACCGACAGATTAAACAGTCTCCCCTTAGGAAACTTACTGCCAGGAATCAAATCTATTGCACAGTCACATTCCCTATGAGGAGGCAGTGCACTGGACTTAGACTCGCTGAAGACATCCTGATAATCAGACAAATACGCCGGAACTTCCGAAGGCGTAGAAGAAGCAATAGACAAGGGCAGGGAATCTCCATGAATTCCATGGCAGCCCCAACTTGACACTGACATAGCCTTCCAGTCCAAGACTGGATTATGGGTCTGTAACCATGGCAAACCCAAACAACCAAATCATGCATTTTATGCAGAACAAGAAAACGTATTACCTCCCGATGTTCGGGAGTCATGCACATGGTAACCTGTGTCCAAAACTGCGGTTTATTTTTTGCCAATGGCGTAGAATCAATACCCCTAAGAGGGATAGGATTTTCCAATGGCTCAAGAACAAATCCGCAGCGCTTGGCAAATTACAGATCCATAAGGCTCAGAGCAGCACCCGAGTCCACAAACGCCATGACAGGATACGATGACAGTGAGCAAATCAAAGTTACAGATAGAATAAATTTAGGTTGCAAATTACCAATGGCGACCGGACTAACAACCTTAGTAAGACGTTTAGAGCATGCTGAGATAACATGTGTAGAATCACCACAGTAGTAACACAAGCCATTCTGGCGTCTATGAATTTTCCGCTCATTTCTAGTCAGGATTCTATCACATTGCATTAAATCAGGTGTCTGTTCAGACAACACCATGAGGGAATTAGCGGTTTTGCGCTCCCGCAACCACCGGTCGATTTGAATAGCCAGGGCCATAGAATCATTCAGACCTGTGGGAATGGGAAAACCCACCATCACATTCTTAATGGCTTCAGAAAGGCCATTTCTAAAATTAGCAGCCAATGCACACTCGTTCCACTGGGTCAGCACGGACCATTTCCGAAATTTTTGGCAATACACTTCAGCCTCGTCCTGGCCCTGAGACATAGCCAGCAAGGCCTTTTCTGCCTGAATCTCAAGATTGGGTTCCTCATAAAGCAAACCGAGCGCCAGAAAAAACGCATCAATGTCAGCCAATGCTGACGCCAGCGAGAAGGCCCAATCCTGAGGGTCGCCCCGTAAAAAAGAAATAACAATTTTTACTTGCTGAGCGGAGTCTCCAGATGAACAGGGTTTCAGGGACAAAAACAATTTACAATTATTCCTGAAATTTCTAAATTTAAATCGGTCTCCGGAAAACGGTTCAGGAATCGGTATCTTAGGTTCTGACATAGGACTTCTGATAACATAATCTTGTATGCCCTGCACACGAGCAGCAAGCTGGTCCACACTTGTAATCAAGGTCTGGACATTCATGTCTGCAGCAAACACAAGCCACTCAGAGGTAAAGGGGAAAAGAAAAGAAAATGAGAGAGAGAAAAAAAAACTCAGAACTTTCTTTCTTATAATCCCGCTTCTGCAATGCATTTAACATTTAATTCTGGCCTGGCAAACTGTTATGACCCCAATGGCGAGGGTCTCAGAGAAACAAGTAAGTCTGCGACGTACAAAAATCCAGCTCATAGGGCAGTGGTAACTGGGTTGACCATATATCTACTCCTAACGCCAACACTAGCAGTAGCCGGGGAACATGCCTACGTTGGTCGCTAGATGTCTCGCGCCAGCCGGAGGACTAACTACCCCTAGAAGAGGAAAACAAAGACCTCTCTTGCCTCCAGAGAATAGACCCCAAAAGTAGGATAGTAGCCCCCCACAAATAATAACGGTGAGGTAAGAGGAAATGACAAACACAGAGATGAACTAGATTTTAGCAAAGAGAGGCCCACTTTACTAATAGCAGAATGTAGTAAGATAACTTATATGGTCAACAAAAACCCTATCAAAATCCACGCTGGAGATTCGGGTCTAACGGCCCGGGGGGAGAACACCAGCCACCCTAGAGCTTCCAGCAAGGTCAGGAAACAGATTATATACAAGCTGGACAAAAATGCAAACAAAAACAAATAGCAAAAAGCAAGAAAGCAGACTTAGCTTAATCAAGCAGGAACCAGGATCAGAAGACCAGAGCACTACAGATTAGCTCTGATATCAACGTTGCCAGGCATTGAACTGAAGGTCCAGGGAGCTTATATAGCAACACCCCTGACCTAACGACCCAGGTGAGCATACAAGGGATGAATGACATACCCAGAGTAAAATCACTAGTAGCCACTAGAGGGAGCCAAAAGGTAAATTCACAACAATTTCCTACCACCAAACCCTGGTCCTACTTACTACATGACTTAACAAAAACAAGACTTAGTGGAAACTGTATCTCATCATCATCTTCCTCTTTATCCCAAAGTTGCTGTTCCCTACCATCATGTTTTTGTGGCCGTGGCTGTTCTAAGGTTTGTGCATCATTAAACAGCATGTCCTCCTGCCCATCTTGGAGCATGCAGGTTGTGAGTCCACATCAAGAAATTATGTTGTAAAGGGCTCCTAGGAGCGTCTTAGTGTGGGATCACTAGTCTCCTGGGAAGCCTACAAAATTTTCAAAAGCTGTATTTCAGTTTTAGAGATCACAGAAATGTTCACAGACCACATAACATTGCATGGCTGAAAAATGGAAGCCTACAATTTTTTAAAAAGCTTTTTAACATTTTTACAGATCACAAAAATGTACTCCACACTACGGAATACTGTTTGGCTGAGAAATTTAGCTCAGGAAAATGTTTCAACAATTTGTGGGTGTGTTATACAACACAAAAAGGACCTCAAAGCATGTAATATTTACTAAATCAAAATGTATTAAATTTTTTCAGCCACCACAAAAAAAACTGCAGCTATAAATTTAGTAATGCTGCACAGACCTAATCCCTGTCTATAGACTGGATTCTGTCACTCTCCCTGCTTCTATGACTCTCTCCCTCCCTAGGATAAATACAGATTGTATGTGATACAAACAGCAAAGTACAAGATTAGTCCTTAGAAGGGCTGTTAGTATGAGGGTTCAGCTTCAGCACTAATATCAACACTACAGGACTCTGATTCGTTATACTGTGAACAATGACAAAGACAAGCACTCTCTCGGTCCTGTATGAAGTATCACAGAGCTGTGCAATGGCATCAGTGTGCCAAGAGGCTCCTGTCTTTTTTATATTCCCTGATGTCAGACAGCCAGCCAGTCACAGTATTGCCACAACCAAGATGGCATTACAGCGACTCATGAGCAATCCCTGCATTCGTATTGGCTGTGTAGCAGGCGCCAAAGATGCGGGGCGGGATTCAAGTTATACCCAGTGCACCACCCATTATTCAGTGAGTAACGAGCACATCCGGGCACCATGATGCTCGAGTGATAAGCGGGTATAACCCAGCATGTTTGCTCATCCCTACCCATTGAGGGTGGCGTACTTACTCTGAGGATGCATGTCAGCATAGTGATATTCCATCCTATACAAGAATGTTAACAACTCCTTTATGCCTGATGAATACAGGAAATTATGGATATTATTAATATTATTTTATTTACAAAACCAGAACATAACTATAGGAATACACAGCTATCAGTCACATCCAATTTACAAAAACAGTGCCACATTTGTTGTTGAGTTGTTTCTGCTGTTGCATTTTAGTCTAATTAAATTTCTTCTCGACATGTGATGTAAATGTATGTCAAACGTTAGTTGCCGAGATCAGAAGCCTAGCCCGCTCTACACTTGGTGGATGCTGGCTTATTCAACGATTATCTAGACTTAACAGCAGCAATCAGAGAGACTTCCGTTAGTCCATAGCCCCATAAATGGTGCCAGTGGGTTGCCATGGCAAATGGGGACCTGCTGAAGGACCTGACATATTGATACACCTTTGAAGGATAGCCACAGAGACCTTCATTCTACCTACATACCGTAATACTGCGATGTAGCAATGTAAAGAACAAGTAATCCCTAATTCAAATCCCCAAAGACTACTAAAAATAAAGCAGCAACGTTTTTAAAAATATATAAAAATAAAAACTCAAATGACATCCATTTTCCTCTTCTGAAAATAAAAAGTAAAACACATAAACATAATTGATATGTTTATAGATCACGTGCCGTGCCCATTATCAAATTGGATGGGACTAGGAAATCTAGGTGGAATCACTGATCCCGAGAATGGGACCCTTGAAGTTTGTGCACATTTGTTTCGTTCATTAGAGCAGAGCAGTCAGCTGTCTCCAGAGATCCCATTTATGCTCATGCTAGACCTCTGCTCCATTCACACGAGAATCTGCAGAACCCCATTTTTGGGGTTGGCCGGGGTTCCATTGTCGGACCCTCAGTGATTGGGAAGTTATCCCATCTCCTATGAACAGGGTATGACTTCTAATCTTGGTATGAACCCATTAAATCAAAATTGCAGTAAGATAGTAATCAGAAGTTGATTTTGTAACTATCACTGTTCAGCCAAAAACAATTCAAAGGCTAAATATATTATAACGAAACCAGTCTAAAGTTTGTTTATTTCTGCACAGCAAATATTGGTCAGTTGTTAAGCTATAAAAAATCCTTCAAAAACATTGATATGTTAGGATAAAGCAAATAAAATGGCATGAATTCAGTTTTTGTTAGCTTTTAGCGGAGGCGTAAATTGAAGTTAGTTTGTCCCATTGTAAACTATGTTACAATGACCCCCATGGTCCTATCATATGCTATTAACAATACTGATGACCAAGGTTGGACTTTGTTCAATGGCGAACCCCAGCTAACATACAGAAACCTAGGAAGCACTTAGTGAGATTTTTTACATGCTAGTGAATCAGAAACAAATGTTTAAGCTGTTAAGGAATGCTTTTCTGCCACTCAATGGGACGCTCACTAAGTTCTGACTACATTTCCCATCATTCCTTGTGCTGGGCTGCAAGCCAGCAGTGAGCACAGACATTGACATGAATGAATGGATGGACGGATGGGGAGAGTTCTGAATGTAAAGAATCTCTGCACTATCAGAACAATGAAGACAACTGCGTAATCGGCAATGCCATACACCAAAGACAACAGCTTTAAAACAGCAACCTGATTAAATTGCTACCAATAACTGAAAATTAAAAAGGCACCTCATAGGAAAATGATGGCTATATTACATATTAAATAATAAAAATACGGTTGATAAATAGGACAAACTATAAATTGTATGCTACGGTAATAGTTAGTAATTGTCTTGGGAATGCAGAGAAAGCTGGCAGCATTCACAGAATCAGAGTGAGCTCTGCTGCATCAATCCCCACCCACTCATGCATCAATCCCCACCCACCCCGTGAGTTTCCGAGACTCAGAATTGAGGGAGAATCTGGCCTGAAATCACAGGAAGCAGGAGATTCTCAGTCAAAGGTCAGCTCAGGTTACCGCAGCATTTTATCTACTGTATTTATTCACTTATATTGTGCCATTAATTCCACTGCGTATTACAGTTATCATCATTACTGTCCCCATTGGGGCTCACAATCTAGATCGTCTATCAGTGTGTCTTGTGGGAGGAAACCGGAGAACCCGGAGGAAACCCACGCAAACACGGGGAGAACATTTAAAGTCCTTGCAGGTGTTGTCCTTCATGGAATTTGAATCCAGGACCCCAGTGCTACAAGGCTATCCACTGAGCCACCGTGCTGCCCATTTGACAAAGCAAGGTATTTAGTGAAGTGCTTATCTAAGGAAGTTACTTCACATGAAAGGGGCATGTAAAGTAATGGCCAACCCCTTTAAACAGTTACCATTATTGTATTTTTTAAAAAAAAATTAAAACATATATAGTGCATATGAAAATAATAAACTTTATAAGAAATCTTACAGTTCTATGGAGAGCGGAGAAGGGAAGAGGAAAGAATTAGGGGCAATGTTGGCAGCGGATTAATCTCTGTACTGTCCAGCTGTGTAAGACTGTAAATAGAATGTAAACTTATGAACAAATATAACAGCTTACAACTTGTAATTATTATGCTGTAGCTTAGGAAGGATCTTAGCATCTTGTCTGTCAGCTTACAAAGTGACAGTAAGGCTATGTGCACACGTCAGGATTTCTTGCAGAAATTTTCCTGACAAAAACCGGACATTTCTGCCAGAAATCCGCATGCGTTTTTATCGCGTTTTTGGACGCGTTTTTTATGCGATTTTTCCCAAATGCATAGAATTGCGGGAAAAACGCAGAGAATCCGCAAAAATAATGAACATGCTCATTTTTTTACCGCGATGCGTTTTTTTCGCGGAAAAAAAACACATCCATGTGCACAAAACATGCAGAATGCATTCTAAATGATAGAATGCATAATGTATGCCTTTTTAATGAGTTTTTATAGTGTTTTTAGCGTGAAAAAATGCAAACAAAAACGCAAAAAAACCTGAACGTGTGCACATAGCCTAAGTCTGTGCTTCAGCTATATAGTGAGGAGGAATATCGTGGTTTGTTTCTTTTTCTAGCAGTGCTTTACTGGCAACATAACACTATTGCTGGTGGCACAATCTCATGCACTATTAAACAGTAGTAATTCGTAGTTGTTGCAATGTATACAATAATAAGCATTATTCCTCCACTCAACAACTACTTATCCTGTCAGTCCTGTAGTGGTTCTAAATTCTTCAAATTTGGCTCTTAGAAATTGCTTTGTCATACTATTGGCTATCATCTGGTAATTCTTGCAATAAACAAACTCTATTGTGTCACATTCTACTAAATCACGCAGGTAATGACGTTTAATGTCAATGTCATTGATCTTCTCACTGCATGCAAGTTTACAGCAACCTTGGTTGTCTTCTTAAATCACAGTCGGTTAAGCTGATGGCTTACCAAGATCGCCTAGCAATTGGCTTCACCAAATGACCTTTTGACTTGCGTCAGCTGCAGACACATACTATGCTTCTGTAGATTACAAGGCTACAGAAACCTGTTTCTGCTAGACCAAGAAAATGAACTGTTTCCAACCTTGAACAAATGACTGCTTGTCAATTTACAATCACAAAAGTCACCGGCAAAGCCTGCATCCACATAGCCTGTAAGTTTTAGATCTCCTGTTGCAGATGTCCTTAAATGTATGTCTTGAGTCTTTTTCAAGTATTAAAAAAACCTTATTAACGGCATTTCAGTCGTTTTGGCAAGTGGTTCTTCCACACATCTGCAGAGAATTCCAATTCTTGCTATGATATCCTGTCGAGTCATAGTGGCTATGTATAGAAGCGGCCACCACTGCCTGTCTGTATTTCTCATTGTTAGGCAACAGATCATCTTCTCCTTCTAGCTTTAAGCAGGATGGTTTCATTGAGGTTGATGTACCTTTAGCTTCTGACATTTTAAGCTTATTTCGAATTGAGTTTACTTATGCACTATGGTTTAGAATAAAGCTTTCATCTTCTTCTGTTTGGACTAGGATTTCTAGATAGTATTGGACAGTTCCAAGGTCTTCTATTTCAAAATGCTGATTGCGAATTTTAGTCATCTTTGCAATTTTTGTTTCCTCTTGATGAACCATAAGCACTGTGTCTACTATATAATCTGTTATGATCCTAGTGGCAAGGATCGCAAGTCGGACTAGCTAAGTAACTAAACAGGCTACAAAGTCTGGGGAAGTGGTAACTGAATTGACCGCAACCTGATCCTATCCGCACACAACTATAGGTAGCCGTGGAACGTTACCTGAAAATCCTAGACGTCTCTTCACGGTCTGAGAAACTGACTATTCCTAGAGGGAACGAAAGTCCTCACTTGCCTCAGTGAAATGACCCCAAAGATATAGAATAGCCCCCCACAAATATTAACGGTGAGTTAAGGGGAAATGTTATGACCCCAATGGCAGAGGGTCTCAGAAACAATTACTAAGTCTGCAAACACAGAAAACCAGCTCATAGGGCAGTGGTAACTGGGCTGACCATATATCTAATCCTAACACCACAAATAACAGCAGCCGGGGAACGTGCCTACGTTGATTCTAGACGTCTCGCGCCAGCCGGAGAACTAACTAACACTAGAAGAGAAAAGAAAGACCTTTCTTGCCTCCAGAGAAAAGACCCCAAAAGTTGGATACAAGACCCCAACAAATAATAACGGTGAGGTAAGGGGAAAAGACAAACATAAGAATGAGCTAGGTATTTAGCAAAGAGAGGCCCACTAGCTAATAGCAGAATATAGAAAGATAACTTATATGGTCAGCAAAAACCCTATCAAAAATATCCACACTGGAAATTCAAGAACCCCCGAACCGTCTAACGGCCCGGGGGGAGAACACCAGCCCCCTAGAGCTTCCAGCAAGGTCAGGAATCACATTTAGTACAAGCTGGACAAAAAATGAGAGCAAGCAAATAACCCAAAAAACAAAGAAGCAGGACTTAGCTTAATTTTGCACGAACAAGGACCAGCAGATAGGAGCAAACAGAAGGTGTCTGATTACAACGATGCCAGGCACTGGACTAAGGATCCAGGAGGTTTATATAGCAACACCCCTGAACTAACGACCCAGGTGGGTGGAACCTGAGGGAAGAAAATCCCAGAGTCATATCACTAGTAACCACAAGAGGGAGCCAAAAATTCTAATTCACAACAGTACCCCCCCCCCTTATGGAGGGGTCACCGAACCCTCACCAAGACCACCAGGGTGATCAGGATGAGCAGCGTGAAAGGCACGAACTAAATCGGCCGCATGCACATCAGAGGCAACCACCCAGGAATTATCCTCCTGACCATAGCCCTTCCACTTGACCAAATACTGAAGCCTCCGTCTGGAGAGACGAGAATCCAAGATCTTCTCAACCACATACTCCAACTCGCCCTCAACCAACACCGGAGCAGGAGGCTCAGCAGAAGGAACCACAGGCACAACGTAACGTCGCAACAAGGACCTATGGAACACGTTGTGAATGGCAAACGAAACCGGAAGATCCAAGCGAAAGGACACTGGATTAAGGATTTCCAATATCTTGTAAGGACCGATGAAGCGAGGCTTAAATTTAGGAGAGGAGACCTTCATAGGAACAAATCGAGAAGACAGCCACACCAAATCCCCAACACGAAGTCGGGGACCCACACCGCGGCGGCGGTTGGCAAAACGCTGAGCCTTCTCCTGTGACAATTTTAAGTTGTCCACCACATGATTCCAGATCTGCTGCAACCTATCCACCACAGAATCTACCCCAGGACAGTCAGAAGGCTCCACATGTCCCGAGGAAAAACGAGGATGGAAACCAGAGTTGCAGAAAAATGGCGAAACCAAAGTAGCGGAACTAGCCCGATTATTAAGGGCAAACTCAGTCAACGGCAAGAAGGTCACCCAATCATCCTGATCTGCCGAAACAAAACACCTCAAATAAGCCTCCAGAGTCTGATTAGTTCGCTCCGTTTGTCCATTAGTCTGAGGATGAAAGGCAGACGAGAACGACAAATCAATGCCCATCCTAGCACAAAAGGATCGCCAGAACCTGGAAACAAACTGGGATCCTCTGTCAGACACAATATTCTCAGGAATGCCGTGCAAACGAACCACATTCCGAAGGAACACAGGAACCAGATCGGAAGAGGAAGGCAGCTTAGGCAAAGGCACCAAATGGACCATTTTAGAAAAGCGATCACATACCACCCAGATGACAGACATACCCTGAGACACCGGGAGATCAGAAATTAAATCCATGGAAATGTGTGTCCAAGGCCTCTTTGGGACAGGCAAGGGCAAGAGCAACCCGCTGGCACGAGAACAGCAAGGCTTAGCTCGAGCACAAGTCCCACAGGACTGCACAAATGACCGCACATCCCGTGACAAGGAAGGCCACCAAAAGGACCTAGCCACCAGATCTCTGGTGCCAAAAATTCCTGGATGACCTGCCAACACCGAGGAATGAACCTCGGAAATGACTCTGCTGGTCCACTTATCAGGAACAAACAGTCTGTCAGGTGGACAAGAGTCAGGTCTACCAGCCTGAAATCTCTGCAACACGCGTCGCAAATCAGGAGAAATGGCTGACAAGATAACTCCCTCTTTAAGAATACCAACTGGTTCTGTGACTTCAGGAGAGTCAGGCACAAAGCTCCATGAAAGAGCATCAGCCTTCACATTCTTTGAACCTGGTAAATACGAGACCAAAAAGTCAAAACGGGAGAAAAATAATGACCAGCGGGCCTGTCTAGGATTCAGGCGTTTAGCAGACTCGAGATACATCAAATTTTTGTGATCAGTCAAGACCACCACACGATGCTTAGCACCCTCGAGCCAATGACGCCACTCCTCAAATGCCCACTTCATGGCCAGCAACTCCCGATTGCCAACATCATAATTCCGCTCAGCAGGCAAAAACTTCCTAGAGAAGAAAGCACATGGTCTCATTACCGAGCAACCAGGGCCTCTCTGTGACAAAACGGCCCCTGCCCCAATCTCAGAAGCATCCACTTCGACCTGAAAGGGAAGTGAGACATCAGGCTAGCACAAAACAGGCGCCGAAGTAAACCGGCGCTTCAACTCTTGGAACGCCTCCACGGCTGCAGGAGCCCAGTTAGCAACATCAGAACCTTTCTTGGTCATATCCGTCAAAGGTTTAACAACGCTAGAAAAATTAGCGATAAAACGACGGTAGAAGTTAGCAAAACCCAAGAACTTCTGAAGACTCTTAACTGACGTGGGCTGAGTCCACTCATGAATAGCTCGGACCTTGACTGGGTCCATCTCCACAGCAGAAGGGGAAAAAATAAACCCCAAAAAGGGAACCTTCTGTACACCAAAGAGACACTTTGAGCCTTTAACAAACAAAGCATTCTCACGCAAAACCTGAAACACCATCCTGACCTGCTCCACATGTGAGTCCCAATCTTCAGAGAAAACCAGAATATCATCCAGATAAACAATCATAAATTTATCTAGATACTTCCGGAAAATATCATGCATAAAGGACTGAAACACTGAGGGAGCATTAGAGAGCCCAAAAGGCATCACCAAGTACTCAAAATGACCTTGGGGCGTATTAAATGCAGTCTTCCATTCATCACCTTGCTTAATGCGCACAAGGTTGTACGCACCACGAAGATCTATCTTGGGGAATCACTTGGCACCTTTAATCCGGGCAAACAAGTCCGACAACAGAGGCAAAGGATACTGAAATTTAACAGTGATTTTATTCAGAAGCCGATAGTCAATACAAGGTCTCAAAGATCCGTCCTTCTTGGACACAAAAAAGAATCCCGCACCAAGAGGGGAAGAGGATGGACGGATATGCCCCTTCTCCAGAGACTCCTTGATATACGAACGCATTGCGGCATGCTCAGGTACAGACAGATTAAATAATCTTCCCTTAGGAAATTTACTACCTGGAATCAAATCTATGGCGCAGTCACAGTCCCTATGAGGAGGCAGAGCACTGGATCTGGACTCGCTGAATACATCCTGATAATCAGACAAATACTCAGGAACTTCTGAAGGAGTAGAGGAAGCAATAGACACCGGCGGGGAATCAGCATGAATTCCCTGACAACCCCAACTTGACACAGACATTGCCTTCCAGTCCAAGACTGGATTGTGGGTCTGTAACCATGGCAGACCCAAAACGACCAAATCATGCATTTTATGCAGAACAAGAAAACGAATCACCTCCCGATGTTCAGGAGTCATGCACATGGTTACCTGTGTCCAAAACTGCGGCTTATTTTCCGCCAGTGGCGTAGCATCAATACCTCTAAGAGGGATAGGATTTACCAACGGCTCAAGAACAAAACCACAGCGCTTGGCAAATGACAGATCCATAAGACTCGGGGCAGCACCTGAATCCACAAACGCCATAACAGGGTAAGAAGACAATGAGCAAATTAAAGTCACAGACAAAATAAATTTAGGTTGCAAATTACCAATGGCGACAGGACTAACAACCCTTGTTAGGCGTTTAGAGCATGCTGATATAACATGTGTAGAATCACCACAGTAAAAACACAACCCATTCTGACGTCTATGATTTTTCCGCTCATTTCTAGTCTGAATTCTATCACATTGCATTAAATTAGGTGTTTGTTCAGACAACACCACCAGAGGATTAGCGGTTTTGCGCTCCCGCAAACGCCGTTCAATTTGAATAGCCAGCGCCATAGAATCATTCAGACTTGTAGGAATGGGGAAACCCACCATCACATTCTTAATGGCTTCAGAAAGGCCATTTCTGAAATTTGCGGCCAGAGCACACTCATTCCACTGAGTAAGCACGGACCATTTCCGAAATTTTTGGCAATACACTTCAGCTTCATCCTGGCCCTGAGAAATAGCCAGCAAGGCTTTTTCTGCCTGAATTTCAAGATTGGGTTCCTTGTAAAGCAATCCGAGCGCCAGAAAAAATGCATCAATATTTGCCAATGCCGGATCTCCTGGCGCTAGCGAGAAAGCCCAATCCTGAGGGTCGCCCCGTAAAAAAGAAATAACAATTTTAACTTGCTGAGCAGAATCTCCAGATGAACGGGGTCTCAGAGATAGAAACAATTTACAATTATTCTTGAAATTCCTAAACCTAAATCGGTCTCCAGAAAACAATTCCGGAATAGGTATTTTAGGTTCAGACATAGGACTACTGGTAACAAAATCTTGTATACCCTGCACACGAGCTGCATGCTGGTCTACACTTGTAATCAAGGTCTGGACATTCATGTCTGCAGCAAGCACAAGCCACTCAAAGGTAAAGGGGAGGAAGAGAGGAAAGAAAAAAAAACCTCAGAATTTCCTTTCTTATTATCCCACTTCTGCAATGCATTAAACATTTAATGTTGGCCTGGCATACTGTTATGACCCCAATGGCAGAGGGTCTCAGAAACAATTACTAAGTCTGCAAACACAGAAAACCAGCTCATAGGGCAGTGGTAACTGGGCTGACCATATATCTAATCCTAACACCACAAATAACAGCAGCCGGGGAACGTGCCTACGTTGATTCTAGACGTCTCGCGCCAGCCGGAGAACTAACTAACCCTAGAAGAGAAAAGAAAGACCTTTCTTGCCTCCAGAGAAAAGACCCCAAAAGTTGGATACAAGACCCCAACAAATAATAACGGTGAGGTAAGGGGAAAAGACAAACATAAGAATGAGCTAGGTATTTAGCAAAGAGAGGCCCACTAGCTAATAGCAGAATATAGAAAGATAACTTATATGGTCAGCAAAAACCCTATCAAAAATATCCACACTGGAAATTCAAGAACCCCCGAACCGTCTAACGGCCCGGGGGGAGAACACCAGCCCCCTAGAGCTTCCAGCAAGGTCAGGAATCACATTTAGTACAAGCTGGACAAAAAATGAGAGCAAGCAAATAACCCAAAAAACAAAGAAGCAGGACTTAGCTTAATTTTGCATGAACCAGGACCAGCAGATAGGAGCAAACAGAAGGTGTCTGATTACAACGATGCCAGGCACTGGACTAAGGATCCAGGAGGTTTATATAGCAACACCCCTGAACTAACGACCCAGGTGGGTGGAACCTGAGGGAAGAAAATCCCAGAGTCATATCACTAGTAACCACAAGAGGGAGCCAAAAAGTCTAATTCACAACAGGGAAAGCACAAACGCAGAGATGAAATTAGATTTAGCAAATGAGGCCCGCTAACACTAGATAGCAGAAAATAGAAAGGGAACTGTGCGGTCAATTAAAAACCCTATTCAAAATATCCACGCAGAGATTGCTCGAGCCGTTAGTTGGTGCGGAGGAAGCAACTCTGTACCCCAGAGCTTACCAGCAGCAAGAAATCACATATTAGCAAACTGGACTAAACTCTTCATACACAGAAATCATATTGCAGACTGATGAGCAAAAAATAATTAAACAGAACTTAGCTTCTCTTGAAGAGACTGAAAACGAAGATAATCAGGAGTAATCAGAATAGTACTGAATACATTGACATCCGGCAACAAGTGGAAGTGAAACAGAGCTAAATAGGAAACTCCCAAGTGAATAACGAGGCAGCTGATCCAGCCACAGACCCGCAGAATAACAAACAAAGCCACCAGGGGGAGCCCAAAACAAAAGTCACACAATACCACCTGTGACCACAAGAGGGAGCCTGAAAACAGAGTTCACAACAGTACCCCCCCCTTGAGGAGGGGTCACCGAACCCTCATCAAAACCCCCAGGGCGATCAGGGTGAGCCACATGGAAGGCATGAACCAAATCGGCAGCATGAACATCAGAGGCGACAACCCAGGAATTATCCTCCTGACCATAGCCCTTCTACTTAACCAAATACTGAAGCCTCTGTCTAGAAATACGAGAATCCAAGATCTTCTCCACCACGTATTCCAATTCTCCCTCAACCAGCACAGGGGCAGGAGGCTCAACCGGAGGAACCACAGGCACCACATACCTCCGCAACAACGACCGATGGAACACATTATGAATAGCAAACGATCCTGGGAGGTCCAAACGAAATGACACAGGGTTAAGGACTTCCAACATCTTATAAGGACCGATAAACCGAGGCTTGAACTTAGGAGAGGAGACCTTCATAGGAACAAAGCGAGAAGACAACCACACCAAGTCCCCAACGCGAAGTCGGGGACCCACACAGCGACGGCGGTTGGCAAAGCGCTGAGCCTTCTCTTGGGACAGCTTCAAATTGTCCACCACATGATTCCAAATCTGATGCAACCTTTCCACCACAACATCCACTCCAGGACAGTCAGAAGGCTCCACCTGACCAGAGGAAAAACGAGGATGAAACCCCGAATTACAAAAAAAAGGAGAAACCAAAGTAGCAGAACTAGCCTGATTATTAAGGGCAAACTCGGCCAATGGCAAAAAAGTCACCCAGTCGTCCTGATCAGCAGAAACAAAACATCTTAAATAGGTTTCCAAAGTCTGATTAGTTCGCTCGGTTTGGCCATTCGTCTGAGGATGGAAGGCCGACGAAAAAGACAAATCAATGCCCATCTTAGCACAAAAGGTCCGCTAAAATCTAGACACAAACTGGGATCCTCTGTCGGAAACAATATTTTCAGGGATCCCGTGCAAACGAACCACATTTTGAAAAAACAGCGGAACCAACTCGGAGGAGGAAGGCAACTTAGGCAAGGGCACCAAATGGACCATCTTAGAAAAACGATGACACACCACCCAGATGACAGACATTCTCTGAGAGACAGGGAGATCTGAAACAAAATCCATGGAAATGTGCGTCCAAGGCCTCTTCGGGACAGGCAAAGGTAACAGCAAACCACTGGCACGAGAACAGCAAGGCTTAGCCCGAGCACAAATTCCACAAGACTGCACAAAGGAACGCACATCCCGCAACAAGGAAGGCCACCAAAAGGACCTGGCCACCAAATCTCTGGTACCAAATATTCCAGGATGGCCCACCAACACCGAAGAATGAACCTCGGAAATAACTCTGCTGGTCCATCTATCCGGGACAAACAGTCTCTCCGGTGGACAACGGTCAGGTCTATCCGTCTGAAACTCCTGCAGCACTCGTCGCAAATCTGGGGAGATGGCAGACAAAATCACCCCTTCTCTGAGGATACCAGCCGGCTCTGAATCTCCAGGAGAGTCAGGCACAAAACTCCTAGAAAGAGCATCAGCCTTTACATTCTTCGAACCAGGCAGGTACGAGACCACGAAATCAAAACGAGAGAAAAATAACGACCAATGAGCCTGTCTAGGATTCAGCCGCTTGGCCGACTCGAGATAAATCAGATTCTTGTGATCAGTCAAGACCACCACACGATGCTTAGCTCCCTCGAGCCAATGTCGCCACTCCTCAAATGCCCACTTCATAGCCAACAACTCCCGATTACCGACATCATAATTCCGCTCGGCAGGCAAAAACTTTCTTGAATAGAAAGCACATGGCTTCATCACAGAGCCATCGGAGCTTCTCTGCGACAAAACAGCCCCCGCTCCAATCTCGAAAGCATCAAACTCGACCTGGAAAGGAAGAGAGACATCTGGCTGACATAAGACCGGAGCCGAAGAAAACCGACGCTTCAGCTCCCGAAAGGCCTCCACAGCCGCAGGAGACCAATTAGTAACATCAGAACCTTTCTTGGTCAAATCCGTCAAAGGCTTAACAACACCAGAAAAATTAGCGATGAAGCGACAGTAAAAATTAGCAAAACCCAAGAACTTCTGAAGACTCTTAACAGATGTAGGCTGCGTCCAGTCATGAATAGCCTGAACCTTGACTGGGTCCATCTCGATAGTAGAAGGAGAAAAAATGAAACCCAAAAAAGAAACCTTCTGGACTCCAAAAAGACATTTTGAGCCCTTCACAAATAAAGCATTGGCACGCAGGACCTGAAACACCATCCTGACCTGCTTAACATGGGACTCCCAATCATCAGAAAAAAACAGAATATCATCCAGATACACAATCATAAATTTATCCAGATATTCGCGGAAGATGTCGTGCATAAAGGACTGAAAGACAGAAGGAGCGTTAGAAAGTCCAAAAGGCATCACCAAGTACTCAAAATGGTCTTCGGGCGTATTAAATGCAGTTTTCCATTCATCACCCTGCTTAATACGCACAAGGTTATACGCACCACGAAGATCTATCTTGGTGAACCAACTAGACCCCTTAATGCGAGCAAACAGATCAGACAACAATGGCAAAGGATACTGAAATTTGACCGTGATTTTATTTAGAAGGCGATAATCAATACAAGGTCTCAGGGAACCATCCTTCTTAGCCACAAAAAAGAACCCCGCACCAAGAGGGGAGGAGGAGGGGCGAATAAGTCCTTTCTCCAAAGACTCCTTTATATAACTCCGCATGGCAGCATGCTCCGGCACTGACAAATTGAAAAGTCGTCCCTTAGGAAACTTGCTACCCGGAATCAAATTGATAGCACAATCACAATCCCTATGAGGAGGTAGACAACTGAGTTTGGGCTCATCAAATACATCCTGGTAGTCTGACAAAAACGCAGGGACTTCAGAAGGAGTGGATGAAGCAATTGACACCACAGGAGCGTCACCATGAATTCCCTGACAACCCCAACTTGACACAGACATTGCTTTCCAATCCAGGACTGGATTATGAGTCTGCAACCATGGCAGACCCAACACGACAACATCATGCAAATTATGCAGTACAAGAAAGCGAATCACCTCCTGATGAACAGGAGTCATGCACATGGTCACTTGTGTCCAGTACTGAGGTTTATTCATAGCCAATAGTGTAGCATCAATTCCCCTTAGTGGAATAGGGAATTTTAAAGGCTCCAAAACAAAACCACAGCGCCTGGCAAATGACAAATCCATCAGACTCAGGGCAGCACCTGAATCCACAAAAGCCATATCCGGGTAAGATGACATGGAACTAATCAGGGTAACAGACAAAATGAACTTAGGCTGTAAAGTACCGATGGTGACAGATTTATCAACCTTTTTTTTGCGCTCAGAGCATGCTGAGATAACATGAGCTGAGTCACCACAGTAAAAGCACAACCCATTTTGCCGTCTATAATTTTGCCGTTCACTTCTGGTCAGAATTCTATCACATTGCATAGACTCAGGTGTCTGTTCAGAAGACACCACCAAATGGTGCGCAGGTTTGCGCTCCCGCAAACGCCGATCAATCTGAATGGCCAGAGTCATTGACTCATTCAGACCTGCAGGCGTAGGGAACCCCACCATGACATTCTTAATGGCTTCAGAAAGACCTTTTCTGAAATTTGCAGCCAGGGCACACTCATTCCACTGAGTAAGCACCGACCATTTCCGAAATTTCTGGCAGTACACCTCTGCTTCATCTTGCCCCTGAGAGAGGGCCAACAACGCCTTTTCAGCCTGGTTCTCAAGATTAGGTTCCTCATAGAGCAATCCAAGGGCCAGAAAAAATGCATCCACACTGAGCAATGCAGGATCCCCTGGCGCCAATGCGAAGGCCCAATCTTGAGGGTCACCACGCAAGAAAGAAATAATAATTTTAACTTGCTGAACGGAATCACCAGAGGAACGAGGTTTCAAAGAAAGAAACAATTTACAATTGTTCTTAAAATTCAGGAACCTAGATCTATCTCCAGAAAACAACTCCGGAATAGGTATTCTAGGCTCTGACATAGGACTGTGAACAACAAAATCCTGAATACTTTGTACCCTTGCAGCAAGACGATCTACCCTGGAGGCCAAACTCTGAATATCCATATCAGCAGCTGAATTCAGAGCCACACCAAGATTAAGAGGAGGAGAGAAGCTAGACACACAGCAGCTAGACACACGGCAGCAAAAAAAAAAAAAAAGAAGAAAAAAAAATTTCTCAAGGCTTCTTTTCTCCTGCTTCTGCCATGCAATTAACACTTTACTGGCCGGCTGTACTGTTATGATCCTAGTGGCAAGGATCGCAAGTCGGACTAGCTAAGTAACTAAACAGACTACAAACTCTGGGGAAGTGGTAACTGAATTGACCGCAACCTAATCCTATCCGCACACAACTATAGGTAGCCGTGGAACGTTACCTGAAAATCCTAGACGTCTCTTCACGGCCTGAGAAACTGACTATTCCTAGAGGGAACGAAAGTCCTCACTTGCCTCAGTGAAATGACCCCAAAGATATAGAATAGCCCCCCACAAATATTAACGGTGAGTTAAGGGGAAAGCACAAACACAGAGTTGAAATTATATTTAGCAAATGAGGCCCGCTAACACTAGATAGCAGAAAATAGAAAGGGAACTGTGCGGTCAATTAAAAACCCTATTCAAAATATCCACACAGAGATTGCTCGAGCCCCCGCACCAACTAACGGTGCGGGGGAAGCAACTCTGTACCCCAGAGCTTACCAGCAGCAAGAAATCACATACTAGCAAACTGGACTAAACTCATCATACACAGAAATCATATTGCAGACTGATGAGCAAAAAATAATTAAACAGAACTTAGCTTCTCTTGAAGAGACTGAAAACGAAGATAATCAGGAGTAATCAGAATAGCACTGAATACATTGACAGCCGGCAACAAGTGGAAGTGAAACAGAGCTAAATAGGAAACTCCCAAGTGAATAACGAGGCAGCTGATCCAGCCACAGACCCGCAGAATAACAAACAAAGCCACCAAGGGGAGCCCAAAACAAAAGTCACACAATACCACCTGTGACCACAAGAGGGAGCCTGAAAACAGAGTTCACAACAATAATTGTCTAAAGGTATGTGTCCACGTTCAGGATTGCATCAGGATTTGGTCAGGATTTTTCACCAGTATTTGTAAGCCAAAACCAGGAGTGGAACAATAAGAGGAAAAGTATAATAGAAACATATGCTCCACTTTTGCATTTATCACCCACTCCTGGTTTTGGCTTATAAATTCTGATGAAAAATCCTGACCAAATCCTGATGCAATCCTGAACGTGGACACATACCCTAAGGGTCACTTCCGTCTGTTTGTCTGTCTGTCTGTTTGTCTGTCTGTAATGGAAATCCTGCGTCGCCAATCAGCGACTGGCAGAGTCCGGCCGTGAATTAGCCCCTTCCTCCTCTCTGTCAGTGTCCCCTCCAGTCAGCGATTGATAATTAAAGTTTCAGGTGCACTACCATCTCACAATAATATAAAGCTCAAATAATACTGAGGCAGGGTGCTACCAAATGCATGGAATGTGCAATACCAAGCCAAAGAGGAAAGCCCATGCATAAATGAGTGCACACCTGCTACAAAGTCATGGAAAAATATAAATATATATGATTTTTATTAATGTAAACACCAAACAGCAAAAAATCTAAAACCAATTAAAACAACACAGCCACCCCCATGTACCCTGGTCCACATGAAGATATATAATATACAAAAGCCCTCTATATATTGTCATATATAAAACTGCAACAAACAGGAGGATAATCCAAGTTAGTTAACAATCAACAATTCGGTATTATGTGTCCCCAGGAAAATTTTATTTATATAATATCACAAGGTAAATGTACCATATTGTACCAATAACCAAATCCCTGGTCCTGTCTCAGTGAGCTGAATAAGGGCGTCCCCAAACTTGCTCACAAGTGATCACAATCCATGTGAATAAGGGGAAATATATGATGAAATAAAGTCCCTGCTGGAATCAAAAATTAAATGTATGGCTGTACCCCAGGGATAGCCACCCCTGTGGGGTCTGGGAGAATACAAACAGACAGCCCCTAAGGATGATAAGAGGGCTAATAGTATAATGTGCCCCCCAGCATGTCAGAGCACATGACACACAGCCGTCCACCATAGAATAAAACTGCTGGTATGCAGGGTGAGGCCAAAAGGATTACCGTTCCAGGTCAGGGCTGAGAGGGAGTGGAGGAGAGACCGGGGGGTGTGGGTGAATCCCACGCGTATCGCCGCTCCTGGGCGGCTTCGTCAGGGAAAATAACTCTGTTAGAAAGTGTACAGTTATATACAAGCAAGTATAATGAAGAATCACCTACCGGTGTTAGCAATTGCCGCCGGTGAGACCGGAAGTGGATATGGGAGCTAGAGGTGTAGTCATGGTGACCACTGAGAAGCTCGTGCCTGCGCAGACAGAAGAGGAAATAACTAAGTGCTCAGAACGAGCACTATGTGCGGCCGCACAGAATCAGAGAAGAGGGTGCACAGCGCCCTCTGGCTGAATAATAAATATCTGCACCAAGGAGAAACGAAAGGACATGAGAATATATAGAAGATGTCCCAAGTATATAAGGCTGGTAGATAACTGCCTATACTGGGGAGAATAATATTACTTCCAAATAGGAACCTGTCAGGGAGGAAAGACATATTATTCAATAAGGCACACGTAAACGAGATAATATATAAAGGTATCTCCATCATGTTATTTATAATATGTAATGGCATACTGTGCCTAACAATGGTTTGGGATATAGCCTCACATGATTATAGAGATAACATGATATAATTATCCACATATATAGCTATGATAATAAATAATAATAATAATAATGAGGAGAATAATATATTAAAGTCAAAAGGATAACCACACACATACATATATACACACAATATTGTATACATATAACTATATATATATATATATATATATATATATATATATATATATATATATGTGGAACCCCCCCCACATATTTGATGATAAGAAATCCCCTAGGTGCACATAACCAAATTATTCTCTCTATATCTTCAAAGTCCAGAGGGGCAAGTACTGAAAAGAGGTCCAACTTGAAGTGATTCCACATGGTTGGATCAAAGTCCACTTATCCAAAGGATTCTAGTCGTAGTCCATCAGGTTCCAGGCCTGGTAAGTATGGTAGTCAATGAACTTATCCCAAGAAACCTGTATATGCAAGTTCCTCATTCAAGCCTGTAGGCGACATGGATTTAAGACGAAAGATCCAACGTGCTTCATGCTGTAGTAGTAGCCTGTGTCGATCCCCACCTCTCTCATTGCTGAAAATCCACTGTAAACCGAAAAAACGTGTGTTAGCAGGTTTACCATCATGGCACTGAAGATAATGAGTTGCTATGGGAGTCAAAGTTTTACTCTTTTTAAGATCCGAGCGAGCCAAGTTAATTGTAGATAAGTGTTTTTGCGCCCGTCTTCTAAGCTCTTGTGAGGTTTGCCCAACATAAATTTTATGACATGGACATATAATAGCATACACCACAAAGCTGGTTTTACAATTGATGTAATGACAAAGGGAATAATTTTGATCATCAAAAGGGCTGATAAAACGATCTTTTGTGACCGGCATGTATGGGCAGATTGTACAGTCGCCGCAGGGGAATGAACCCCTGAGGCGAATACCCCGAGCCAATCTAACAACTGGTCGTGAGAAATGGCTCTTTGTTAAAATGTCACGTAAGTTGGGAGCCCTTTTAGCCGTCATCAGGGGTCTAGGACTTACACATGTCGAGGTTTGAGCATCCGACGTCAAAATATCCCAATTTTTCGTAAGAATATTTCTCACCTGATGCCAGTTGGTACTAAATTCCGTGATGAACATCACAGTAGTTTCCTGCGGCCGAGGTTGTACCATCAGGAGAGAAGTCTGATTCAAAGTTCTAGCCCGCTGGAAGGCCTTAGATATCGTCTTCCGAGGGTATCCCCTTTGCTGAAATCTTATAGTTAGATCCTTTGCCTGTTGCTGAAAGTCCTCATCTGTTGTACAATTACGACGGGTCCGGAAAAATTGTCCCACCGGAATACCCCTCCGGGTATGTAATGGGTGAAAGCTTTGATATTGTAAAAGATTGTTCGTAGCTGTGGGCTTACGGAATAGATCTGTCACCAGTCTGTTACCATCAATCCGAATCCGGAGGTCCAAGAAAATTGCTGTATCCAAAGAACAAGAAAATGTTAAGAAGATGTTCAGCATATTATCATTCAATTCCCTAAGGAATTGTGCACAGGCAGTTTCCGTACCTACCCAAACAAAAAAGATATCATCCAAGAACCGGTACCAGTGTTTAATGTGATCCTGGAAACCCCGAGAGCGGTAGACAATCGTCTCCTCCCACCATCCAAGAAAAATATTTGCGTAGGCCGGTGCACAGCGTGCACCCATGGCCACGCCAGAGACCTGTTTATAATATACCCTGTCAAAAAGAAAATAATTGTGATGCAGGATAAAGCTCAGAAGATCTAGGATAAGGGAATCATGAAAGCGGTTAGTATCCTCAAACCGATCAAGAAAAAAAGTTAGTGCCTTAATCCCGTGAGAGTGGTTGATATTTGAGTAAAGTGACTCGATGTCACAAGTCACGAGCAGTTCTTGACCCGTCAAAGTAATCTTATGGCAGTTACGGATGAAATCAGAGGTGTCTTTAATAAAAGATGGTAAACCTGCTGCAATTGGTTGTATGAAGAAGTCGATGTATGTACATACTCTGTCACACATACTTCCAATGCTGGACACGATTGGCCTGCCGGGTGGTTTGTAAGCATTTTTGTGTACCTTCGGTAAAAGGTAGAATGTGGGGACAACAGGGTTATCAACCCACATGAACTTTTTTTCATTCTTGGAGGTAGTTCCCATAGAGGCAGCTTGATTAATCAATTTACGCAGCCTCCCTAGAAATACCTCTGTAGGGTCCGAAGGTAATTTGACATAGAAGTTGGTATTATCCAATTGTCTCTTGGTTTCTTCCAGGTAAAGGTGGGTGGGCCAGAGCACCACATTCCCACCCTTATCTGCTTCCCTAATAATGATGGAGTCATTATTTCTGAGCGAATCAATGGCCTTTCTTTCAGAACGTGAGAGGTTATCGAAATTACCAGCAATGGGGGGGAGATGCAAAATATCCCTTTTGGTGGCCTCAAAGAAAAGTTTCACCGCTGGAACCAAGGAGAACGAAGGAGTGAAAGATGACTTATTTCTATATGGGAAGGCCTTCCTACCTGGTGATGTGGTATTATCATCCAAGAGGTCCAGGAGATCCTGAAGAACCTGTTGATCCCTGATGGAAGATGATTCAATAGCCTCTGGTCTTTTGTGGATCACCTGTAATATTAATTTTCTACAGAATAAGTATAGGTCCTTAATAAGATCGAATTTTTCCGTAGTTTTAGTAGGGGAGAATGACAGTCCCCTTTGTAACACTGAGCACTCTGCTGATGAGAGAACAAGATCTGATAGATTAATAATCTGTAAGGCAGAGGACTGTACCTGTAAAGATGTTCCCCCCGGGACCATGGTGGCAGAAGCCCTCATCATTTCCTGTTCCTCTGGTTGCGACGGTATGGTGAAAATGGACCCCTCCGAGTAGTTTGGCGCTTCCTGAGATTTCTGCCGCTTACGTCCCCGTCTTGTCTTCCGTCCAGGTCGCTGCCTCCTGATGATAAAAAATCACTCGAACTGGAAGCACCCGTCGCCATCTCAGATGGATCAGGTGCCAAGTGATGTACTGGTTGTTGCATATATCGAGTATTTCCAGAATGTCTCCAACGGAAAACTCTTTGGTTGTCAAAATCAGAACGATCTCTCTGGAATTTCTTCTGTTTACGGCCTATTACCTCCTTTTCAAATTTATCCAATGTCTCTTTAAGTTTTAATTTAAAAGGGGATACCAATTGTGTTTCATCAAAGTCAATCAACCTGTTTTCCAGGTCCCTGATATTCTGTTTGGTGGACGAGAGGAGCTGTTTATCATGCTCCAGTAACATGTTTATAAAAATGCTGTTTGTCTGTCTGTCTGTTTGTCTGTCTGTAATGGAAATCCTGCGTCGCCAATCAGCGACTGGCAGAGTCCGGCCGTGAATTAGCCCCTTCCTCCTCTCTGTCAGTGTCCCCTCCAGTCAGCGCTCACACAGGGTTAATGGATGCGTTACACCGCGTTATGCCACCGTGTAACGCAGTCCGTTAACGCTGCTATTAACCCTGTGTGACCAAGTTTTCACTATTGATGCTGCCTATGCAGATATAATGTTAAAAATAATAAACAAAATACAAAAGCATTATATTCTCACCTTCCGTCGCCTTTCCCGTTGCTCCTCGCAACGCTCGCGAGACTGCTACGTCATAATCTCACGAGAATGCAGTGCATTCTTGGGACCGGAGTGTCGCGAGGAGCATCACTAAATGCCTCGCCTGGATCCGAGGGCGCCGGAAGGTGAGTATATAACTATTTTTTATTTTAATTCATTTTTTAACAGGGATATGGTGCCCACATTGCTATATACTATCTGGGCTGTGTTAGATACAACGTAGGCTGTGTTATATACTGCATCGGCTGTGTTATATACTACGTGGCTGTGATATATATTACGAAGCCGGGCAATACACTACATTGCTGTGCTCTATACTACGTGGCCTGTGTTATATACTGCATGGGCTGTGTTATATACTACGTCTCTGTGCTATATACTACGTGGCTGTGCAATATATTACGTGGCTGGGCAATATACTATGTGGGCTGTGTTATATACTGCATGGGCTGTGTTATATATTGCATGGGCTGTGTTATATACTACGTGGCTGTGGTATATATTACTTGGCTGGGCAATATACTACTTTGCTGTACTCTATACTACGTGGCCTGTGTCATATACTGCATGGGCTGTGTTATATACAATGTCTCTGTACTATATACTACGTGGCTGTGCTATATACTACGTGGCTGTGCAATATATTACGTGGCTGTGCAATATATTACGTGGCTGGGCAATATACTACGTGGGCTGTGCTATATACTATGTGCGCTGCGTTATATACTATGTGGGCTGTATGCTACTTGGCTGTGCTATATTTCTCTGCTGTATCTGTGTATCATGAATCGTGGTATGTGTTAAAGAGGGGGCTCCCACTGAGACTCTTTCGCCCGGGGCCCTCAAAAACCTGGAGCAGGCCCTGGCTTCACTGATTGTTCGTGGCCGGGCGTGACCAATCAGCGACAGGCGCAGGCTGGCCGTGAATTGGTGCGGAATTTGAACCACACTGCGCTAATTGGTCACGCTCGGCCAGCCGAATCCTGAGTATAAATTGCATTATTCTGAAAACTTCATAAATAAACTACATACATATTCTAGAATACCCCAATGCATTAGAATCGGGCCACCATCTAGTTTACATATAAGAGACTATACAATCACTTTCCATCTCTACATTTTGTGTGTAAACACCGATCTGTACACCTCTGAACACCTCTTCCAATAAGGCTTTCTTCATTTTGGTGTCCGACGCTTTTTGATTGCTTAAGACCATAAAGAGATTTTTGTAGTTTGCAAACAAGATTGTCTTCATCCTCTTTAATACAACCCTCAGATTGAGTCAAGTACAAGTCATCATCAATGTCACCATTTAAAAAGGTAATTTTGATGTTTAAAAGTCTTACAAACATCTTTTGTAAAGCAGCTTTAGCCATTAGAGTCCTGAATGTGGTCTGCCTAGCAACTGGAGAAAATGTTGCATCATAATAATCTTCGACATATTTCTGATAATATCCTTTTACGACTAATCTCGCTTTAAATCTATGAACCTTGCCTTCAGAGTCATGCTTGGCCTTAAAACTCAGTCACTTTTGATTGCTTTCTTGCAATATGGTAGTTTAGTGAGTTTCCTAGATTTAAGTTGATGAAGGGACTTCATTTCCTCATTAATCCACTTCAGTTTTTCATGGACAGGTAGTAGTTGCATGTCACTCCATGACTGTGGTTCTGACTCAGGTAATATTTTGACAAAATCGGATAGACGCTTAGCTGGTATACCCTTGTTTGATCTCGACGATCTACTGACTTCAAATTCACCTGATTATTCTGTTGTTTCTTCGGTGGTTGAAGAACCTAACCAAACTTCTACATCTTTTTCCTTGTTATTTTGAAATTGTGACTGAGATTGTTGTTGCAATTTATACAATAATAAGCATTATTCCAACAGATACGAACAAGGTTCATATCAGATATAAACAAGGTGTTGCAAGCTCTCCTAAATCGACAGTTACACTTTAATTTATTAAAATACAATTGGTAGATTAAGTCCTTAATGTGTGGATTTTCCAATATTGCTGTCTAATTGATAGCACTATACCTCAACTCTACAACTGCTGCAGCAGTTGTGTTGATTGTGCCAGGGACAGCCACTGCAATTGTTAAAGGGAACCTGTGTTAGGGTTGGCGGAACGCACCGAATATATTTATTAGATGGGATAGGTGCGCTCGCAACCCGGGATCCACCGTGCAGGAAAGTACCTGCTGCTAAGTAAGGAGGAGATGCAAATTAGAATAAATGAACTCTGTTACTTCACAGAGCCCGTAGTAAAGAGAACACTGTGCCCTGTTTAGCTCACAGGGGACACAGCTATTGTGGAGAGCCGACAGTGGTCATGCAGTCCAACCAACACACAGCTCCTCTCTGGTGGAGCCAGAATTCTATCGGCTATTAGCCAGCCCTGAATTCACACATAAACTCTTCGCCGGAGGTGCCAGCATTCTAGGGGCTTATTTCAGCTGGGTCCCTGACCACACACATGACCACACTGGTGCTGAGCTCGTATATATTTGACACTAGCGCATGGCCGTGCGGTCATGAGAACCTTATATAGCTGCAGCACCTACAGGACCTTCCAAGAAGGACCAATGGAAGGCTGCCACAGAACTTGATCAGGTAAAGGACCTTCCTGGAGAACCAATGGAAGTTGCTGCAGTACCTGAGCATGTGACCCTTGATCTCCACAGAGATATCTTACCCTGGGCATGCTCAGTGTGTGCAAAGCAGGACTTAGTCCCAGAAAAGCCTGCTCGCCGCAGATCAGTGCAGGGTACAATAGCAGAGCCTGGAGAGACAGCAGTAACCCTTTGCACAGTATCAGACTTAGTGAGACGCTGGGACCGACGTCTCTGCTGAGCAGGCTCCACTGCGGCTGATGCAGAATTGGAGACCGCAGCAGACACAGCTCGAGATTCCCCCTGTTCAGCAGCGGGAACTCGACTCCTAACTTTACCCGCCTCCTACGGCCCCCCTCCTTGAGCCTCGCTACGCTCAAAAGCTGCAATGAATTTGTAAAACAACAAATCTAGGCAATGGATAAACAGGGGACCCGGACAAGAAAATCCCATGTTTTCCTAATAATGAAAATCTAAACAGCAAGGAGAAATTAGCACTCAAAAATCTGAGGGGTCTTACAGATGTGGTAATTAAACCGGCCGACAAAGGGGGAAATATAGTTGTTTGGCCTAAGCAGCTATATGAGATAGAAGCATATAGACAATTAAGGGATACTATATGCTATAAGAAATTAACATTTAATCCTCTGAGTAAATTTCGGTCCGAATTATTAACAATGCTGCGTGGGGCACTGGATGGAGAGATTATTTCAAGGGATCTATTTAATGCATTACAGATTTCTGAACCAACAATATCTACATTCTATTTGTTACCTAAACTCCACAAAAACCAGAATACTCCTCCCGGTAGACCAATTATATCAGGCTGTGGAAATTACTTAGAAAACGTGAATAGATTTATTGACTCTAGACTACAATCTATGGTAGAAATATTACCCTCATTCATCAAGGACACCAATGAGTTCCTCAAAAAGATTGATGGACTCCACATAGGCGAAGATACTTTGTTAGTTACCTGTGACGTGGAGTCACTATACACAAGTATAAGGCATAGTGATGGAATTGGAGCTGTACAGTATTTTCTGTCGTCATCGTCTTCATTTACATCTATGAATCAATTTACTATTGAGCTTCTCCAGTTCTCACTTGTTCATAATTTTTTTCTATTTAAGGGGTCCTTCTACCTGCAGCTCCAGGGCACAGCAATGGGGGCGTCATTTGCGCCAGCTTACGCAAATCTGTTCCTGGGGCTGTGGGAGAAGGACCTCTTTTCTTCTGATGTATTGCCGATTGATCGCATTCCATTCTGGGTGCGATTTATTGACGATATATTTTTGATTTGGCAGGGATCAGTTGATTCACTTCAAGAATTTATGACCTCGCTTAACCAAAATTCAAAAAATATACATTTAACCTATAAATATGGGAAAAACTCGATTGATTTCCTTGATGTCAATGTTATTAGAGGTGTGGATAACTGTCTGAGCACAGATCTCTTTTGTAAGCCAACAGCCACGAATTCATTTCTTCATGCGACTTCATCACACCCGCCGGCTATGATTTGCTCCATCCCAATAGGCCAATTTTTGAGAATCCGTAGGATTTGTTCTAGTGAGGAGGATTTCGAGAAACAGGCCATGGGGCTGAAACAAAAATTCTGGGATCGTGGTTATAGTAGACGTTCCGTGAAAAAGGCATATCTTCGTGCCAAACATACAACTCGGCATCAGGCCTTATATCAAACAAAGATACCCAAAAGTAATAATACCGTCAGGTATATTACAAGTTATCATGGTCAAACTGAGAAGATGAGGTTATGTTTAACTAAATCGTGGGCTATCCTCCAGGCCGACCCTGTCTTATGCCAATATATTGGCAACAGACCAAGTATTACTTTTAAAAGGTCTAGGAACCTGAAAGACCATCTCGTTAGGAGTCACTATGCCCATAATCCAGTTGTCCCTTCCTTTTTATCTAGTTCAAAACCATTACCTGGCTGTAAAGCCTGTGGGAAATGCGTAGCCTGTCCCAATATAGTGAAGAGCCAGAATTTTTGTAATTCAACGGGGACGACCAGTTTCAACATCAAACATACCATAACTTGTACCTCAAAGGCTGTAATATATTATGCCACGTGCCCCTGTTCATTGATTTACATCGGAATGACTACTCGCCAATTTAAAGTCAGGGTACGTGAGCATGTTTTAGGGATAGAGATGGCGAAAGAAATTGAGGACATTACCCTTTTAAAGACTATCCCCAAACATTTTAAACTATATCATGGATGTGACTCTTCCCTTTTAAAAGTAATGGGGATTGATATGGTTGAGCAAAATGAACGTGGTGGTAAAGTGAGCACACAACTATTGCAGAAGGAGACTAAATGGATTTGGACGTTGGATACTGTCTCCCCTAAGGGATTAAATGAAAATTTGAGTTTTGCCCCTTTTCTCTAATATTACTTTTTTTATATATAATTGTTTTTGTCAATTTTAGATCCACCTTTTATTGTCCACCTTTTATATGTTTTTATACTGTTCTTATATATGATCTAATATTTTTTATATTTGTATTTTATAGGGTGCTTGATTATGCTATATATTTGAATATCTTTCCTGGAATTTTCTGACATGAGGGGATCACATAAGGATCCATTTGTGGATTGATCTCCGAATTTGGACTATTCATCAGTAGCACACTGATATTATATGTATATGTGCACTTTCAATTTGATATGTATCATCTTTTTTATATTGTATTATTTTTATTTTTTATTATTATATTATTTTTTCTTATATTTCATTTTATTATTTATTTTTTATTTTTTATTTATTATTTTTTATTTCCTTTTTTATATTTTATTTATTAATATATATTTTTATTTTTTTGTTATTATTAATTTATATTATTATTTATTATTTTGTATTATTATTTTTTATTTATATTATTAATTTATTTTGTTGCCGATATTGAGTATATGATGATATATGTTATGTTGATATCTGGATATATTACATTTGTTATTATCTTGTTTATTTATTATTAATTTAGTATTCTTCTTTTTTATTATTGGGATATTTGAGTGCATGGTTATACACTTACATGCGCATATATAGTTATATTCAAAGAAATATATTTCTGTTATGGTCCAGATCCTATATGTACTACACCTGCGCTTATATTATTATGCGCATTGCATATATGCGACTTTATAGTCCTCCGATTATGTTCTTGTATGAGAATGTTACTTTTATACGTGCCCCCTGTTTCCGTCTAATGCCGGGTCCTTGGTTGTGCGCATGCGCCGCCTGTGTCTCAAAGTCCTGACTTACCGCGTCTGCGTGGTCTTGGTAACGCCGGACCATAATGCCGTGCGTCCGATCACGTGGCGTGGACGTCATGGACTTCCGGGACCTCCTGGCGGCGCATGCGCCGCGTACACCCGGACGCCGTTCATTAGCGTTAATCAATACCTGTATATATATGTGGCCATTTAGGACAGTGTGCGTACCCCCTGACGAAGGACTTGATCCGAAACGCGCGTCGGGGCGCACGTACTACTGGACCTATTAACCCCTGTAAGGTACATATTACCATCTATATTAGCAAATTTTTTGCTTTGTTTACATGCACTTGCTCACTTTATCCTTTGGAGGGTGTTACCCCTGCAAGGTATATATCAATTTACTGTGTTGGAAAATATATTTTTTCTTTGATTACATGCACCTGTTCACTTTATTCTTTGAAGAGTGATATTTTGGGGTCAGAGGTACCCTCACTTTATATTATACTATTAAGTATTTGGCACTGTGCACTTTTTTTGAGGCTGATTTTAATCCTCAACTTTTCCTCTTTTTGAAATCACATTTTATCTGTTCTTTCCCCCACTTGTTGGTTTTTAACACAGTATAATTTTATGAAAGATAGTGTATCTATTTTACCTCAGGGGTTATCTAATATTTTATTCTTTTTTGCCTATATATATTATTGATATATGTTTTTTTGGTCCAGTTTTCGTGCGTTTTTGTGTATATATATATATGAATTTTTATCATGTGGAGTATTGTTTATTACATCATAATAAAATTTAATTTCAAGAAATTTTCCTATTTTCTTGTCCGGGTCCCCTGTTTATCCATTGCCTAGATTTGTTGTTTTACAAATAATTTGAGTGGGTTCCACTTTTTCTTTTTTCTCTCTTTCACTGGCACGATAGAGGAGATATATATACATATTTTATATACTTATAAATAATTTATATTTGTGCAGTTTTAGAGTGGTCTTTCAAAAGCTGCAATGAGTAGCGGAGCCCGAATGTGCTCCACAGGTTCCCAGGTTCTATCTTCTGGACCGTGACCCTTCCAGTCCACCAGATAAAATTTCTTGCCACGTACCACCTTGCACCACACGATAGCATTCACCTCAAACTCATCCGAGGATGAATCCGATGTCCCGGCAGATGACTCAGAAAACCGGGACAAATGAAAGGGCTTTAAGAGGGAAACGTGAAAAGTGTCGGTGATACCAATGTTTGGAGGCACAGCCAAACGGTAGACCACAGGGTTGACCTGTTCCAGAACCTCCACTTAGTGGACTCAACTCGCAGCCTGATGTTACGGGCGGAGAGCCACACTAAGTCGCCAGGAGCAAAGGTCGGAGTGGGGCGCCGGTGTGTATCAGCACACTCATTCTCTCCTTGGAGGCCCGGATGGCATCCTGTGTGCAGTCCCAGATGTCATGTGCCTCCACCGCCGAGTCTGCCACCCTAGAATCGGTGGATGACATGGGCATGGGCAAAGGGACACGCGGATGCTGGCCATAATTAAGGAGAAAAGGAGTCTGCCCAGTGGAATCGGCTACGGCGTTGTTCAAGGCAAATTCCGCCCAAGGTAGCAAAGATGCCCAATCATCCTGCCTAGCAGAGACAAAATGTCGCAAGTATGTCACCGGAGTCTGGTTGGTCCTCTCTACCAACCCATTCGTCTCGGGATGGTATGCAGAGGAGAGATTCAACTCTATGCTGAGTAAACGGCAGAGCTCTCTCCAAAACCGAGACGCGAACTGGGAACCCTGGTCGCTGACAATTTTATCAGGCATTCCATGTAAACGGAAAATGTGCTTTATGAATAACGCTGCCAAGGCCCGTACAAAAGGTAACTGTGGAAGCGGCGCCAAGTGCACCATCTTAGAGAAATGATCAGTGACAATCCAGATAACGGCGCAGCTAGGCGACTTGGGTAAGCCCACCACGAAGTCCATCCCGACCATTTCCCAATGCCTGTCTGCCACCAGTCAGGGGTAAAGCAACACAGCAGGCCATTGCCGAGAAGACTGATTCTGGGCGCAAAAAACGCACGCCTGAATATAGTCCCCAACATCACGGGCCATATGAGGCCACCAGTATGTTCTTGCCAAAAGCTCAGATGTCCTTTTGGTCCCAAAATGCCCACCCACTCTGGACGAGTGAGCCCAAGAGAGAACCTCCGGTCGCAAATTTGCTGGCACGAAAGTCTTGCCCGGGAGCACAGACTCTAGCGAAACCGGAGCTACAGTTCTCAGGCTCTCAGAAGGGACAATAAGCCGAGGCTCCTCCTCCTCCTCCTCAGATGACACTACGGAGCGGGAGAGAGCATCGGCGCAAATGTTCTTCTCCCCGGAGAGAAAATGAAGAGTAAAATGAAACCGGGAGAAGAACAGGGACCATCTAGCCTGGCGAGAATTCAGCCGCTGGGCCATCTGAAGATATACCTAGTTTTTGTGGTCAGTGAAAACCTGGAAGGGAAAGCGAGCTCCCTCCAAGAGATGTCTCCACTCTGAGAAAGCCAACTTCATGGCTAGCAACTCCCTGTCCTCGATGGAATAATTTCTCTCCGCCGGTGTGAAGTTCTTGGAGAAAAAGAAGCATGGATGCTTCAGACCTTGAGCATCCTTTTGGAAAAGGACTGCTCCAGCACCAACAGACGAGGCATCCACCTCCATGATAAATGGCTTATCTACATCGGGGCGATGTAGAATGGGAGCGCTAGCGAAGTGTGACTTAACTGAGAGGAAGGCCTTGGAGACATCCTCTGACCACAACTTGGGATTTGCTCCCTTCTTAGTGAGGGCAACCAAGGGAGCTACCAAAGTTGAGAAGTGTGGGATGAACTGACGATAGTAATTAATGAACCCCATAAAGCGCTGCACCGCTTTAAGTGAATGGGGTTCCTGCCACTCCATCACAGCCTGTAGCTTGGCAGGATCCATAGCCAAACCCTGGGCAGAGATGATATAGCCAAGGAAAGGCAAGGACTCCTGCTCAAACACACACTTCTCCAACTTGGCGTAGAGGGAGTTTGCCCATAAGAGGTCGAAGACTTTGCGAACATCTCTCCAATGGGAGTCAATATCTGGAGAGTAGATGAGAATATCATCCAGATAGACTACGACCGAGGTGGTGAGCATATGCCGGAAGATGTCGTTCACAAAGTCTTGGAAAATGGCTGGGCATTACAGAGCACGAAGGGCATCACCAGATATTCATAGTGCCCATCCCTGGTGTTAAAAGCCGTCTTCCATTTGTCCCCCTCACGGATGCGAATCAGGTTGTAAGCACCCCGCAGATCTAATTTTGTAAATACCCCTGCTCCCTGTAGCCTATCAAAAAGCTCAGATATCTGGGGTAATGGTAATTGTTCTTAACGGTGATGGTGTTAAAACCCCTGTAGTCTATGCATGGACGTAAGTCTCCACTCTTCTTCTGTACGAAGAAGAACCCAGCCCCTGCAGGTGACACTGACTTCCTAATGAATCCTCTTGCCAGATTCTCTTGGATGTACTGAGACATTGCCTCTGTCTCCGTGAGAGATAACGGATAGACTCGACCCCGGGGAGGCTCAGCACCAGGCAAGAGGTCAATAGGACAGTCATAGGGGCGGTGAGGCAGAAGGTGTTATGGACCTGGTGGTTAGGAACACTTGAAATGACCTGATAGGTAAACCAGAAATACAGGACAAGCTCTGGGAGTGTGGAAACTTTACTGACCGCAGCCCTGATCCTATCACACACACTATAGGCAGCCGTGGAGCGTACCTAACTCTCCCTAGATGCCTCTTCACAGCCTGAGAGCTAGCTACCCCTAGAGAGAAACAAAGCCTCACTTGCCTCAGAGAATTTTCCCCAAAGTAAAGTCAGCCCCCCACAGATAATAACGGTGAGTTAAGAGGAAAATACAAACATAGGCATGAAAACAGGTTGTTAGCAAAAGAGGCCCACTAATAATAGATAGGAAGAAGATAGCAAGGGAACTGTGCGGTCAGTATAAAATGCTACAAAAATATCCACGCAGAGAATACAAAAAGACCCTCACACCGACTCACGATGTGAGGGCGCAACTCTGCACCCCAGAACTTCCAGCAAGCAAGAGAATAGCATATAAGCAAGCTGGACTGAACTTATCATATACTGAGAAACATTTTCCAAAAGCAATGAGCAAAAATGAACTAGCATAAACTTAGCTTCTCCTGGAGGAGACAGGTCACTAGAGAAGTCCCAGAGAGATCTGAACCAATACTGAATACAACGACAGCTGGCAACAAGTAAAGATCTAGGTGGAGTTAAATAGGCAGCCAGCACAGCAGAAAACGAGGCAGCTGGGAGCCAGCTAAGGACCAGCAGTATCACTCAAAGCCACCAGAGGGAGCCCACGAACAGAACTCAACAAAGTACCATTCATGACCACAGGAGGGAGCCCGAGAACGGAATTTACAACAGGAAGGGTCTCCGCAGCCCTTTTGGAGAACACGTCCGCATAGGGCCAATAGTGCTTGGGGAGAGAGGAAAGATCTGCGGGTACCTCTGTAGTTGCAACCTGAACGCACTCCCTCTGACCCTCACAGGATTTACTCCATCCCCAAATTCTCCCTGAGGACCACTCTATATGAGGGGAATGATAGCGTAGCCATGGTATCCCCAACAGGACCCCATCAATTCCCTCAGGAATGACTAATAGGGAGAAAATCTCCTGATGTGATGGAGACACAGAAAGAGTGAAAGGAATGGTTTGGTGGGTAATCTGTGAGGGTAGTGTCGACCCATTTACCACTTGAACGGTTACTGGTTTGGCGAGCATCACCAGGGGTATTGCGTGATGCTGGGCGAAAGTAGATGACATAAAATTACCCTCCGCCCCAGAGTCCACGCTGTTATGACCTGGTGGTTAAGGAGCAACATGGGACGAGCTCTGAGGAGATGGTATCTTTACTGACTGCAGTTCCTGAACCTAACACAACACAAGAAGTAGCCGTGGAATGTTCCTGTCACTCCCTAGACATTTCGTCACTAGTGTTGAGCGATACCGTCCGATACTTGAAAGTATCGGTATCGGAAAGTATCGGCCGATACCGGCAAAGTATCGGATCTAATCCGATACCAATACCCGATACCAATACAAGTCAATGGGACTCAAGTATCGGACGGTATCCCTGATGGTTCCCAGGGTCTGAAGGAGAGGAAACTCTCCTTCAGGCCCTGGGAACCATATTAATGTGTAAAATAAAGAATTAAAATGAAAAATATTGCTATACTCACCTCTCAGACGCAGCCTGGACTTTACCGCCGTAACCGGGAGCCTTCTTTGCTTAAAATGCGCGCGTTTAATGGTTTCCGTGACGTGGCGGCTTCTGATTGGTCGCGTGCCGCCCATGTGACCGCGACGCGACCAATCACAACAAGCCGTGACGTAATTTTCAGGTCCTTTCAGGCATTCAGGATTTGAAAATTACGTCACGGCTTGTGATTGGTCGCGTCGCGGTCACATGGGCCGGTACTTTCCGATACCGATACTTTCAAGTATCGGACGGTATCGCTCAACACTAGTGATGAGATGTCTAGGGAGTGACAGGAACATTCCACGGCTACTTCTAGTGTTGTGTTAGGTTCAGGTACTGCGGTCAGTAAAGATACCATCTCCTCAGAGCTCGTCCCATATTGCTCCTTAACCACCAGGTCATAACAGCGTGGACTCTGGGGCGGAGGGTAATTTTATGTCATCTGCTTTTGCCCAGCATCACGCAATACCCCTGGTGATGCTCGCCAAACCAGTAACCGTTCAAGTGGTAAATGGGTCGACACTACCCTCACAGATTACCCACCAAACCATTCCTTTCACTCTTTCTGTGTCTCCACAGAGTTTCCTCTCCTTCAGACCCTGGGAACGATACACTGAAAACTTCCGATTCCGATTCCCGATACCACGAAAGTATCGGATCTCGGTATCGGAATTCCGATACCGCTAAGTATCGGCCGATACCCGATACTTGCGGTATCGGAATGCTCAACACTACTCGTCACAGCCGGAGAACTAGCTACCCCTAAAGATGGAAACAGGAAAGCTATCTTGCCTCAGAGAAAGTTCCCAAAGGACAGACAGCCCCCCACAAATATGGACTGTGAGTGGAGAGGGAAATGACATACACAGAATGAAAACAGGATTTAGCAAAGGAGGCCACTTCTAACTAGATAGACAGAATAGGAAAGGATACTGTGCGGTCAGTATTAAAAGCTGGAAAAATCCATCACAGAGTTTACAAAAAATCTCCACACCTGACTAACGGTGTGGAGGGCAAATCTGCTTCCCCAGAGCTTCCAGCTTAACTGAATATTGAATACTGACAAGCTGGACTAGAGCAAACATAAAATGAGCTGAATGATTAAGTCCACAGCAAGAGGACAACAAATGAACATGCAAGGACTTATCTTTGCTGAACAGGACCGACTATCAAGGAAATCCAAGGAGAGATCTGAATCCAACCAAGAAACATTGACAGCTGGCACTGGCTGAAGATCAGAGCCAGGCTAAATAGCAGAGCAGGAGAGACGATCAGTGGAAGCAGCTGCTAAACTAAATCCAAGGAGCAGCAGTTCCACTTAAAACCACCGGAGGGAGCCCAAGGGCAGAATTCACAAGATTGCCATTTACAACCACCGGAGGGAGCCCAAGAACGGAATTCACAACAGTACCCCCCCTTGAGGAGGGGTCACCGAACCCTCACCAGAGCCCCCAGGCCGATCAGGACGAGCCAAGTGAAAGGCATGAACCAAATCGGCGGCATGGACATCGGAGGCAACAACCCAAGAATTATCCTCCTGGCCATAACCCTTCCACTTGACAAGATACTGAAGTCTCCGCCTCGAAAAACGAGAATCCAAAATCTTCTCCACCACATATTCCAACTCCACCTCAACCAACACTGGGGCGGGAGGATCAACAGAGGGAACAACGGGCACCACATATCTCCGCAACAAAGATCTATGGAAAACATTATGGATGGCAAAAGAGGCAGGAAGGGCCAAACGAAAAGATACCGGATTGATAATCTCAGAAATCTTATAGGGACCAATAAAGCGAGGCTTGAACTTAGGGGAAGAAACCTTCATAGGAACATGACGAGAAGATAACCAAACTAAATCCCCAACATGAAGCCGGGGACCAACACACCGACGGCGGTTAGCAAAACGTTGAGCCTTTTCCTGAGACAACGTCAAATTGTCCACCACATGAGTCCAAATCTGCTGTAACCTGTCCACCACAGAATCCACACCAGGACAATCAGAAGGCTCAACCTGCCCTGAAGTAAAAGGAGGATGAAAACCAAAATTACAAAAAAAAGGCGAAACCAAAGTAGCCGAACTAGCCCGATTATTAAGGGCAAACTCGGTCAACGGCAAGAAGGCCACCCAATCATCCTGATCAGCAGACACAAAGCATCTCAAATAGGTTTCCAAGGTCTGATTGGTTCGCTCAGTTTGGCCATTTGTCTGAGGATGAAACGCTGAAGAAAAAGACAAATCAATGCCCATCCTAGCACAAAAGGACCGCCAAAACCTAGAAACAAACTGAGAACCTCTGTCAGACACAATATTCTCCGGAATGCCATGCAAACGAACCACATGCTGAAAAAACAATGGAACCAAATCAGAGGAGGAAGGCAATTTAGGCAAAGGTACCAAATGGACCATCTTAGAAAACCGGTCACAAACCACCCAGATAACAGACATCTTCTGGGAAACAGGAAGATCCGAAATAAAATCCATGGAAATATGCGTCCAGGGCCTCTCAGGGACCGACAAAGGCAAAAGCAACCCACTAGCGCGGGAACAGCAAGGCTTGGCCCGGGCACAAGTCCCACAGGACTGCACAAAAGAACGCACAAGGAAGGCCACCAACAGGACCTAGCAACCAAACCTCTGGTACCAAAAATCCCAGGATGATCAGCCAACACCGAACAATAAACCTCAGAGATTACCTTACTAGTTCATCTATCAGGAACAAACAGTTTCCCCACTGGACAGCGGTCAGGTTTATCAGCCTGAAATTCCTGAAGCACCCGCCGTAAATCAGGGGAGATGGCAGAAAGAATCACCCCCTCCTTGAGAATACCAACCGGCGCAAGGACTTCCGGAGAATCAGGCAAAAAACTCCTAGAGAGGGCATCAGCCTTAACATTCTTAGAGCCCGGAAGATACGAGACCACAAAATCAAAATGGGAGAAAAACAGGGACCATCGAGCCTGTCTAGGATTCAACCGCTTGGCAGACTCGAGGTAAATCAGATTCTTATGGTCGGTCAAGACCACAATGCGGTGCTTGGCTCCCTCAAGCCAATGTCGCCACTCCTCAAATGCCCACTTCATAGCCAACAACTCCCAATTGCCGACATCATAATTACGCTCCGCAGGTGAAAACTTTCTGGACAAGAATGCACACGGTTTCATCAAAGAACCATGAGAACTTCTCTGAGACAAAACGGCCCCTGCCCCAATCTCAGAAGCGTCAACCTGAACCTGAAAAGGAAGAGAAACATCCGGCTGACGCAACACAGGGGCAGAAGTAAATCAACGTTTAAGCTCCTGAAAGGCCTCAACAGCCGCAGAGGACCAATTCATCACATCAGCGCCTTTCTTTGTCAAATCTGTCAGGGGCTTAACCACACTGGAAAAGTTGGCAATGAAACGGCGATAAAAATTAGCAAAGCCCAAAAATTTCTGAAGGCTCTTTACAGAAGTGGGTTGAATCCAATCATGAATGGCTTGGACCTTAACAGGATCCTTTTCTATAGCCGAGGGAGAAAAAAAAAAACCCAAAAAAGAAACCTTCTGAACTCCAAATAGGCATTTAGACCCCTTCACAAATAAAGTGTTAGCATGAAGGATCTGAAATACCATCCTGACCTGTTTCACATGAGACTCCCAATCGTCGGAAAAAATCAAGATATCATCCAAATATACAATCATGAATTTATCGAAATAATTCCGGAAGATATCATGCATGAAGGACTGAAACATAGATGGGGCATTAGAGAGCCCGAATGGCATCACAAGGTATTCAAAATGGCCTTCGGGCATATTTAATGCAGTTTTCCATTCGTCACCCTGTTTAATACGAACAAGATTATACACCCCTCGAAGGTCAATCTTAGTAAACCAACTAGCCCCCTTAATCCGAGCAAACAAATCAGAAAGCAAAGGTAAAGGGTATTGGAATTTGACCATGATCTTATTAAGAAGGCGATAATCAATACAGGGTCTCAAGGAGCCATCCTTCTTGGCAACAAAGAAGAATCCCGCTCCCAATGGTGACGAAGAGGGCTGAATATGCCCCTTCTCCAAGGACTCCTTAATATAACTCCGCATGGCGGCATGCTCTGGCACAGACAGATTGAAAAGTCGGCCCTTAGGGAACTTACAGCCAGGAATCAAGTTAATAGCACAATCACAGTCCCTATGAGGAGGAAGGGAACTGGACTTGGGCTCATCAAATACATCCTGGAAATCCGACAAAAACTCAGGAACTTCAGAAGAGGAGGGAGAGGAGATTGACATCAAAGGAACGTCACTATGTACCCCTTGACAGCCCCAACTAGTCACAGACATGGATTTCCAATCCAGCACTGGATTATGTACCTGTAACCATGGAAAACCCAGTACAACCACATCATGCAAATTATGCAACACCAGAAAACGACAATCTTCCTGATGTGCTGGAGTGCACATGGTCAGCTGAGTCCAGTACTGAGGTTTATTCTTGGCTAATGGTGTCGCATCAATGCCCCTTAAGGGAATAGGGCTCTGCAAAGGCTGTAAGGAAAAACCACAGCATCTGGCGAACTCTAAGTCCATTAAATTCAGTGCAGCGCCTGAATCCACAAATGCCATGACAGAAAAGGACGATAATGAGCAAATCGGGGTAACAGACAAAAGAAATTTAGGCTTCACAGTACTAATGGTAACAGACCTAGAGACCCTCTTAGTACGCTTAGGGCAATCAGAAATAGCATGAGCAGAATCACCACAGTAAAAACACAGCCTATTCTGACGTCTGAATTCCTGCTGTTCTGCTCTAGTCCAAATCCTATCACATTGCATAGGCTCAGGACTCTGCTCAGAGGACACTGCCATATGGTGCACAACCTTGCGCTCGCCCCACCCCATAACATCTTTAAGGGCTTCAGAAAGACCCTTTCTGAAAATTGCAGCCAGAGCATCTTCATTCCATTTAGTGAGCACAGACCATTTTCTAAATTTCTGGCAGTATACTTCTGCCGCTTCCTGACCCTGACACAGGGCCAACAAGGTTTTTTCTGCCTGATCCACAGAATTAGGTTCATCATACAGTAATCCGAGCGCTTGAAAAAATGCGTCTACATTAAGTAATGCCGGATCCCCTGACTCAAGGGAGAATGTCCAATCCTGAGGGTCTCCAAGCAGCAGAGAGATGACAATTTTCACCTGCTGAATGGGGTCACCAGAAGAACGGGGTCTCAAAGCAAAAAACAATCTGCAGTTATTTTTAAAGTTCAAGAACTTAGATCTATCCCCAAAAAACAAATCAGGAGTAGGAATTCTAGGCTCCAAAACCGGAGTCTGAACAACATAATCTTGGATACTCTGTACCCTTGCAGCAAGTTGATCCACACGAGAGAACAAACCCTGAACATCCATGTCAGCGCCAAAATCCTGAACCACCCAGAGATTAAGGGGAAAAAAAAGACAAAACAGGCTGCAGAGAAAAAAAAATGTCTCAGAACTTTTTTTTTCCCTTTTTTGAGATGCATTCAATACATTGCGGGCCAGCTGTACTGTTATGACCTGGTGGTTAAGGAGCAACATGGGACGAGCTCTGAGGAGATGGTATCTTTACTGACCGCAGTTCCTGAACCTAACACAACACTAGAAGTAGCTGTGGAATGTTCCTGTCACTCCCTAGACATCTCGTCACAGCCGGAGAACTAGCTACCCCTAAAGATGGAAACAGGAAAGCTATCTTGCCTCAGAGAAAGTTCCCAAAGGACAGACAGCCCCCACAAATATGGACTGTGAGTGGAGAGGGAAATGACATACACAGAATGAAAACAGGATTTAGCAAAGGAGGCCACTTCTAACTAGATAGACAGAATAGGAAAGGATACTGTGTGGTCAGTATTAAAAGCTAGAAAAATCCATCAAAGAGTTTACAAAAAACCTCCACACCTGACTAACGGTGTGGAGGGCAAATCTGCTTCCCCAGAGCTTCCAGCTTAACTGAATATTGAATACTGACAAGCTGGACTAGAGCAAACATAAAATGAGCTGAATGATTAAGTCCACAGCAAGAGGACAACAAATGAACATGCAAGGACTTATCTTTGCTGAACAGGACCGACTATCAAGGAAATCCAAGGAGAGATCTGAATCCAACCAAGAAACATTGACAGCTGGCACTGGCTGAAGATCAGAGCCAGGCTAAATAGCAGAGCAGGAGAGACGATCAGTGGAAGCAGCTGCTAAACTAAATCCAAGGAGCAGCAGTTCCACTTAAAACCACCGGAGGGAGCCCAAGGGCAGAATTCACAAAAGTGCCATTTACAACCACCGGAGGGAGCCCAAGAACGGAATTCACAACAGTACCCCCCTTGAGGAGGGGTCACCGAACCCTCACCAGAGCCCCCAGGCCGATCAGGACGAGCCAAGTGAAAGGCATGAACCAAATCGGCGGCATGGACATCGGAGGCAACAACCCAAGAATTATCCTCCTGGCCATAACCCTTCCACTTGACAAGATACTGAAGTCTCCGCCTCGAAAAACGAGAATCCAAAATCTTCTCCACCACATATTCCAACTCCACCTCAACCAACACTGGGGCGGGAGGATCAACAGAGGGAACAACGGGCACCACATATCTCCGCAACAAAGATCTATGGAAAACATTATGGATGGCAAAAGAGGCAGGAAGGGCCAAACGAAAAGATACCGGATTGATAATCTCAGAAATCTTATAGGGACCAATAAAGCGAGGCTTGAACTTAGGGGAAGAAACCTTCATAGGAACATGACGAGAAGATAACCAAACTAAATCCCCAACATGAAGCCGGGGACCAACACACCGACGGCGGTTAGCAAAACGTTGAGCCTTTTCCTGAGACAACGTCAAATTGTCCACCACATGAGTCCAAATCTGCTGTAACCTGTCCACCACAGAATCCACACCAGGACAATCAGAAGGCTCAACCTGCCCTGAAGTAAAAGGAGGATGAAAACCAAAATTACAAAAAAAAGGCGAAACCAAAGTAGCCGAACTAGCCCGATTATTAAGGGCAAACTCGGTCAACGGCAAGAAGGCCACCCAATCATCCTGATCAGCAGACACAAAGCATCTCAAATAGGTTTCCAAGGTCTGATTGGTTCGCTCAGTTTGGCCATTTGTCTGAGGATGAAACGCTGAAGAAAAAGACAAATCAATGCCCATCCTAGCACAAAAGGACCGCCAAAACCTAGAAACAAACTGAGAACCTCTGTCAGACACAATATTCTCCGGAATGCCATGCAAACGAACCACATGCTGAAAAAACAATGGAACCAAATCAGAGGAGGAAGGCAATTTAGGCAAAGGTACCAAATGGACCATCTTAGAAAACCGGTCACAAACCACCCAGATAACAGACATCTTCTGGGAAACAGGAAGATCCGAAATAAAATCCATGGAAATATGCGTCCAGGGCCTCTCAGGGACCGACAAAGGCAAAAGCAACCCACTAGCGCGGGAACAGCAAGGCTTGGCCCGGGCACAAGTCCCACAGGACTGCACAAAAGAACGCACAAGGAAGGCCACCAACAGGACCTAGCAACCAAACCTCTGGAACCAAAAATCCCAGGATGATCAGCCAACACCAAACAATAAACCTCAGAGATTACCTTACTAGTTCATCTATCAGGAACAAACAGTTTCCCCACTGGACAGCGGTCAGGTTTATCAGCCTGAAATTCCTGAAGCACCCGCCGTAAATCAGGGGAGATGGCAGAAAGAATCACCCCCTCCTTGAGAATACCAACTGGCGCAAGGACTTCCAGAGAATCAGGCAAAAAACTCCTAGAGAGGGCATCAGCCTTAACATTCTTAGAGCCCGGAAGATACGAGACCACAAAATCAAAATGGGAGAAAAACAGGGACCATCGAGCCTGTCTAGGATTCAACCGCTTGGCAGACTCGAGGTAAATCAGATTCTTATGGTCGGTCAAGACCACAATGCGGTGCTTGGCTCCCTCAAGCCAATGTCGCCACTCCTCAAATGCCCACTTCATAGCCAACAACTCCCAATTGCCGACATCATAATTACGCTCCGCAGGTGAAAACTTTCTGGACAAGAATGCACACGGTTTCATCAAAGAACCATGAGAACTTCTCTGAGACAAAACGGCCCCTGCCCCAATCTCAGAAGCGTCAACCTCAACCTGAAAAGGAAGAGAAACATCCGGCTGACGCAACACAGGGGCAGAAGTAAATCAACGTTTAAGCTCCTGAAAGGCCTCAACAGCCGCAGAGGACCAATTCATCACATCAGCGCCTTTCTTTGTCAAATCTGTCAGGGGCTTAACCACACTGGAAAAGTTGGCAATGAAACGGCGATAAAAATTAGCAAAGCCCAAAAATTTCTGAAGGCTCTTTACAGAAGTGGGTTGAATCCAATCATGAATGGCTTGGACCTTAACAGGATCCTTTTCTATAGCCGAGGGAGAAAAAAAAAACCCAAAAAAGAAACCTTCTGAACTCCAAATAGGCATTTAGACCCCTTCACAAATAAAGTGTTAGCATGAAGGATCTGAAATACCATCCTGACCTGTTTCACATGAGACTCCCAATCGTCGGAAAAAATCAAGATATCATCCAAATATACAATCATGAATTTATCGAAATAATTCCGGAAGATATCATGCATGAAGGACTGAAACATAGATGGGGCATTAGAGAGCCCGAATGGCATCACAAGGTATTCAAAATGGCCTTCGGGCATATTTAATGCAGTTTTCCATTCGTCACCCTGTTTAATACGAACAAGATTATACACCCCTCGAAGGTCAATCTTAGTAAACCAACTAGCCCCCTTAATCTGAGCAAACAAATCAGAAAGCAAAGGTAAAGGGTATTGGAATTTGACCGTGATCTTATTAAGAAGGCGATAATCAATACAGGGTCTCAAGGAGCCATCCTTCTTGGCAACAAAGAAGAATCCCGCTCCCAACGGTGACGAAGAGGGCCGAATATGCCCCTTCTCCAAGGACTCCTTAATATAACTCCGCATGGCGGCATGCTCTGGCACAGTCAGATTGAAAAGTCGGCCCTTAGGAAACTTACAGCCAGGAATCAAGTTAATAGCACAATCACAGTCCCTATGAGGAGGAAGGGAACTGGACTTGGGCTCATCAAATACATCCTGGAAATCCGACAAAAACTCAGGAACTTCAGAAGAGGAGGGAGAGGAGATTGACATCAAAGGAACGTCACTATGTACCCCTTGACAGCCCCAACTAGTCACAGACATGGATTTCCAATCCAGCACTGGATTATGTACCTGTAACCATGGAAAACCCAGTACAACCACATCATGCAAATTATGCAACACCAGAAAACGACAATCTTCCTGATGTGCTGGAGTGCACATGGTCAGCTGAGTCCAGTACTGAGGTTTATTCTTGGCTAATGGTGTCGCATCAATGCCCCTTAAGGGAATAGGGCTCTGCAAAGGCTGTAAGGAAAAACCACAGCATCTGGCGAACTCTAAGTCCATTAAATTCAGTGCAGCGCCTGAATCCACAAATGCCATGACAGAAAAGGACGATAATGAGCAAATCGGGGTAACAGACAAAAGAAATTTAGGCTTCACAGTACTAATGGTAACAGACCTAGAGACCCTCTTAGTACGCTTAGGGCAATCAGAAATAGCATGAGCAGAATCACCACAGTAAAAACACAGCCTATTCTGACGTCTGAATTCCTGCTGTTCTGCTCTAGTCCAAATCCTATCACATTGCATAGGCTCAGGACTCTGCTCAGAGGACACTGCCATATGGTGCACAACCTTGCGCTCGCCCCACCCCATAACATCTTTAAGGGCTTCAGAAAGACCCTTTCTGAAAATTGCAGCCAGAGCATCTTCATTCCATTTAGTGAGCACAGACCATTTTCTAAATTTCTGGCAGTATACTTCTGCCGCTTCCTGACCCTGACACAGGGCCAACAAGGTTTTTTCTGCCTGATCCACAGAATTAGGTTCATCATACAGTAATCCGAGCGCTTGAAAAAATGCGTCTACATTAAGTAATGCCGGATGCCCTGACTCAAGGGAGAATGTCCAATCCTGAGGGTCTCCACGCAGCAGAGAGATGACAATTTTCACCTGCTGAATGGGGTCACCAGAGGAACGGGGTCTCAAAGCAAAAAACAATCTGCAGTTATTTTTAAAGTTCAAGAACTTAGATCTATCCCCAAAAAACAAATCAGGAGTAGGAATTCTAGGCTCCAAAACCGGAGTCTGAACAACATAATCTTGGATACTCTGTACCCTTGCAGCAAGTTGATCCACACGAGAGAACAAACCCTGAACATCCATGTCAGCGCCAAAATCCTGAACCACCCAGAGATTAAGGGGAAAAAAAAGACAAAACAGGCTGCAGAGAAAAAAAAAATGTCTCAGAACTTTTTTTTTCCCTTTTTTGAGATGCATTCAATACATTGCGGGCCAGCTGTACTGTTATGACCTGGTGGTTAAGGAGCAACATGGGACGAGCTCTGAGGAGATGGTATCTTTACTGACCGCAGTTCCTGAACCTAACACAACACTAGAAGTAGCTGTGGAATGTTCCTGTCACTCCCTAGACATCTCGTCACAGCCGGAGAACTAGCTACCCCTAAAGATGGAAACAGGAAAGCTATCTTGCCTCAGAGAAAGTTCCCAAAGGACAGACAGCCCCCACAAATATGGACTGTGAGTGGAGAGGGAAATGACATACACAGAATGAAAACAGGATTTAGCAAAGGAGGCCACTTCTAACTAGATAGACAGAATAGGAAAGGATACTGTGCGGTCAGTATTAAAAGCTAGAAAAATCCATCAAAGAGTTTACAAAAAACCTCCACACCTGACTAACGGTGTGGAGGGCAAATCTGCTTCCCCAGAGCTTCCAGCTTAACTGAATATTGAATACTGACAAGCTGGACTAGAGCAAACATAAAATGAGCTGAATGATTAAGTCCACAGCAAGAGGACAACAAATGAACATGCAAGGACTTATCTTTGCTGAACAGGACCGACTATCAAGGAAATCCAAGGAGAGATCTGAATCCAACCAAGAAACATTGACAGCTGGCACTGGCTGAAGATCAGAGCCAGGCTAAATAGCAGAGCAGGAGAGACGATCAGTGGAATCAGCTGCTAAGCTAAATCCAAGGAGCAGCAGTTCCACTTAAAACCACCGGAGGGAGCCCAAGGGCAGAATTCACAAAAGTGCCATTTACAACCACCGGAGGGAGCCCAAGAACGGAATTCACAACACCACGCATAGCTCTACCATAAGAGTGGATGGGCCTATGGTAATTGTCCCCTTGAAGGACAACTTAGAAGCAAACGTCGCCGTGTCTAGTGTACCTCCTCCAACTGCCACTAGATGCTGACATTTCCCCGACCGCTGAGGACACTTGGAGGCAAGATGTCCTGACTGCGGGCAAACATGACAGACTTTAAGTGCACGAGGGGACTGGGACTTGGATCCCGCTTATGTCACCTCTGTGGCCTCATGTGACTCGGACGCCTGGATTGGAGATTCCAAAGGTCCGGTGAAGGTGGGAGCCAGCCAAAACCTCTGCCTACACTGGGCTCGCTCCAACCTTCGCTCGTGAAAACGAAGGTCTATGCGAGTTGATACAGCTATGAGCTCCTCCAGTGTGGCGGGAATCTCCCTAGTGGCTAAAGCGTCCTTCACATGGTCAGCCATCCCCCTTCAAAATACGGGAATAAGGGTTTAATCTGGCCATTCCAACTCAGATGCTAATGTCCGGAAGTGAACGGCATAATGGCTGACCATGGTTGAACCCTGAGTCAAAGCCAGCAGTTGGAGCGCTGTATCATGGGTGACTTGAGGTCCTACAAAGACCTGTTTCAGAGTGTCCAGAAACCGAGGAACCACATGATCGTTGCGCTCCCACAGCAGCGTAGCCCACTCCAATGCTCTGTCTGACAGGAGAGAGATAATAAATCCCACCTTTCCCCGCTCTGTGGGAAAACGTGCAGCCAGGAGCTCGAGGTGAATACCACACTGGCTCACAAAACCCCTACAGGACTTACTGTCCCCAGAGTATCTCTCAGGCAATGGGAGGTGAGATAAAGTCGGAACAGAGGTGGCAGTGGGTAAAGCTGCTGCAGCCACGCTAGCAGCCTAAACAGCTATTGCGGTAACATCCACTGCCGAGGTTGCATGCTCAAGAGACGCCAACCGGCCCTCCAGCAGCTGGATGTACCCCTGCAATCGCTGTTCATCTGCCATTAGTTAGCCAGATCCTGGCGCTAGTGTACTGTTAGGGTTGGCGGAACACACCGAATATATTTATTAGATGGGATAGGTGCGTTCGCAACCCGGGATCCACCTTGCAGGAAAGAACCTCCTGCTAAGTAAGGCGGCGAAGCAAATTAGAATAAACGAACTCTGTTACTTCACAAAGCCCGTAGTAAAGAGAACGCTGTGCCCTGTTTAGCTCACAGGGGACACAGCTATTGTGTAGAGCCGACAGTGATCATGCAGTCCAACCAACAAACAGCTCCTCTCCGGTGGAGCCGGAATTCTATCAGCTATTAGCCAGCCCTGAATTCACACATAAACTCCTTGCCAGAGGTGCATTCTAGGGGCTTATTTCAGCCGGGTCCCTGACTGCATACACAAAACTCCTTGCCAGAGGTGCCAGCATTCTAGGGGCTTATTTCAGCTGGTTCCCTGACCACACACACGACCACACTGGCGCTGAGCTCGTACATATTTGACACTAGCTCATGACACTAGCTCGCCGCAGATCAGTGCAGGGTAGCAGAGCCTGGAGAGACAGCAGTAACCCTTTGCACAATATCAGACTCAGTGAGACGCTGGGACCGACGTCTCCGCTGAGCAGGCTCCATTGCGGCCGATGCAGAATGGGAGACCGCAGCAGACCCGGCTCGAGATTCCCCCTGTGCAGCAGCGGGAACTCGACTCCTAACAACCTGTCACCTGAATTTGGCGGGCCCTTTTTTTGGTCCGATGGGTGGTGTTTTGGGGTCTTTTATTGACCCCTTCCTTTCCCGCTGGCATAGTGCATGCGCCGGCGCACTATGTCTCGGAACACATCTAAATACTTCCGGGACATAGTGCGCCGGCGCATGAGCACTAATGCTTTTCGGCTTTGCCCGCAGTTGGGCAAAGCATACTGCGCGTGTGCAAGGCAATCTTCTAAGTGTTCTACGGAGGAAAGCAAATCAACTTCAAGACAATATTGCGGCCAGCGTGCGGCCAGCGGAAAAGGAAGGGGTCAATGAAAGATCCGAAAACACCGCCCATCGGACCGAAAAAAGGGCCCACCAAATTCAGGTGACAGGTTCCCTTTAAATGAAAAACTAACCTAACAGACCTAACTGAATCTGTGTCGTGTCTGCTCTGTGGAGTCAACTCAGTTTACATTCAAGTTTAGATTGAGATTCAAGATTTAGAAGTAGTCATGCACATGTGTTGTATAATTCGAGGTCGGTTGTTAATAGTTTTTATCCAATGTCGCAGCCAAGAGACCCTTGACAGGTACATTTTACGTAATATGTGGCACTGGCAATGTTATTTACACTGGATTCTTTCCATGAGCACAAACTCCATGGGAGATAAGAGGTCACAGTTTAATGCTGAAATCTTGGTAATAAGCCAAAATTCTCCCACATAAGTTTATTGCCCCCACATGTCTCCACACAGGGGCTGAGATGGATTTGGGAAGAAACTGCTATAGGCTTGGGCAGAGAGTAATAGATGCCCCTCCTTCATCTCTCAATATTATAAGAGAGAGAATATTTTGGAGACCCAGTGAAGGTGACGTGTGATCCAACATGTGGCTTCTTTTGTTATCCGTCTGCCTGGCAATCTTCCTCTCAACCTGGGCGTCATCACCAGAACCGTAAGATCCAGATTATGATTATTTGTGACACAAGTTACTATTTTTTCACATTGTGTGCAAAATATCACGTTTATGTTTAATCTGAAATTACTAGATCGAGGGCAGAAAAGTTATTCATAGATGATATGTTGGAAGTCACTCGAATGCTGCTCCTTCAGAGTTTCAGTTGATACATATGCAAATTGCCTCTTCTGAGAAAAAGAGGACTTAAACTCTACAGCGCCACCTATTGGAAGTAGCGATCCTACAAGTCACAATCAACCCTTTAACGAGTCGTGCAATATGACTTAGGATAAAAGCCAAATCAGTATCTCAATTCGCAGACACGGTGTTTCGGGCTGTTGGCCCTCGTCAGTGCGAAGCATGAGAACTGATTTGGCTAGGTGAGAGGCTCTGGACATGGGGTCTAAGGGGTATCGTTTCTCCTTATGGAGAGTGACATACCATCTCTGGCTTGTCAAGGTAAGGAGGCTTATTTGCCGTACAATGCTCCTCTGGGAATTTAAATATGCAAATTGCCTCTTCTGAGAAAAAGAGGACTTAAACTCTACAGCGCCACCTATTGGAAGTAGCGATCCTACAAGTCACAATCAACCCTTTAACGAGTCGTGCAATATGACTTAGGATAAAAGCCAAATCAGTATCTCAAATCGCAGACACGGTGTTTCGGGCTGTTGGCCCTCGTCAGTGCGAAGCATGAGAACTGATTTGGCTAGGTGAGAGGCTCTGGACATGGGGTCTAAGGGGTATCGTTTCTCCTTATGGAGAGTGACATACCATCTCTGGCTTGTCAAGGTAAGGAGGCTTATTTGCCGTACAATGCTCCTCTGGGAATTTAAATATGCAAATTGCCTCTTCTGAGAAAAAGAGGACTTAAACTCTACAGCGCCACCTATTGGAAGTAGCGATCCTACAAGTCACAATCAACCCTTTAACGAGTCGTGCAATATGACTTAGGATAAAAGCCAAATCAGTATCTCAATTCGCAGACACGGTGTTTCGGGCTGTTGGCCCTCGTCAGTGCGAAGCATGAGAACTGATTTGGCTAGGTGAGAGGCTCTGGACATGGGGTCTAAGGGGTATCGTTTCTCCTTATGGAGAGTGACATACCATCTCTGGCTTGTCAAGGTAAGGAGGCTTATTTGCCGTACAATGCTCCTCTGGGAATTTAAATATGCAAATTGCCTCTTCTGAGAAAAAGAGGACTTAAACTCTACAGCGCCACCTATTGGAAGTAGCGATCCTACAAGTCACAATCAACCCTTTAACGAGTCGTGCAATATGACTTAGGATAAAAGCCAAATCAGTATCTCAATTCGCAGACACGGTGTTTCTGGCTGTTGGCCCTCGTCAGTGCGAAGCATGAGAACTGATTTGGCTAGGTGAGAGGCTCTGGACATGGGGTCTAAGGGGTATTGTTTCTCCTTATGGAGAGTGACATACCATCTCTGGCTTGTCAAGGTAAGGAGGCTTATTTGCCGTACAATGCTCCTCTGGGAATTTAAATATGCAAATTGCCTCTTCTGAGAAAAAGAGGACTTAAACTCTACAGCGCCACCTATTGGAAGTAGCGATCCTACAAGTCACAATCAACCCTTTAACGAGTCGTGCAATATGACTTAGGATAAAAGCCAAATCAGTATCTCAATTCGCAGACACGGTGTTTCGGGCTGTTGGCCCTCGTCAGTGCGAAGCATGAGAACTGATTTGGCTAGGTGAGAGGCTCTGGACATGGGGTCTAAGGGGTATCGTTTCTCCTTATGGAGAGTGACATACCATCTCTGGCTTGTCAAGGTAAGGAGGCTTATTTGCCGTACAATGCTCCTCTGGGAATTTAAATATGCAAATTGCCTCTTCTGAGAAAAAGAGGACTTAAACTCTACAGCGCCACCTATTGGAAGTAGCGATCCTACAAGTCACAATCAACCCTTTAACGAGTCGTGCAATATGACTTAGGATAAAAGCCAAATCAGTATCTCAATTCGCAGACACGGTGTTTCGGGCTGTTGGCCCTCGTCAGTGCGAAGCATGAGAACTGATTTGGCTAGGTGAGAGGCTCTGGACATGGGGTCTAAGGGGTATCGTTTCTCCTTATGGAGAGTGACATACCATCTCTGGCTTGTCAAGGTAAGGAGGCTTATTTGCCGTACAATGCTCCTCTGGGAATTTAAATATGCAAATTGCCTCTTCTGAGAAAAAGAGGACTTAAACTCTACAGCGCCACCTATTGGAAGTAGCGATCCTACAAGTCACAATCAACCCTTTAACGAGTCGTGCAATATGACTTAGGATAAAAGCCAAATCAGTATCTCAATTCGCAGACACGGTGTTTCGGGCTGTTGGCCCTCGTCAGTGCGAAGCATGAGAACTGATTTGGCTAGGTGAGAGGCTCTGGACATGGGGTCTAAGGGGTATCGTTTCTCCTTATGGAGAGTGACATACCATCTCTGGCTTGTCAAGGTAAGGAGGCTTATTTGCCGTACAATGCTCCTCTGGGAATTTAAATATGCAAATTGCCTCTTCTGAGAAAAAGAGGACTTAAACTCTACAGCGCCACCTATTGGAAGTAGCGATCCTACAAGTCACAATCAACCCTTTAACGAGTCGTGCAATATGACTTAGGATAAAAGCCAAATCAGTATCTCAATTCGCAGACACGGTGTTTCGGGCTGTTGGCCCTCGTCAGTGCGAAGCATGAGAACTGATTTGGCTAGGTGAGAGGCTCTGGACATGGGGTCTAAGGGGTATCGTTTCTCCTTATGGAGAGTGACATACCATCTCTGGCTTGTCAAGGTAAGGAGGCTTATTTGCCGTACAATGCTCCTCTGGGAATTTAAATATGCAAATTGCCTCTTCTGAGAAAAAGAGGACTTAAACTCTACAGCGCCACCTATTGGAAGTAGCGATCCTACAAGTCACAATCAACCCTTTAACGAGTCGTGCAATATGACTTAGGATAAAAGCCAAATCAGTATCTCAATTCGCAGACACGGTGTTTCGGGCTGTTGGAGTTGATACATAGTAATATCAATGGAAAAGTGTGCGAAACAGCTCTACACCAGAGGAATAAAATGTTGTCCTTAGTGCCACATATTGTTGGATAGTCTGTAAATGTATGGCTGTTTAATATGTTTAAAAATAAATGACACAGTCGAGTGGTTATCAAGAAAATCAGCATCGTCAGTACTATTGCCAAAACAGTGCTGTCTACAAATGTCTTGGCAGATAAAGTGTCATGTTTAAAGCTTTTTAAACTTGAATATGTTCCTTTGTAGGGTAAATGTTGCATTTTTTGTGCAGAAAAACTGTTTCATTTAACTTTTCAAGCAAAGTTGATGTGATTACATGAAAACTCCTACCTACTGTGTGTCTAAAGACGCCGTTTAACTGCAATTTTGGTGGTGTTTTTTTCACTATAGGCTTCTATAGGGAGCCTAAAAACTGGCAAAAAAACACATGTGAAAAAAATAAGCATTTAAAAAATTGTTTTACACTACAGAATAAAAAGCTACTCTGCACTAACAAAATGGATTAAAAAATTTGCTGAAGATAATTTTTGTTACATTTTATGGAGCGGATATCTGTAGATTTACCAGTTCTCAAATTCTGAGCTCTGAGCTCTGAGCTCTAAGCCCACACCACTGATTGACAGTTTTCTGTGTACACTTTGCATAGACAGAAAGCTGCCATTCAGTGATGGGGGAGGGTTATACTGCGCTCCTGAATATGGAGGACTACAATGCAGCAGGATTAATAGTCCTCTAGTTATAATCTCCTGCTGATATGAGTCATTTTATTGAAACTACAGAAAACAGCCCAGAAAGTGACATATTGCTGGCATCAGAGTCTCTGTCTCTACAAATTTCAAAAAACTGACCGTCACACCCAAACATAAACTAGTTCTGAACAGGTGCTTACCTAGAGTCATATGAAATATGAAAATTGAATTGCATTACTGCACTGGAAATATGAAAAATAGAGAATGCTTAGCGCATAAATTGGCCAATTCATGTGTACCTGGAAGCCACGTTAAGGCGATTCTCTTTTCCAGGACCAAACCTAATGCCAATCCTCTTAGATTAAAGTCTTCATCTGTATGGGAACCTAATGTGAATCCTCTCTTAGGTCGGGGTCACACTAGCGATGAATACAGATGAGTGCTATGCGATAAAACATCGCATAGCACTCGGATCGCTATTAATTTATGGGGAAGCTCACATCACCATTTGTATTCTCTGCTGTTTTCAATGTGTGAGTGAAATCGATTGTCACCGACACTCGGCTGAGTCTCGGCTCACTCGCACCAATATAAGCCTATGGGTGTGAGTGAGACAACGCACATCACTCGGATATCATCCGAGTGCGGTGCATTATACGCTGACCCCGGCAATGGAGGAGATGGAGAAATTAATTTCTACGCATCCTCTGCAGCCGCACTCCGATCCTCTCTGTGCAAGAGGCTCAGAGCACAGACGCATGACACTCGGCTACCACTCGTAGCAGCCCAGGAGCCAATGGTCATTAGCATATTGCATCCGATGCCATACGCTAGTCTGACCCCAGCCTTCGACAGAAATCTATATCTCTGTGGAGGGGTAGGGTCCTGCTGTGATTAAAAATGCCTGAGGCTAAAGGGCGGAGTGCTCAGTCAGAAGGGTAATGAATACAAATTTCAAAAAACTGACCATCACATCCAAAGATAAACTAGGTCTGAACCGGAGCTTAAATAGAGTCCCCAACTCATATATAATTAAACAAATAAAGCAGCACTCTGTAGCTCCATAGCATGCAAATATGAAATATGAACATTTAATTGCATTACTACGCTCAAAATATGAAAAATATGGTGCTACAGTGTGCTGCTTTATTTGATTGATTGGTCTCTGTCTCTACGTCATGCTGCTATTAATTAGGTGGCAAAAACCTGGTGACAGATTCCCTTTAATTCTTTAATTCCATTATTTTATTTTATTTTTTACCACAAATATTTTACCAATTTTAATGACAATATGTGTTTAAAATAAAATCAATGGACATGAGAAGACAAGGGGAGAAATTAGTTGGATATTTGGTGGCATTTTCCATATTTTGTATTTATTTATAGTCAATAACGCTACACTTTTCAGCTATTAACAGTAGCAATAAATACACCTGTGTCGTCATTCTACTTGTTTTCTGATATATTGACAATTTATTTTCTTCCCTTACAGCCATTATGTGATTGCAACTAAGAATAGCTTTATGGTGGGGAGTGAGCAGAAACTCTGTGTGAAGTTCCTCGATTTTAAGGGAGCAGTTGACATCAAACTAGAACTGGAGACAGATACCGAAAATGTTGTTCTACTGAAACATAGAATAGATGACTATCAGGATCCCGAGTGCTTCGCCTTCCAGGTCAGTATACATTTCTAATACTAGCCAAAGTTGACACAATGTACAGTACATACTATGTAAAAGTTTTCCAAACATATCTAAAAAAAAATACAGGTCATCAAAAACTTTCCTATTGACGTGTCAGGAAAGAAAATTTGTGATGTCTGAACCTGAGGATCATATTGATTGACTGACATGTGGTGTATGTTGTACTGTCCGATACCTCGGCTGCTTTAACAATGTATTATATGCATCCAAAGTTTAAGCTTCCTATCCATTATCATTAATATAAAGCTCCCACCAGGACAGATGAAGCTCTCTTGGCCCCTAAAGCAAAAGGTACAAAATGTGTCACCCCCTCTCTCCAACTATTCTCCATTTCGGTGAGACACCAAACACTTATGTCATGCTTTTGACCACAATCACGGCTTTTCTGGGAAAGTCCCGAAAGCTGGACGGCAAATGCATTGGGGATTAGTAAACCCATGCACAAAAACTGAGACACATATTAGTATCATGCTTGTTGTTTTATCTACCTTTTTATGTATAGTTTTACTTTTTATTTTTCAGCAAAATGTTGCTGCCTTGTATTTACCACTACATACAAATGTATACCCCTGTTGTAACACTTAAAACAAGCTGTATTGACCCCTTCAAGGTCCATGATGTACCGTTACATCAAAAAAGCTGGTTTGGCTATATGGAGCAGGCTCAAGTGCTGAGCCTGCTCCATGGAAGACAGATGCCGGCTGTATTATACATCTGCCTTGAAGTGCAGGATTCAGAGCTAGTTCTGATTGCTGCTGTTCACCCCTGATCTAAAGCTATCAATCATTAAGAGTAGCATTTAAGACACACGGTCCTGGCCATAAGTCTGGCCACTGCCTGCACTGAGAAAGCTGATCAGTGGTGGTACCAGGTGTCGGACCCCCACCAGTTGGATATTGATGACTTATTGTAAGGAAATGTCATCAATATAAAAGTAATGGACCAACCCGTTGGCTTCCATGTTGGTCTTCCTATGAAGTCCAGCTGGGCTTTATTAGAGTCCATGATTTGCTTCATGGTTGACTCAACTTCTTGAAGAGAACCTGTCAACAGGATTTTGCTCAGTAAACTACAGACACTGTCAGATTAGCGCCATTATACTGATTAAAAGGACTCCCCAATGCAAGAAGGAAGCTGGGAGATCGGGGAGTAAAGAGCTCCTGAAGAATGAACACCTGAGGTCTAATGGCATTGTAGGCATGTGCCTGCCCCTGCCTACACTTTGTGACAGCCCTTACTAACATATCTCATGAAAAAGAAGCTTTGCGCCATTCATCTTAAAGGGAATAATTTACACCACAATATAAAGAATACAAATATTGTCACCTTAGAGTTCCTTGCCGATGCTTAAAGGAGCTGTATGGTCCTAAACTAGAAGTCTGCAGTCACTCTATGTTACTGCAAACGTGTGAATCCTCACGTCACGTGTACTGCGCTCTGTAAGGATTCTCCAGTGCTGGCGCCGGGAATGAGTGGTTATATGACCACATGTATGCGAAATGCATACTCCCAGCCACATTCTGACTAGACTGTTTCCGGTCTTGCTTTATGCACTTGCATTAAATGAGGTCGTATCCATTTAATCAGAATGTGGCCAGAAGTGTGCATATCCATACGTGCGGTCACCCGGCCCTAGCACAGTAGAGTCCTCACAGCTCGCAGTGTGCACAATGTGAGGATTCACAAGTCTACAGTCACTGCAGACTTGTAGTTTTGTACCGGACAACCTCTTTAAATGGGTCATGATACCTTTTCATAATACTCTTGCAAATTAAAGTACTTTACATAAAAAGATCGCAGGGGCTAAAAAATCAGTCATGGACATGTGATGGACACAGCGGTGTAAAACGTTGCGCAACATTGAGTCCATCCCATGACATGGACAGATTTTTAACCCCAGAAGTGAACAATGATGGTTCCTATTGAACAATTGCTAGCAGAGAGAATAAAGCTGTGAGGAACCCACACAGAAGTACATTGGAAAATAAAATAAATTTTTTTCAAGATACAGACAGAACACAGAGACTAGAATAGAATATCCCTTACAGTTGTGGGTGGTCGAGTTTCACAAGGCAAATCTAAAAAAAAATATGCTTTTATTTTTTTTTTTTATCAGGTCCCAATATTAGCAAGAGTTCATAATTTCCATGACCTACATATATCTGCGCATGGAGAAAACCTCAATGTGAATGAGAGCAAAAAGATAATGATTTATGACATAGGAATTCCATGCATCATTCACAGTGATAAGACAACCTACAAGCCAGGTGATACAGGTAAGTGATTCACTGAAAGGAAAAGCAAATATATTATTTTACTCACTTATATAGCACCATTAATTCCACAGCAATTTCCATGCAGGAAAGATATATATCTTGGTACTTTGTTAGCCAGTAGATAGAATAATATTTAGAATTGAGAGTACTCAGTGGTTGATATCTTTTAATGGCTAACTGAAAAGATGGTAACAAACTGCATGCTTTCGAAACTACACAGGTCTCTTCATCAGGCATAGACTAATACAAATTATTTGCATAAAGAGTGATGTTATCAAAACTACAGCAAGCAGTCTGGTAAGTGACACATCACTCTGTTCTCAGAATAGGTGGCGAAATTCTATAAAATAACTGACACGTTCTTATGTGGAAGACCACAACATCCCAAACTTCATCTTACAAATATAATAAACATGATGTATTAGAAGATGTTTCAGCCAAAGTTTGCAACCCAGTGTCAAGGAAGCTCATCATCTTACAAGTCACTAATCAAAAAGGAGTGGGTCAAACGAAGGTTTTGTGGGCCTTTCCAGAGGAAACTATTGTACAGGCCCTGCCGATGTTTAAGAATTTTTATATGACCATTTTTAATTGTGTCATAAACATTTCTATTTCATTATACACACAGAACTTAGAAATAAAAAGAAATAACAATTGATGAGTTCAGCGTTGGACTGGGATACTAACGGCCCACTAGTAGCCATCTCCAGAGCCCCACATTTCAGCTAAATGCAATTGTGACATTATCCTCAATCACATCTTGAGCTGGGTAGATTATTAAAATAATATGATGCTGCCATTGTCTGCACATAGAGATTCAAGTACATGGTGCCAAGTACTGCTCATATAAGAAAGTGAGGGCCCACCAGAGGATTCTCCTGTTCACCTGTGGGCCAGTCCAAGCCTGGATGAGCTTCACATAGTCTTTCTTCTGGTGGACTTTTTAGGATTTGTTTTATCTGGAGTCCATTATTGTGTCAGAGCCTAGGCCTCAGTGGATGATGCTTTGGCATGCGAGTGAACCAGGTGACCCATCACCAAATCAAAAGTGGCCATTTTTTTTATTCCCGCTGCTCCTTTGAGTATGCTGCTTTTTGATCAATTAAAATCCATCATAAAGTTCCAGAGATATGGGACATTATATTTGCTGCTACTTTTAATAGCTTTTTACTAAAGCAATATAGCTCACAGGATTCTCATGGGCATGTCTTTATCTTGCTTTGTATATTTACCTGACATAAGAGGTATTCTATTTCCCCCCAAAAAATGCGCTCTCCCAGATAATATAGATAGTGGATAAAGAAACATGATAATGTGAATTGGCAGCAATAAATCTGAAAAAAATATAAGCAAATAGTGATTGACAATAAGAAAATAACAAAAGTGCAAAAGACAAAATATATATATATATATATATATATACACTCACTGGCCACTTTATTAGGTACACCATGCTAGTAACGGGTTGGACCCCTTTTGCCTTCAGAACTGCCTCAATTCTTCGTGGCATAGATTCAACAAGGTGCTGGAAGCATTCCTCAGAGATTTTGGTCCATATTGACATGATGGCATCACACAGTTGCCGCAGATTTGTCGGCTGAACATCCCTGATGCGAATCTCCCGTTCCACCACATCCCAAAGATTTCATGTTGTTTACGCCAAATTCTGACCCTACCATCCGAATGTCGCAGCAGAAATCGAGACTCATCAGACCAAGCAACGTTTTTCCAATCTTCTACTGTCCAATTTCGATGAGCTTGTACAAATTGTAGCCTCAGTTTCCTGTTCTTAGCTGAAAGGAGCGGTACCAGGTGTGGTCTTCTGCTGCTGTAGCCCATCTGCCTCAAAGTTCGACGCACTGTGCGTTCAGAGATGCTCTTAGGCCTACCTTGGTTGTAACGGGTGGCGATTTGAGTCACTGTTGCCTTTCTATCAGCTCGAACCAGTCTGCCCATTCTCCTCTGACCTCTGGCATCAACAAGGCATTTCCGCCCACAGAACTGCCGCTCACTGGATTTTTTTTCTTTTTCGGACCATTCTCTGTAAACCCTAGAGATGGTTGTGCGTGAAAATCCCAGTAGATCAGCAGTTTCTGAAATACTCAGACCAGCCCTTCTGGCACCAACAACCATGCCACGTTCAACGGCACTCAAATCACCTTTCTTCCCCATACTGATGCTCGGTTTGAACTGCAGGAGATTGTCTTGACCATGTCTACATGCCTAAATGCACTGAGTTGCCGCCATGTGATTGGCTGATTAGAAATTAAGTGTTAACAAGAAGTTGGACAGGTGTACCTAATAAAGTGGCCAGTGAGTGTATATATATAGTATATACAGTGTATATATATATATATATATATATATATATATACACTCCCTGACAGAAGTTATGTCGCTTATCCATGTTATGTAAATAAAAGCTTATAACCTGACATTAAATTCATCCATTGGTTGTATAAATTATTATTTTGAGAGCTGAAACCCTCCGAAATGTGGTTTACATTAAGAAACTAAATTGGCATCAATGCAGAAATATTGATCAGTTAATGGACACAGAATGGTCAGATTTTGGCAAGACAAACGTTTTATCGCCTGGTCATATAATGCACCCAATCCTAGTTCACATCCTTACCTGTGCTCAGTAAATGATCAGTTAATTAGTGTGTGTGTATAAAAAGAAACCCAGCACCCCAGACCTTCACTTGAACTGCAACTTGAGCTCTGACAACATGCCAAAAATCTACCCTGCGACCAAAGCCTGGATTATCAAGAGGCTGAAGACCAGATCCACTGCAGAGGTGGCTGGTACCTTTAATGTGTCTCAGCGACAAGTACAAAGAATTAAAAAAAGATCTGAAGAGACTGGAGATGTGTTTGACAAGCCCAGGTCTGGCAGACCCAACAAGACAACTGCTCAGGAGGAACGTTTGTTGGTTAGAAAATCCAAAGCAAGCCCCTCTTCCACTGCAGCAGAGCTCCAATAGGCCTAGTCACCTCAAGTCCCTGTGTCAACTACAACAGTTTATAGGATTCTGTCTCGAAATGGCCTACATGGACGAATCAGTGCCCAGAAGCCAGCACTAAACAAAAGGCAAATAAAAAACCGTGTGGCATTTACAAAGTCCCACAGCCTGCTAAACAGATGGACACTGGAAAAGTGGCAGAAGGTGGATTTCTCTGATGAATCTTCAGTAGAATTACACCACAGCTGCCAAAAATACTGCAGGAGACCTACTGGAGCCCATATGGATCCAAAATACACCCAGAAAACAGTTAAATTTGGTGGTGGAAAGATCATGGTGTGGGGTTACATTCAGTATGGGGGTGTGCTAAACATTTGCAAGGTGGAAGGCAATATCAATAGCCTAAAATATCAAGAAGTATTAGCTACCTCTTATATTCCAAATCATAAAAGGGGTCAAATTCTGCAGCAGGATGGTGCTCCATCTCATACATCTATCTCTTCAACAAAATTCCTCCAGACAAAAAAGATCAAGGTGCTCAAGGCACTGGCCAGACCAGTCACCAGACATGAACATTGAGCATGTTTGGGGCAGGATGAAAGAGGAAGCTTGGAAGACAAAACCAAAGAATCTAGATGAACTCTGGGAGGCATGTAAGACTGCATTCTTTGCTATTCCTGATGACTTCATTAATAAATTGTATGACTCATTGTTGAACCACATGGATGCAGTCCTTCAAGCTCATGGAAGTCACACAAAATATTAAATATGACTTTAATAGCACCACAACTTCATTCACCAATGTTATGCAACATATATTTGCATTTTAAGTTTATTATTTGATTATCACATTACTTTCTGTGGGCAAAAAACTTTATTCTTGCCAAAATCTGACCATTCTGTGTCCATTAACTGATCAATATTTCTGCATTGATGCCAATTTATTTTTGTAACCTAAACCACATTTCGGAGGGTTTCAGAATCATTTATACAACAATGGATGAATTTAACATCAGGTTATAAGCTTTTATTTACATAACATGGATAAGCGACATAACTTCTGTCAGGGAGGGTATATACACTATATACACTTACTGGCCACTTTATTAGGTACACCTGTCCAACTTCTTGTTAACACTTAATTTCTAATCAGCCAATCACATGGCGGCAACTCAGTGCATTTAGGCATGTAGACATGGTCAAGACAATCTCCTGCAGTTCAAACCGAGCATCAGTATGGGGAAGAAAGGTGATTTGAGTGCCTTTGAACGTGGCATGGTTGTTGGTGCCAGAAGGGCTGGTCTGAGTATTTGAAAAACTGCTGATCTACTGGGATTTTCACGCACAACCATCTCTAGGGTTTACAGAGAATGGTCCGAAAAAGAAAAAAAATCCAGTGAGCGGCAGTTCTGTGGGCGGAAATGCCTTGTTGATGCCAGAGGTCAGAGGAGAATGGGCAGACTGGTTCGAGCTGATAGAAAGGCAACAGTGACTCAAATCGCCACCCGTTACAACCAAGGTAGGCCTAAGAGCATCTCTGAACGCACAGTGCGTCGAACTTTGAGGCAGATGGGCTACAGAAGCAGAAGACCACACCGGGTACCACTCCTTTCAGCTAAGAACAGGAAACTGAGGCTACAATTTGCACAAGCTCATCGAAATTGGACAGTAGAAGATTGGAAAAACGTTGCTTGGTCTGATGAGTCTCGATTTCTGCTGCGACATTCGGATGGTAGGGTCAGAATTTGGTGTAAACAACATGAAATCTTTGGGATGTGGTGGAACGGGAGATTCGCATCAGGGATGTGCAGCCGACAAATCTGCGGCAACTGTGTGATGCCATCATGTCAATATGGACCAAAATCTCTGAGGAATGCTTCCAGCACCTTGTTGAATCTATGCCACGAAGAATTGAGGCAGTTCTGAAGGCAAAAGGGGGTCCAACCCGTTACTAGCATGGTGTACCTAATAAAGTGGCCAGTGAGTGTATATACTGTATATATACACTCACCGGCCACTTTATTAGGTACACCATGCTAGTAACGGGTTGGACCCCCTTTTGCCTTCAGAACTGCCTCAATTCTTCGTGGCATAGATTCAACAAGGTGCTGGAAGCATTCCTCAGAGATTTTGGTCCATATTGACATGATGGCATCACACAGTTGCCGCAGATTTGTCGGCTGCACATCCCAAAGATGCTCCATACAAGGCAGGATGGATCCATGCTTTCATGTTGTTTACGCCAAATTCTGACCCTACCATCCGAATGTCGCAGCAGAAATCGAGACTCATCAGACCAAGCAACGTTTTTCCAATCTTCTACTGTCCAATTTCGATGAGCTTGTACAAATTGTAGCCTCAGTTTCCTGTTCTTAGCTGAAAGGAGTGGTACCCGGTGTGGTCTTCTGCTGCTGTAGCCCATCTGCCTCAAAGTTCGACGCACTGTGCGTTCAGAGATGCTCTTAGGCCTACCTTGGTTGTAACGGGTGGCGATTTGAGTCACTGTTGCCTTTCTATCAGCTCGAACCAGTCTGCCCATTCTCCTCTGACCTCTGGCATCAACAAGGCATTTCCGCCCACAGAACTGCCGCTCACTGGATTTTTTTTCTTTTTCGGACCATTCTCTGTAAACCCTAGAGATGGTTGTGCGTGAAAATCCCAGTAGATCAGCAGTTTCTGAAATACTCAGACCAGCCCTTCTGGCACCAACAACCATGCCACGTTCAAAGGCACTCAAATCACCTTTCTTCCCCATACTGATGCTCGGTTTGAACTGCAGGAGATTGTCTTGACCATGTCTACATGCCTAAATGCACTGAGTTGCCGCCATGTGATTGGCTGATTAGAAATTAAGTGTTAACAAGAAGTTGGACAGGTGCACCTAATAAAGTGGCCAGTGAGTGTATATATATATATATATATATATATATATATATGTATATATATATATATATATATACACATATTAGAAACCTGTTTGGATTAGAAAGGGTTACTATATCAGGGATACATATCATCAGTAATAAAAGACATCTTATAACAGGTAACATGATATAGCCAAAAAATGGCCATAATCTATATTCAATACCATGAGACATGGTAGGCCAGCAAACAATATATATCCTGGGAGAGACAGAATAAGGGAGGAAAACAATCACCTCGACATGCGTTTCACTGCACTAGGCTTCATCAGGAGGCGTGAAAAATACTCATATCTCTAGAACCGTATGGTGAATTTAAATAACAAAACACAAGAAATGGAATACTCAGTGGGAATAAAATAAGAGGAAAAACTGGTCACTTTTTACCTGGAGACAGATTCTCTTTACAGTTCGGGATGCTTGATTTAGTTGAAACGGTTGTTAGCCTATTGTCTATGGAAGAGCACAAAACTTTTCGAGCACAAAATAAATGTAAATATATTGGATGTATCAATATGACAACACTTGTAATGGCTTGTAATATGCACTTTTTACAGTGAAATTTCATGTGATAACCGTGGACGATGATTTTAAAGCTATAAATAAAAAGGTGAGAATGTTTTTGCTTTATTTAATAATTACTGTTCAATGTCAATTTACCTCCTATAAAAATTTCACATTTTAGTGTTCTAAGCGCTGCCTCTGTTTTGCATAAACTGTAGTTTAATCAGGTATGCTAATTAGGGTAATTGGTGGACCCTTGGTGTGGCCAAGAGGCTCAGTGCTCCATTACGCCCCTTGTTTTGCATGCGCCGCCTCTCTCACTGGTGAATGACAGCACTGGCTTGCCTTAAGTAAGCACTGTCTGCAGAGAAAGATCAGAAAAGCCAGTATAAGGCTGGTTTCACATTTGCGGATGGAGGTGCTGCGGAGGGCTGCGTACGTCCTCTGTGAAGCTCTGCCCACTGCCACACCTCCTCCGGTGAGCTCCACCTACATCAGCATGTGGCGTGAGTACCTTATATTTACCATGCTAATGTATGCGGATGCCTCCGCATGTGTTGTTTTGACAGTGCGGCGACCAAACCAAAATGCAACTCGCTGCGTTTGGCGCAGGTCACTGCACCGTCAAAATGATGCATGCGGAGGCTTCCGCATACATTGGCATGGCCTGCGTACCTATTCATAAAGATAGGGTATGCACGCCGCATGCTGATGTAGACTGAGCTGACTGGAGGAGGTGCGGTAGTAAGCAGAGCTTCATGGAGGACGTACGCAGCACCACCATCCGCAAATGTGAAACCAGCCTAAGCTATGCAACTAGATTTGTAGGGGATACAGTCCACATGAAAATTGCACCTTCATTGTTTTTATCACTGCTTCTTTTTTGAGTAATCAAAAGCTTAATTACATATGCTATTTAGGATGCTCAGTGCACCCTCAGTGCGGTCACAAGGCTCAGATCACTGTTGCACCCACTTGTTTTGCATGACCCCGCCTCCATTAATGGTTATTGATAGCAATGTCTTGCCTTACCTTTCTCTCCAGACAGTTCTCACTCCAGGTAAGTTATTGCTGTCAATCATTGGTTAAGGAGGCGGGGACATGCAAAACCATTGGCTGGAATGGTGCAATGAGCCTCATGGCTGCACCAAGAAGACCCGCTGTCCCAGGCCATACCTGAAACAACGAACAGAGTGGTTGGCAGTTGTAATATGTAGTACTAGACGGCTTATACCAATGCCACAGATCAAGTTACCATATTCTGCCAAAAGCTGTAGCTACAGTACATTATAATGGGAGAAATGGAGCAGATTATTGCGGTATTGACCTCTGGTGTGCCACTACGTGGCAAATCTTGAAAGTGTAACTGTTCTTTCAGGAGAACTTGCATCAGAATATTTGTGTTTTCCTTACTCTGATTTGCTGCTATGGAGAACATTTTAACGAGGTTCTCCACTACTTATTGGCTGATGAAGTATCCTTAGGATAGGTCATCAATGTCTGTTCGGTTGGGGTCCGACATCTGGTATCCCCATTGATCAACTGTTATCAGTGTCTGCGGTGCCGATCGCTGGCCGGAAGTAATCGCTGGCCGCCTTCTGGTAATGGCTGCCGTAAGGTACTACTCATCTGCCTCTGATTGATTTAAATAGAAGGCGGATGTGTAGTACCCTGCTGTTGCCTCTATCAGTAGATGAAACAGCTTGTCAAGTGGATACTTCCGGCCAGCCACTGCCACCACTGATAGCAGGTAATCGGCAGGGGTGCTGAATGTGGGACCCTGGCCGATCAGACATTGATGACCTATCCTAAGGACAGGTCATCAGTCAAAACGTATTGGACAACCTCTTTAATTATTTCGGTCCCGCATGGGAAGAAAAACAATCTATACTCACGTCCTGAATTAGCGCAATTCTGGTGATGCAATTTTGGGTGGGTCAGGTGACATTCTTGTGTCAAGTGAATGCTGCAGCCAAACAGCGGTCGTTGATTAACTCCAGCTCATCCATTTGCCATCATAGTGGATGTCCACTGTGAGGAGATTGTAAGGGTTGCAGCTATTTAGAGGCCACTCAAGTGACCCAATAATGTCACCTGACCCACCCAGAATACCAGTGCCTAAATCGCTGGATCAGCACCATTGTGGAAGGTGAGCATACTGTACATTGTTTTTCTTTTCTATGGGGCCCAGAAGTGATTACACTGATGTGGTCCAGTAGTGGACAAATCCTTTAACTTTTCCTTTTACCACGTTTGAATCATCAACCCATTATATTTTTCACATGAAGGTTATTTGCACCAAAGTTTTATTGCTGCAATGCAACAATTAAATAAAAGACTAAGCACCATGGTATTTTCTAAAATTTCCTAATGCTTTGTGTCTCTAGCTGCCATGCAGACCTTTGTATCTCCATAGTTATAGACTACAAAACATGTGTAGTTTGCTCCTACAATAATGTGTTAGTTCTTCCTGTCACCTGCCCCCGAGGAGGCAAATGTGGGAAACATGTCTGCAGGATTATCAGACCGTATGGGGTTAACTTGTAGTTTTAATAAACATTATATAATAAATGCTATACATAACATGTTACAACATTCATATTTTCTACTATTTGTATTTTACATGTAATAATATATTTTTTTCTTTTTTTTTAGTTGCGTGAGGTTGAAATCAGAGTAAGTATAACGCACATACTCCCAGAACTAGATATGTTATATTTCTGCATAATGAATGTTATTGCACAAGTCTTTCGACTAGTGATAGTGAGACCAGTATTAGTCCTGTAAGCACTGATGTACCCCTGTCCGGATCACTAGAGAGCACATTCCGATCACCTTCATTGTCCCTGCCCTTCTCTGATGTTGTCACTAGTCCGAACTGTCAATCTTCAGCAGCTCACTGCCCCCTGCAGGCAGGAACCTGGGAGGCTGTCGAGTGGTGCACTGCAGAAGATTAACACATGAAAACAATCATCAGAAAATGACTTACAGTTTAGGAAGAGAGGCACTAAAAACACTAACCGCACCTCTATGGGTGCAATATCGGCAGATTGGGCTGCACTGCTCAGCACTAAGAGCATGCCATTCTGACTAGTGAAGCTAATTAGAATATGTAACAACACAAGATTAAAATGCTGATTTTACATTTATGCCAGCAACTGTCCCTTAACATTGGGGTTGCCAGAAATCAGTGTTTACTGAAAAATTTAGCACTCTTATTAGTTAATAAGGGTAGATACTGCGGTCATGTTCCAGATAAGAGGTTAATTAGGTTTAATTGTAACAGCAGACATTGCCCATGAACAAGCATGGTTGGCATCGTTTCTTGAAAGCAGCAGCCATTTTTCTTTAATCTCATACAAACACTCCGGGCTCGGTTCATTATTGTATTTTCACCAGTTATTTAGCATAAATACTTCTCAGCTAGTGACTTTTTTTTTTGCACCGTATTTCATGTTGTCTTTTATGATTTAGTTAGTTTTCTGAACTTTTACGTCAATGTGAATTTTCCAGATTTTTTAGACACATTTATAAAATTTGGCGCAACACTACTCTACTCCAGTCATCTCTAACTGAGTGAGATACTTTGACAAATTTTTGTGACATTTTGCCAAATGTGCAACTTTTCTCATTTAAAAGTTGGAAAGTCAGTTAAAGACAGTAAAAAGACAATTAGGGGCTTTGCATTTCATTTGCATCTCATTAATTACATCAGTGAGATGAACTTGGCTCAAAACAAATCAGCAAAGCCCCTGCTGATGATGAATTGGGCCTTTTAGGAAACATTTCACCAAATTTTTCATGATGAACTGGACACACAATGTAATAGTGGCTGCAGAGTAGAATAAAACATCTTTTTTTTAATTTTCACCTTTCCATTGTGGAGATATTAGCAATCAACGTATTTGGCACCTAATGAGTTAACTTTTGTTTAATTTAAGGGAAGGTGTTACACGAACTAATAACCAGAGAAGAAATACACGCCTCCAGATAAAACACCCACTTGGACTTAAAGGGGGATTTTCCATCTCCAAGATCCTATCCCAGTATGTAGCAGGTGTAATAATAATAATATTTGCAAATACCTCCAATTAGAAATGTAGTAGAGTTTTTCAGATTTGATATGTCTTTTTCCTCACGTGGAGGCATTACAGGACCTTAGGAGGTAGCCATGGTTATTATAACCACTAATATAGTGACAGTTAGCTAGTTGCTTGCGGTCATAACCATGGATTCCTAAGGTCCTTCAATGCCTGCAAATAAGGAAAGAGACATAGCTAATCAGTGGCGCTATACTATATTTCTAACTGAAGGTATTTGCTAATTATTGCTAATAAAAATTATTATTATTACACCTATTACATATTGGGATAGGATCTTGGAGATGGGAATACTTCTTTAGCTAAAGTTAACCCATCAGGTGCCAAAAACATTGCTAAGGCCACGTTCAGGCCAAAACCAGGAGAGGAGCAATCAGAGGAAAAGTATAATAGAAACACGTCACCGCTTCTATATTTATCTCCCACTCCTGGTTTTGGCTTACAAATACTGATGTTAAATACTGACCAAATACTGACCATGTGAACATGGCCTAATAACTCCGCAGCGGAGAGGCAAAATTAAAAAACAAGAAAAAAAGTTTTCAGTTCTGCAGCCACTATTACATCCTATGTCCAGCTCTGCATGGAAAATTTGGTCAAAGGACATTTGATCTCTTTCTATATGCCGGGAAAGGCTTAAAGGGGTTGTCCAGGCTTGGGGCTCAAGTGTGCAGCCTAAGCCTAGACAAGCCCTTTAGCAATCTTTGTCTCGCAAGGCTGACAAAACATTAGGGAAGGATCATGCTGCCACCAGAGAAAGGAGGGAAAATGGTCCCAGAATACTTAGAGAAGAATGCTATATATTTTTCAGTTTTCATTGTAATGTGCGTCAGGATAGGATCAACTGGAAGGTTTAATCTGATCTGGTTCTTTTCTATCCAGTCCTAAGCAGCTTATAAGTAATAATAATAATAATTTCCCTCTTTTCTGCAGGACCCGAATAAACACCGCATAGCACAGTGGCCGGATGTGACCACAAAGCAAGGATTTGCTGAATTCAGCTTTCACCTGGCCGATGAAGTAACTTTTGGAAGTTATAGAATTAACATACCCGATGGTTGTGATAAAGATTTTAAAGTTGAAAAATACGGTAAGGTGATGTGAAAATAAGTTAAAAAAATTGATACAATAAGGATAAAATGTAATTATCGTGTTTTCCAATTATCACAACAACGACTAAAAGACAATTCTGTACTTTGATGTACTTTATGTTTGATACAGATGCACTTGGAGAGAAGAAATTGGGCTATTCTCTGTGATATGATGTCTTATGCACATATTCTCCATAATAAATAACGTACCTAGAGGAGAATATAATGTATTTCAGAACCCATAAAGTGACAATTGTTCTTCTCAATACCAAAACTGTGCTGCCATACAGGGTCAATACACAGATCTCAAAATAGAGAGGTTTTCTTCCCACCCGCCTATCACCATCTCCTTCTGTAAAAAAATAAATAAATAAATAAAAAAGAGGATCAAAAGTTTTTTTAAAAAATATCAATTGGGTTATGAAGGAATAAACTGTAAAACTGGATGTTTATTCGAATTCTAACTCGGTCCCAATCACTCGAATGGGATAATATCAGGTACAGCCACTGCTAACTAGATGGGGCTGTGCCTTTAAGCAATTAAGGGGTTAACACCATCCTCCTTCAATCAGCAGATTGGTGAGGGTTAGGGTTAGGGGGGTGCCGAAATTCCACCATTCTGTTATTAATCACCTATACTAAGGACATGGCCACAATTTGATATTTCTGAATGAACCACTTAAAGAGGTTATTCAAATTTGATGGACTTTCCTTACGGCACTACTAAAACCTGTCAGATGACAAATGGCCTCCACGTTAAAGGGCAGCACAGGTGCAAACTACTGATAGAAACAGCCACCCACACACCTACCAAATTATGGAGGCGTTGGCTGCCTAGTAGAAAAACTGCACATAAATGATGCTTGAGTAGAACGCCAGTCACGTAGGTATGCGCTATGAAAAGTGTCCGGCTGTGACTATTGTTGATGCCCATAATATTATATCAGGCGGGCTTCCCAGCACTATATACATGCACCCCACAGGGACAGACGCCCCAGCACACCCAGCCAACAAGAAGGGGCCTGGCAGCATCCTGCAAAAAATGATAAAAAGTGCAATAAAAGATGAAAAAATAATCCATATGATAAATACATTAAATGAGGTATTGGTTGATGCTTTGGCCAAAATAGATAAGCTCGCAACCCAACATCAAGGGCAAAAATATCAACCAATACCTCATTTAATGTATTTATCATATGCATTATTTTTTCATCTTTTATTGCACTTTTTATCATTTTTTTGCAGGAATTTCAAATGCCCGATCTATATGTTCCCCTACAAAATCTGACAGTCAAGAGGTCTTCATGAACAAAAGATGGTTGGCTGATCCCGTCTACCAATTGTTGCCTAATGTGTATGAGGATTTTAAGAATAAACTATGACTTTCACTAGCCTGGATAACCCAATAAAGTTTCTAAAAAAAAACAATGCTGTCCATAAATACACAAAACACAAGTTTTTAAATAAACATTTGAAAAACAAAGTTAAGAAAAAAAGCAAATGATGATGCGCACGGGTCACATGTGGATAAAAAAAGAGACCTGGCGCATTGTATAAAGGGTCAGCACATAAGTTTGAGGCATCAGCTATCACACGGTCATTGTATTGCACATGGCCATACCTACATCTAAAATCGGTCCTTGCTTGTCTGCTATGTTCATTGTAGTAAATATCTTGGCAAGTAGTAATGACTCCGGTATTAACCCCTTCCCGACCTGTGACACAGCGTATGCATCATGAAAGTCGGTGCCAATCCGACCTGTGACGCATATGCTGTGTCACAGAATGATCACGTCCCTGCAGATCGGGTGAAAGGGTTAACTCCCATTTTACCCGATCTGCAGAGACAGGGGGAGTGGTGCTTCAGCCCAGGGGGGGTGGCTTCACCCCTCCGTGGCTACGATCGCTCTGATTGGCTGTTGAAAGTGAAACTGCCAATCAGAGCGATTTGTATTATTTCACCTATGAAAATGGTGAAATATTACAATCCAGCCATGGCCGATGCTGCAATAGCATCTGCCATGGCTGGAGACCCCGATCTGCCCCTTCCCCACCCCACCGATCGCCTCCCCAGTCGTCCTTTTTGCCCCGATCTCCATTCCACTCCCCTCCTCCCTCCTGTCGGCTCCTCCATTCCTCCTGTCCGCTCCCCAGGTCCTCCGATCCCCCCCCGTGTTCCGATCCCACCCCCCATACTTACCTAGCTCCGATGTCCCTCCCGGTGTCCGGCCGTCTTGTTCATGGGCGCCGCCATCTTGGAAATTGGCAGGCGCATGCGCAGTGCGCCCGCCGAATCTGCCAGCCGGCAGATTCGTTCCTGCACATTTTGGTCGCTGTGATAAGTTCTATCACAGCGATCAAAATAAAAAAAATAGTAAATAACTCCCCCCCTTTATCACCCCCATAGGTAGGGACAATAATAAAATACAGAAAATATAATTATTTTTGTTTTTCCATCAGGGTTAGGGTTAGGGTTAGGGGTAGGGTTGCACTTAGGGTTGCACTTAGGGTTGCACTTAGGGCTAGGGTTGCACTTAGGATTGCACTTAGGGTTGCACTTAGGGATGCACTTAGGGATGCACTTAGGGATGCACTTAGGGTTGCACTTAGGGTTGCACTTAGAAATAGGGATGCACTTAGGGTTGCACTTAGGGATGCACTTAGGGTTGCACTTGGGGATGCACTTAGGGTTGCACTTAGGGATGCACTTAGGGATGCACTTAGGGTTGCACTTAGGGTTGCACTTAGGGATGCACTTAGGGTTGCACTTAGGGTTGCACTTAGGGATGCACTTAGGGATGCACTTAGGGTTGCACTTAGGGATACACTTAGGGTTGCACTTAGGGTTGCACTTAGGGTTTCACTTAGGGATAGGGTTGCACTTAGAGATAGGGTTGCACTTAGGGATGAACTTAGGGATGCACTTAGGGATGCACTTAGGGAAGCACTTAGGGATCCACTTAGGGTTGCACTTAGGGTTGCACTTAGGGATAGGGCTGCACTTAGGGATAGGGCTGCACTTAGGGATAGGGCTGCACTTAGGGATAGGGCTGCACTTAGGGTTGCACTTAGGGGTGCACTTAGGGATAGGGTTGCACTTAGGGCTGGGGTTGGAATTAGGGTTAGAATTAGGCTATGTGTACATGGTGCAGATTTGGCTGCGGATCCGCAGCGGATTGGTCACTGCGGATTCGTAGCAGTTTTCCATCATGTTTACAGTACCACGTAAACCTATGGAAAACCAAATCCGCTGTGCCCATGGTGCGGAAAATACAGCACGGAAACACTGCGTTGTATTTTCCGCAGCATGTCGATTCTTTGTGCGAATTTCGCATCGATTTTTCAAAAACAGTGCGGAAAAATCCGCACACAAATCCGCAACGTGGGCACATGGCCTTAGGGTTAGGGTTGGAATTAGAGTTAGGGTTGGAATTAGGGTTAAGACTAGGGTTAGGGGTGTGTTGGGGTTAGGGTTGGGATTAGGGTTAGGAGTGTGTTGGGGTTAGTGTTGGAGTTAGAATTGAGGGGTTTCCACTGTTTAGGCACATCAGGGGGTCTCCAAACGCGACATGGCGCCACCATTGATTCCAGCCAATCTTGCGTTGAAAAAGTCAAATGGTGCTCTCTCCCTTCCTAGCCCCGACGTGTGCCCAAACAGTGGTTTACCCCCACATATGGGGTACCAGCGTACTCAGGAGAAACTGGACAACAACTTTTGGGGTCCAATTTCTCCTGTTACTCTTGGGAAAATAAAAAATTGCTTGCTAAAACATCTTTTTTGAGGAAAGAAAAATGATTTTTTATTTTCACGGCTCTGCGTTGTAAACTTCTGTGAAGCACTTGGGGGTTGAACGTGCTCACCACACATCTAGATAAGTTCCTTGGGGGGTCTATTTTCCAAAATGGGGTCACTTCTGGGGGGTTTCTACTGTTTAGGCACATCAGGGGCTCTGCAAACGTAACATGATGCCCGCAGACCATTCCATCAAAGTCTGCATTCCAAAACGTCACTACTTCCCTTCCGAGCCCCGGCATGTGCCCAAACAGTGGTTTACCCCCACATATGGGGTACCAGCGTACTCAGGAGAAACTGGACCACAACTTTTGGGGTCAAATTTCTCCTGTTACCCTTGGGAAAATAAAAAATTGGGGGCTAAAAATCATTTTTTGAGAAAAGAAAAATATTTTTTTATTTTCATGGCTCTGCGTTATAAACTTCTGTGAAGCAGCTGGGGGTTTAAAGTGCTCACTATGCATCTAGATAAGTTCCTTGGGGGGTCTAGTTTCCAAAATGGGGTCACTTGTAGGGGAGCTCCAATGTTTAGGCACACAGGTGCTCTCCAAACGCGACATGGTGTCTGCTAATGATTGGAGGTAATTTTCCATTCAAAAAGCCAAATGGCGTGCCTTCCCTTCCGAGCCCTGCCGTGCGTCCAAACAGTGGTTTACCCCCACATATGAATTATCAGCGTACTCAGGAGAAACTGGATAATAACATTTAGTTTCCAATTTCTCCTGTTACCCTTGGGAAAATAAAAAATTCCGGGCTAAAAAATCATTTTTGAGGAAAGAAAAATTATTTTTTATTTTCACGGCTCTGCGTTCTAAACTTCTGTGAAGCAGCTGGGGGTTTAAAGTGCTCACTATGCATCTAGATAAGTTCATTGGGGGGTCTAGGTTCCAAAATGGGGTCACTTGTGGGGGAGCTCCAATGTTTAGGCACACGGGGGCTCTCCAAACGCGACATGGTGTCCGCTAAAGATTGGAGCCAATTTTTCATTCAAAAAGTCAAATGGCGCTCCTTCGCTTCCGAGCCCTGCCTTGCCCCCGAACAGTGGTTTACCCCCACATATGAGGTATCAGCGTACTCAGGACAAATTGGAAAACAACTTTTGTGGTCCAGTTTCTCCTTTTACTCTTGGGAAAATAAAAATATTGTTGCTAAAAGATCATTTTTGTGACTAAAAAGTTAAATGTTCACTATAAACAATAGTCAGAATTTGTAACAATTGACATTTCTATTCCATTTAGCTACAAAGAGATTCGAGGTAAATATCAGTGCTCCATCCGAAGTTGCCACGACAAACAAATCTTTTCATCCGGAAGTTTGCGGCCGGTAAGAAACCCAATAATGTCACTGCACGACTCCCAAACCCCATACTTACCAATATGGTCACTAGTAGACTTGATGAGAGCATTAATATATAGAGTCAGCCAGAACTAATCGGTCATATTTAGATCATAAATTAATTATATTTTGTGGGATTGGTGTATTTCCTACTATATATCGTGTCAGAATGACTTTATAATCCTATATTACAAGGAAATTTTTACAGAGTCCAGCTAAGGAGTGAGAGAGCTCATGAGTTCAAGTTTATTCAGTTCCACAACCCCAGTCTGACTGACAGTACTGTGTGAGATCTCCGCAGCAGCAGCATGGTGTAAGGACACTGAGGAGCTGTCAATCAGTCAAAGTGGGTGGAGATTATGTTTAAACTTTTACAAATTATTAAATTAAACAGCTATTCTGACATTGATTCTCAAAGTAAGTACACTGACTCCATCAGGTCTGAGAGATGTATTTAAAATGTATGCAGTTTGTATTGCAGACAGATCAGGTTTAATGTTACAGAGAACTAGTTTCAGAGGCAGATCTCATTCAGACGTCAGTGATTATCATCAGTATTTCAACGTCAAAACCAGGAGTCTCTCCAAAGCACAGAAAAGATGTCAATCTTTCAATTATGTTTTTTTTCTGTATCGTCCACTCCTGATTTTGGCACTCAAACACTGATGAAAAATCAGTGACGTCTGAATGAGCCCTTAAATAATTTTTGGTGAGATTATGCTGACATGGATTTTTCATATAAGCACTAGTGATGAGCGAATATACTCCCTAGCAACCAGGCAACCCCCACATGTACTTATGCTGGCTAACAGATGTAAATCATTCAGCTGCGGCAATAAAAACTAAAACTCCGAGCACTAAAAAATACTCGGAGGACCCCCGAGCGTGCTCGGAAAATCTCGAGTAACGAGTATATTCGCTCATTACTAATAAGCACACCTGACTCATCAAGGGTATGTATGTTTGCAGCACAGCTGTCCGTGTGCAGTGCTGTGTAAATATGTGTGTGTGTGCTGCAGTGCGTGCGTATGTGTGTGTGTTTTGGAGTATGACACCAAAGCAATGAGCAGAATCATATGTTGGTATGACTGTAGTGTGTAAGAGCACGTTCACACTGTGTCCATTAAATAGATAAAACCTAAGATTAAAAAAAAATGAAAACACCAGAACATCCATTTTTCAGTCACCACAACACCTAAAAATAAAAAATATGCAATAAGAAGCTATCAAAAATATCATACCTACACCCAAAATTATATAAATGAAAACATCAGCTTGCCATGCAAGCTCTCATGCAGCTTCATTGACGAAAAAATGAAAACATTACGGGTCTCATAATAAGGAGATACAAGAAAATGTTATTTATTTACAAATTTCAGAATTTTTTTTCACCACTTAAATAAAGTAACTGTACAAGTTTGGCATCACCATAATCGTATTCACCTGTAGAGTCATATTGCCAGGTCAGTTTTACAGCACACTAAATGTCGTACATATAAAAAAAAAAAATATTCCAGAATTGTGTTTTGTTTTTTTGCTAGCACATCAAGTGGCAAAATGAATGGTGTCCTACAACTCGTCCCATAAATAAAAAAAAATCCTTATAAAGCTGTGAAGCCAGGCAAATACAATAGTTCTGGCTCTTGGAAAAAAATGGGGGAATTAAATGAAAGCACAAAAATAAAAAATTGTCTGTGTGCTGAAACATGTCAAAAAATGGTGTTTTGTGTCTTCTAACCACTTTGAATTGTTAGATCAAAGAGACTGTGGTTTTCTGTCCAGACATTTGGATCTCTGCAAACAGTAATTTCCATTCACGTCAAGATGACTTATACATTACTTTGATAGATGAATATATTAATACTGGACAGTGAGTTTATTATAGTGAGGATAAAACTTCTGAATTAGATTCAGCATGTACACAATAACTGAACAACCAATGAGAAGGCATCAGTGTCAATAACTTGTGTCTTAACTTCCAGATATACTTATGGTAAGCCGGTAGAAGGGTTCGTAGATCTTTCGGTGTGTTTACAATCAAACTCTGGTGTATGGTACCAGCAACAAGAATACGAACTTGACAGCAGTGAAGATGACACAAGTGAAACAAATTGCTTCTATCTTAAGGGAGAGAAGGTGCGTAAATGTTTGTTAAAAATAAAAATTAAATTCGATGTTATTTTGGATTTTCCTTTTAAGGGAATGTGTCATCATAAGACCTATTTTTTAATCAGATTTTTATCTTAAATCTATGCAATTTTTTTAACATCTATAGCTTAAAAACCCAGAAATCTTGCAATTTTCACACTGGTCGCTAAGTCTAAATTGAAACTCATATTGCTTGTTTTGTTCCGCAGCCATATGGATATAGGCGGTTATAGACTCGCTCTGACTCTTTGACTTTTACAGGCGAGCTTTCTATGAAAGCTCTGATCTGAGCATAGATCATTGTGAAGTGATGGTGAGGCTGTAGATCGTGATCACTTCCTAATGTTAATGGTGGATATTTTTATTATTTACTCTACATACAGTCATGGTCAAAAGTTTGACATATATATTGTTTTTCACAAATTTGTCTTCTTTAATGTTTTCAGATCTTTAAGTCAGACATTTCTAAGGTTACTGAAGAACAATTATCAGCATTTCATAAGTTTTTTAACTTTTGACAATTACAGCAAGTTTCTAAAAAGACTAAATATTTACAACATTGACTATTTTTCACGACTTATGCCTTTTGCCCTGGCAGCTAGATATCAACTTCTGGGCCAAATACTGACTGATTACCATTCATTCTTGTCTAATCAGTGCTTGGGACTTATTACATTTTCTCTGTTTTTATTTTTCCATCCTCTTTCTGAGGATTGACCACTGGTTCTGAATAGGATTGAAATCTGTGGAATTTCCTGGCCATAGACTAAAATTTCAATGTTTGTCCACAGAACCACTTAACTATTACTTTTCTTTGTGACATAGTCTACATCATGCTAGAAAAAGCATTGTTCATTCCGAAATTGCTCCTGGACCATTGGGGGAAGTTGCTCTTCGAGGAGGTTAAGATCCCATTGTTTATTCATGGCAGTGTTCTTAGGTAAAATTGTGAGTGAATCCACTCCATGGATGAAACACAAACCCATATCAGTGGTCTCAGGATTAGAGATGAGTGGTGTTCCAGTCGAACTGTTCGCCAATTTCAAATTCGAGCTGTTTTGGGCGGTGTTCGAGTCGTTCGTCGAACTCGAACAATTTTCTTCAAATTTGGCTGTTCGAGTTTCTGTTTGATACAGGAAAGATATATTTCTTGGTACCGTGTTAGCCAGTAGATAGAAAAATGTTTAGAATTGAGAGTCCTCAGTGGTTGATACCTTTTAATGGCTAACTAAAAAGATGGTAAAAAATTGCAAGCTTTCGAGACTACACAGGTCTCTTCATCAGGCTTAGACTAATACAAATTCTGAAGAATCACATATTTAAGCACAACATTGCACAGAAAATAAAAAACATGGATAAAACAGGTGGCATGAAGCAGAATTACCATGAATGATAAACAGTTATGTCCATAAATGTTGGGCCAGTTCTTAGATAACGATTGTTTTATTGTCCTCTGATTGGGGTCTCTGTTGTGATGACCCCTCATAGTCTGAGGGGCAAGTTCCTTAGTTGATGTAAAAAGACATAAATCCATGCGACACATTCATTCCACCACTAAGATAGTCAAAGGTCGTCATCAGTTTATATTCCCAGACTCTTCTGTCTCTCTGAGTTTTGGAGTTACCTTTCAACACAAGTAATTTCATGTCCATAATGCTATGATTTGGGAGACAAAAATGTATTGCCACAGGTAGATTCATTCTTTTTTCTCTTATTGTATGGCGGTGAGAATTCATTCTTGTTCTAAGCTTTTGCCCTGTCTCCCCCACATACAGAACCCCAGTTGGACATTTAGTACAAATAATTAGGTACACCACATTAGATGTGATGCAGCTGAAAGTACCTGGTATCTTGTAGTCCTGATGTGAGTTGGGGATCTTTATCTTGTCCGTGGTCATTATGAATGGACAGGTTTTACATTTTTTCTGATTGCAGGGAAAGGTACCTGCAGCTGTTGGAGAGGACAGGGAGCTCTTGACAATGATGCTTCTTAGATTTGGGGGCTGTCTAAAACACAGTAGTGGGGGGTCTGGAAAAATGGATTGTAATCGGGCATCTTTTTGTAGTAAAGGTTGTAATTTCCGTGTATCTCCCCTAAGCACCTCCACATTTGGATTGTAGGTGACGACTAGAGGTACCCGGTTATTTTCTTCTTTAGCTTTGTAATGTAGCAGGTAATTCCTTGATATTCTGGTGGCTCTTGTAATCTGGTTTTCATTTGTTCTTGGATGGTAGCCCTGATTCGAAAAGGTCTTTCTGAGGCGATCAAGGTGTTCATCCCTATCCATTGGGTTGGAACATATATGTTATCAAACATATGTTTGATAACTGTTCATTCACCAAAAGCCTAACTTGATTTGCACACTAAAACTGTTTATCATTGTTAATAGACTGTTTCAGTGCATAGTGGGCGGGGGATAGATCTGTGCTGAAATAACGCCGATCTCCTGTTTTTTTTCTTTCCTGCATTTACAGAGGGGTGGTGCAGTCTCTCAGCCTATCAGCAGTGCACACACACAGCAATGTGCATGTGATGCAGACAAGCAAGGGCATGTGTCATTGGCTGTGTATGTCACATGTCCTTGCCCTATAAGAACCAGCCATTTGCCCCATCGCCACCATTTCCTCACTGCTGCAGCTTATTGTTAGACGGCACCACTGCTGCTGTGGGCGCTATACAGTGAAAGAGTCTTTTTTTGCAAGCGAATTTTCTGAGAGATAGGTTTAGAGAGTTGGGAGGAGTTGGGACTAGTTGTAATATCAGCCCTTTTCAGGGTAGGTTACAGCAGTTCATAGCACTGTTTGCCAGGCAGGTCTGAGCCAGTGCTGTGCAAGTGTTTGTCACAGCATTTAGTGCAATCTAGCTCAGCCAATCCTTTTGGGCTAGTAGCATTGTTTGGTAGTCATCTGAGCAGCCCGACTGTGAAGCTAACTACACCATCTGTGTATCTAAATTTTTACTGCATCTAACCCAGTAAATAGTTTTGGGCCTAGGAGCAGTGTCTGCACGCCTGTGTATCTAAATTTTTATTGCATCTAACCCAGTAAACAGTTTGGGGCCTAGGAGCAGTGTCTGCACGCCTGTGTATCTAAATTTTTACTGCATCTAACCCAGTAAACAGTTTTGGGCCTAGGAGCAGTGTCTGCACGTCAGCGGAGTAGCCCGCCTGTGAAGCTAACTACACTGCCTGCGTATCTAAATTTTTACTGCATGTAACCCAGTAAATAGTTTTGGGCCTAGTAGCAGTGTCTGCACGTCAGCGGAGTAGCCCACCTGTGAAGCTAACTACACCGCCTGTGTATCTAAATTTTTACTGCATCTAACTCAGTAAATAGTTTTGGGCCATGAGCAGTGTCTGCACCCCTGTGTATCTAAATTTTTACTGCATCTAACCCAGTAAACAGTTTTGGGTCTAGGAGCAGTGTCTGCACATCAGTGGAGTAGCCTGCCTGTGAAGCTAACTAGACCGCCTGTGTATCTAAATGTTTACTGCATCTAACCCAGTAAAAAAAAATTTGCCTAGTAGCAGTGTCTGCACATCAGCGGAGTAGCCCACCTGTGAAGCTAACTACACCGCCTGTGTATCTAAATTTTTACTGCATCTAACTCAGTAAATAGTTTTGGGCCTAGGAGCAGTGTCTGCACGTCAGCGGAGTAGCCCGCCTGTGAAGCTAACTACACCGCCTGTGTATCTAAATTTTTACTGCATCTAACCCAGTAAATAGTTTTGGGCCTAGGAGCAGTGTCTGAACGTCAGCGGAGTAGCCCGCCTGTGATGCTCACTACACCGCCTGTCTATCTAAATTTTTACTGCATCTACCCCAGTAAATCCTTTTGGGCCTAGTACCACAGTTTGGCCACTCAGTTCTGCTCGATTTTCATCCATCGTTTGTTGTGCCAACAACTGCAGATACAGAGTTGCCAATTAGTTAAGCACCAAAATGAGTGGCAAAAGGCCTGCTGCTGGTGGAAAGGGGAATACGCGTGTTGGGCAGGGAAAAAGAGGTTGTGTCCGTGGGGTAGGTGGTAAAGCAACAGTAACATCTGCAGAAGAAAGACCATCTTCCAGCCAAAGTAAGATGTCTACTTCTTTTCGTGGACAATCTGATATGATCCCTTTCTTACGACCATCGCTACAAGCATCGCCAACAATTCCAGACTAGGCACAAAACAGCAGGTGCTTGAACGAATATCAAGTGCTCATTTAAGTGGGCTCTCCTCCATGTCAACTTCAACATCACAACTACCCCAGTCCTCAGAGTTGTCACCCCAATCGCACTTGCTTCCTCACAGCTCCCAAGTCTCCAGCTGCCCGTTTGGGCATGAGGTAACACAGATGGTTGAGTCTGCAGAGCTGTTTACTCAAACTATAGCCTGGGAATCAGAGGTCTGCTCCAAAGCTTCTGTGAATCCAGACGAGGAAATGATCTGCACTGATGCCCAGAATCTTTGTGAGTCGGATCCAGGCCCAGATGAAGAAGGTTCTCAGCATAATGTAGACCCTCGTTCCCAAACTGTAACCCCTGTTGGTGGATACCATGAGGAAGATGATGATGATGAGACTGAGATACCTGATTGAAACGAAAACTTGACTTTTCGGTCAGGGCAGGAAGATGTTGGCTCTGAGGACGACGGATGTGAGAACACACAGGATGATGATGAAGAGGTTGGAGACCCCACTTTCTGTCAACCCACAGTCCGCCAGTCCATGAGGTCAGCAGAGGAGGTGGAGGAGGATGCTAGTGAGAGTCTGATGATGAGGTTATGTTGCACCTTCCTGGACAGAGATGGAGTACTGGAAGCACGTCAACAACTGCATCCTCAACCCCAAATGTGCCTCTGAGCAGAAGTTGTGGTGGCTCTTCAGGTCACACGGGCTCTAAGCCTTGCATAGCCTGGGCATTTTTTGACATCGCAAAGGATGACCCAACTCATGTTGTCTGTAAGATTTGTCAACAAAATCTCAGTAGAGGCCAAAAAATTACTAGCTTGAGTACTTCATGCATGAACCGTCAGATGGATATGAGGCATAAGTTGCAGTGGGAAGCTCACTGTGCTACAATGCGGCCTAGTGGGCCGGGTCAACCACCGTCTGCCCCATCAAGTGCATCATCTTCATCCTCTGTGACTGTGGGGACAGCAGTCGCACATGGTTTTGGACGCAGACCTTCCGCCTCTTTACCCGCAACAGACAGTGTGATTGGCAGGTCATCAGAACATTTGCAACTGGAAACACCTGCTGTTGTTGAGCGCTCTCCGACATCGACACCACATTTTGATCAAGGCAACATAACTGTTATGGACCTGGTGGTTAGGAGCACCCGGAATGACCTGATGGTTAAACTAACACAGGACAAGCTCTGGGAAGTGGGAGCTCTGCTGACCGCAACCCCTAATCCTATCACACACACTAGAAATAGCCGTGGAGCGGACCTAACTCTGCCTAGACACCTCTTCACAGCCTAAGAGCTAACTACCCCTAGAGATAGGAAATAAAGCCTACCTTGCTTTAACTCCTGAAAAGCCTCAACGGCCGCAGAGGACCAATTGACCACATCCGCACCTTTCTTGGTCAAATCAGTCAACGGTTTAACAACACTAGAAAAATTAGCGATGAGGCGACGGTAAAAATTAGCAAAGCCCAGGAATTTCTGCAGGCTCTTCACAGATGTAGGCTGAGTCCAATCATAAATGGCCTGAACTTTAACAGGGTCCATCTCGATAGTAGAAGGGGAAAAAATGAAGCCCAAAAATGAAACCTTCTGAACTCCAAAGAGACATTTAGACCCCTTCACAAACAAGGAATTCGCACGAAGGACCTGGAACACCATTCTGACCTGCTTCACATGAGACTCCCAATCATCCGAAAAGACCAAAATATCATCCAAATATACAATCATGAATCTATCCAGGTACTTTCGGAAGATGTCATGCATAAAGGACTGAAACACAGAAGGAGCATTAGAAAGCCCGAATGGCATCAACAGGTACTCAAAATGGCCCTCGGGCGTATTAAATGCTATTTTCCATTCATCGCCCTGTTTAATACGCACAAGATTATACGCCCCTCGAAGATCTATCTTGGTGAACCAACTAAACCCCCTTAATCTGAGCAAACAAATCAGACAGTAGCGGCAAAGGGTACTGAAATTTGACCGTGATTTTATTGAGAAGGCGGTAATCAATACAAGGTCTCAGAGAACCATCCTTCTTGGCCACAAAAAAGAACCCTGCTCCCAACGGTGACGACGTCGGGCGAAAATGCCCTTTCTCCAAGGACTCCTTTATATAACTCCGCATAGCGGCGTGTTCTGGCACAGATAAATTGAACAGTCGGCCCTTAGGAAACTTAGTACCAGGAATCAAATTAATAGCACAATCGCAATCCCTATGAGGAGGTAGGGCACTGGATTTGGGCTCATCAAATACATCCCGGTAATCCGACAAAAACTCAGGGACTTCAGAAGGAGTGGAAGACGAAATTGACAGCAATGGAACATCACCATGTACTCCTTGACAACCCCAGCTGGACACAGACATTGATTTCCAATCCAATACTGGATTATGGACCTGTAGCCATGGCAACCCCAAAACGACCACATCATGCAGATTATGCAACACCAAAAAGCGAATATCCTCCTGATGTGCAGGAGCCATGCACATGGTCAATTGAGTCCAGTACTGAGGCTTATTCTTGGCCAAAGGCGTAGCATCAATTCCTCTCAATGGAATAGGATACTGCAAGGGCTCCAAGAAAAAACCACAGCGCCTGGCAAACTCCAAGTCCATCAAATTCAGGGCAGCGCCTGAATTCACAAATGCCATAACAGAATAGGACGACAAAGAGCAAATCAGAGTAACGGACAAAAGAAATTTAGGCTGTACCGTACCAATGGTGGCAGACCTAGCGAACCGCTTAGTGCGCTTAGGACAATCGGAGATAGCATGAGTGGAGTCACCACAGTAAAAACACAGCCCATTCTGACGTCTATGTTCTTGCTGTTCAGCTCTGGTCAAAGTCCTATCACATTGCATAGGCTCAGGCCTCTGCTCAGAAGATACCGCCAAATGGTGCACAGCTTTGCGCTCACGCAAGCGCCGATCAATCTGAATGGCCAAGGACATAGACTCATTCAGACCAGCAGGCGTGGGAAATCCCACCATAACATCCTTAAGGGCTTCAGAAAGACCCTTTCTGAAAATTGCCGCCAGGGCACACTCATTCCACTGAGTAAGCACAGACCACTTTCTAAACTTCTGACAATATACCTCCGCTTCATCCTGACCCTGACACAAAGCCAGCAAGATTTTCTCTGCCTGATCCACTGAATTTGGTTCATCATAAAGCAATCCAAGCGCCAGAAAAAAATGCATCTACATTACACAATGCAGGATCTCCTGGCGCAAGGGAAAATGCCCAGTCTTGAGGGTCACCACGTAACAAAGAAATAATGATTTTTACTTGCTGAATGGGGTCACCAGAGGAGCGGTGTTTCAAAGCAAAAAACAGTCTACAATTATTTTTGAAATTCAGGAACTTAGATCTATCCCCAGAAAACAAATCAGGAATTGGAATTCTAGGCTCTAACATAGGATTCTGAACTACAAAATCTTGAATGCTTTGTACCCTTGCAGTGAGTTGATCCATACAAGAGGACAGACCTTGAATGTCCATATCTACACCTGTGTCCTGAACCACCCAGAGGTTAAGGGGAAAAGAAAGACAAAACACACTGCAGAGAAAAAAAATGGTCTCAGAACTTCTCTTATCCCTCTATTGAGATGCATTAACACTTCTGGGGCCAGCTGTACTGTTATGGACCTGGTGGTTAGGAGCACCCGGAATGACCTGATGGTTAAACTAACACAGGACAAGCTCTGGGAAGTGGGAGCTCTGCTGACCGCAACCCCTAATCCTATCACACACACTAGAAATAGCCGTGGAGCGGACCTAACTCTGCCTAGACGCCTCTTCACAGCCTAAGAGCTAACTACCCCTAGAGATAGGAAATAAAGCCTACCTTGCCTCAGAGAAATTCCCCAAAGGAAAAGGCAGCCCTCCACAAATATTGACTGTGAGTTAAGATGAAAGTCACAAACACAGGAATGAAACAGGTTTCAGCAAAGGAGGCCAGACTTCACTAAACAGACTGAGGATAGAAAAGGTATCTTTGCGGTCAGCACAAAAAACGACAAAAAGACCACGCAGAGTGTGCAAAAAGACCCCCGCACCGACTCACGGTACGGAGGTGCCACTCTGCATCCCAGAGCTTCCAGCTACCAAGGCAAAATCATGATAGCAAGCTGGACTAGAAAACAATGAACAACAAATAAACTAGCAGGGACTTAGCTTCTGCTGGAGTAGACAGGTCATCAGAAAGATCCAAGAGAGATCTGAACCAGTACTAGGACATTGACAGCTGGCATGAAGTAACGATCTGAGTGGAGTTAAATAGAGAAGCCAGCCTAGGAATAAACTAGGTCACCTGTGGAAGGAACCTCAGAACCTGCAGCTCCACTCACAGCCACCAGAGGGAGTCCATGGACAGAACTCGCCGAAGTACCATTCATGACCACAGGAGGGAGTTCGAGAACAGAATTCATAACAGTACCCCCCCCCCTTGAGGAGGGGTCACCGAACCCCCACCAGAGCCCCCAGGCCGATAAGGATAAGCCAAATGAAAGGCACGAACTAGATCAGCAGCATGAACATCAGAGGCAACAACCCAGGAATTATCTTCCTGACCATAACCCTTCCACTTGACCAGGTACTGAAGTTTCCGTCTCGAAATACGAGAATCCAAAATCTTCTCCACCACATACTCCAACTCCCCCTCGACCAACACCGGGACAGGAGGGCCAACGGAGGGAACCATAGGCGCCACATATCTCCGCAATAACGACCTATGGAACACATTATGGATGGCAAAAGAAGCTGGAAGGGCCAAACGAAATGACACAGGATTGAGAACTTCAGAAATCTTATAAGGACCAATGAAACGAGGCTTAAACTTAGGAGAGGAAACCTTCATAGGAACATAACGAGACGACAACCAAACCAAATCCCCAACACGAAGTCGGGGACCAACACAGCGACGGCGGTTAGCAAAACGTTGAGCCTTCTCCTGGGACAATGTCAAATTGTCCACTACGTGAGTCCAAATTTGCTGCAACCTGTCCACCACAGAATCTACACCAGGACAGTCCGAAGGCTCAACCTGCCCTGAAGAAAAACGAGGATGGAAACCAGAATTACAGAAAAAAGGCAAAACCAAAGTAGCCAAGCTGGCCCGATTATTAAGGGCGAACTCAGCCAAAGGCAAGAAGGACACCCAATCATCCTGATCAGCAGAAACAAAGCATCTCAGATATGTTTCCAAAGTCTGATTGGTTCGTTCGGTTTGGCCATTTGTCTGAGGATGGAAAGCCGAAGAAAAAGACAAATTAATGCCCATCTTAGCACAAAAGGACATCCAAAACCTCGAAACAAACTGGGAACCTCTGTCCGACACGATGTTCTCCGGAATGCCATGCAAATGATCCACATGCTGGAAAAATAATGGAACCAAATCAGAGGAGGAAGGCAATTTAGACAAGGGTACCAAATGGACCATCTTAGAGAAGCGATCACAAACCACCCAGATGACCGACATCCTTTGAGAGACAGGGAGATCTGAAATAAAATCCATGGAAATATGCGTCCAGGGACTTTTCGGGACCGGCAAGGGCAAAAGCAACCACTGGCCCAAGAACAGCAGGGCTTAGCCCGAGCACAAGTCCCACAGGACTGCACAAAAGAACGCACATCCCATGACAAGGAAGGCCTCCAAAAGGATCTAGCCACCAAATCTCTGGTACCAAAGATTCCAGGATGACCCGCCAACACCGAGCAATGAACCTCAGAGATAACTCTACTAGTCCATCTATCAGGGACAAACAGTTTCTCTGCTGGACAACGGTCAGGTCAATCAGCCTGAAACTTCTGCAGCACCCGCCGCAAATCAGGGGAGATGGCAGACAAAATTACCCCCTCTTTGAGAATACCAGCCGGCTCAGAAACTCCCAGAGAATCAGGCACAAAACTCCTTGAAAGGGCATCAGCCTTCACATTCTTAGAACCCGGAAGGTATGAAACCACAAAATCGAAACGGGAGAAAAACAGCGACCATCGAGCCTGTCTAGGATTCAACCGCTTGGCAGACTCGAGATAAGTCAGATTCTTGTGATCCGTTAAGACCACCACGCGATGCTTGGCTTCTTCAAGCCAATGTCGCCACTCCTCGAATGCCCACTTCATAGCCAACAACTCTCGAATGCCAACATCATAATTGCGCTCAGCAGGCGAGAACTTTCTAGAAAAGAAAGCACATGGTTTCATCACCGAGCCATCAGAACTTCTTTGAGATAAAACAGCCCCTGCTCCAATCTCAGAAGCATCAACCTCGACCTGAAACGGGAGCGAAACATCTGGCTGACACAACACAGGGGCAGAAGAAAAATGACGCTTCAACTCCTGAAAAGCCTCAACGGCCGCAGAGGACCAATTGACCACATCCGCACCTTTCTTGGTCAAATCAGTCAACGGTTTAACAACACTAGAAAAATTAGCGATGAGGCGACGGTAAAAATTAGCAAAGCCCAGGAATTTCTGCAGGCTCTTCACAGATGTAGGCTGAGTCCAATCATAAATGGCCTGAACTTTAACAGGGTCCATCTCGATAGTAGAAGTGGAAAAAATGAAGCCCAAAAATGAAACCTTCTGAACTCCAAAGAGACATTTAGACCCCTTCACAAACAAGGAATTCGCACGAAGGACCTGGAACACCATTCTGACCTGCTTCACATGAGAGTCCCAATCATCCGAAAAGACCAAAATATCATCCAAATATACAATCATGAATCTATCCAGGTACTTTCGGAAGATGTCATGCATAAAGGACTGAAACACAGAAGGAGCATTAGAAAGCCCGAATGGCATCAACAGGTACTCAAAATGGCCCTCGGGCGTATTAAATGCTATTTTCCATTCATCGCCCTGTTTAATACGCACAAGATTATACGCCCCTCGAAGATCTATCTTGGTGAACCAACTAAACCCCCTTAATCTGAGCAAACAAATCAGACAGTAGCGGCAAAGGGTACTGAAATTTGACCGTGATTTTATTGAGAAGGCGGTAATCAATACAAGGTTTCAGAGAACCATACTTCTTGGCCACAAAAAAGAACCCTGCTCCCAACGGTGACGACGTCGGGCGAAAATGCCCTTTCTCCAAGGACTCCTTTATATAACTCCGCATAGCGGCGTGTTCTGGCACAGATAAATTGAACAGTCGGCCCTTAGGAAACTTAGTACCAGGAATCAAATTAATAGCACAATCGCAATCCCTATGAGGAGGTAGGGCACTGGATTTGGGCTCATCAAATACATCCCGGTAATCCGACAAAAACTCAGGGACTTCAGAAGGAGTGGAAGACGAAATTGACAGCAATGGAACATCACCATGTACTCCTTGACAACCCCAGCTGGACACAGACATTGATTTCCAATCCAATACTGGATTATGGACCTGTAGCCATGGCAACCTCAAAACGACCACATCATGCAGATTATGCAACACCAAAAAGCGAATATCCTCCTGATGTGCAGGAGCCATGCACATGGTCAATTGAGTCCAGTACTGAGGCTTATTCTTGGCCAAAGGCGTAGCATCAATTCCTCTCAATGGAATAGGATACTGCAAGGGCTCCAAGAAAAAACCACAGCGCCTGGCAAACTCCAAGTCCATCAAATTCAGGGCAGCGCCTGAATTCACAAATGCCATAACAGAATAGGACGACAAAGAGCAAATCAGAGTAACGGACAAAAGAAATTTAGGCTGTACCGTACCAATGGTGGCAGACCTAGCGAACCGCTTAGTGCGCTTAGGACAATCGGAGATAGCATGAGTGGAGTCACCACAGTAAAAACAGCCCATTCTGACGTCTATGTTCTTGCCGTTCAGCTCTGGTCAAAGTCCTATCACATTGCATAGGCTCAGGCCTCTGCTCAGAAGATACCGCCAAATGGTGCACAGCTTTGCGCTCACGCAAGCGCCGATCAATCTGAATGGCCAAGGACATAGACTCATCCAGACCAGCAGGCGTGGGAAATCCCACCATAACATCCTTAAGGGCTTCAGAAAGACCCTTTCTGAAAATTGCCGCCAGGGCACACTCATTCCACTGAGTAAGCACAGACCACTTTCTAAACTTCTGACAATATACCTCCGCTTCATCCTGACCCTGACACAAAGCCAGCAAGATTTTCTCTGCCTGATCCACTGAATTTGGTTCATCATAAAGCAATCCAAGCGCCAGAAAAAACGCATCTACATTACACAATGCAGGATCTCCTGGCGCAAGGGAAAATGCCCTGTCTTGAGGGTCGCCACGTAACAAAGAAATAATGATTTTTACTTGCTGAATGGGGTCACCAGAGGAGCGGGGTTTCAAAGCAAAAAACAGTCTACAATTATTTTTGAAATTCAGGAACTTAGATCTATCCCCAGAAAACAAATCAGGAACTGGAATTCTAGGCTCTAACATAGGATTCTGAACTACAAAATCTTGAATACTTTGTACCCTTGCAGTGAGTTGATCCATACAAGAGGACAGACCTTGAATGTCCATATCTACACCTGTGTCCTGAACCACCCAGAGGTTAAGGGGAAAAGAAAGACAAAACACACTGCAGAGAAAAAAAAATGGTCTCAGAACTTCTCTTATCCCTCTATTGAGATGCATTAACACTTCTGGGGCCAGCTGTACTGTTATGGACCTGGTGGTTAGGAGCACCCGGAATGACCTGATGGTTAAACTAACACAGGACAAGCTCTGGGAAGTGGGAGCTCTGCTGACCGCAACCCCTAATCCTATCACACACACTAGAAATAGCCATGGAGCGGACCTAACTCTGCCTAGACGCCTCTTCACAGCCTAAGAGCTAACTTCCCCTAGAGATAGGAAATAAAGCCTACCTTGCCTCAGAGAAATTCCCCAAAGGAAAAGGCAGCCCTCCACAAATATTGACTGTGAGTTAAGATGAAAGTCACAAACACAGGAATGAAACAGGTTTCAGCAAAGGAGGCCAGACTTCACTAAACAGACTGAGGATAGAAAAGGTATCTTTGCGGTCAGCACAAAAAACTACAAAAAGACCACGCAGAGTGTGCAAAAAGACCCCCGCACCGACTCACGGTGCGGAGGTGCCACTCTGCATCCCAGAGCTTCCAGCTAGCAAGGCAAAATCATGATAGCAAGCTGGACTAGAAAACAATGAACAACAAATAAACTAGCAGGGACTTAGCTTCTGCTGGAGTAGACAGGTCATCAGAAAGATCCAAGAGAGATCTGAACCAGTACTAGGACATTGACAGCTGGCATGAAGTAACAATCTGAGTGGAGTTAAATAGAGAAGCCAGCCTAGGAATAAACTAGGTCAGCTGTGGAAGGAACCTCAGAACCAGCAGCTCCACTCACAGCCACCAGAGGGAGTCCATGGACAGAACTCGCCGAAGTACCATTCATGACCACAGGAGGGAGTTCGAGAACAGAATTCACAACACATAACATCTCCACCTGCACCTTCCTCACAGACCAGCAATTTGCCGGGGACACCCTTCTCAACTCCATCTAAGCACGGCAGCCAGCCCTCAGTCCCTCAGATGTGGACAAGTAAAAGACCATTTCCTCCTAGCCATGACAAAGCTAAGAGGTTGAATTTCAGCATCTGCAAGCTGTTGGCTACAGAAATGCTGCCTTTCCGCCTGGTGGACACAGAGGATTTTCGAGACGTTATGTCTGTGGCAGTGCCCCAGTGCCAGATGCCCAGTCGCCACTACTTCTCAAAGAAAGCTGTGCCTGCGCTACACCAGCATGTCACACACAACATCACCGCTTCCTTGAGAAACTCTGTGTGTGACAGGGTGCATTTCACCACAGGCACTTAGACGAGTAGACATGGACAGGGGCATTACATGTCAGTGACTGGGCTGTCATGATCTCAATGGCAAGAGAACATAGCATAAGCATATATAGGAACTAGCTCTTGGAAGATGGGAACTGAGCTGACCATGAACTAAACCTAACGCACAACTAGCAGTGGCCGGGTAGCATGCCTACGTTGATTCTAGATGCCCAGCCCAGCCGGAGGACTAAATAAAGCTAGCAGAGGAAAATATTAGTCCTAGCTCACCTCTAGAGAAATACCCCGAAAGGAGACAGAGGCCCCCCACATGTATTGGCGGTGAGTTGAGATGAAATAACAAACGTAGTATGAAAATAGGTTTAGCAAATTTGAGGTCCACTTACTACATAGCAGAAGACAGAAAGGACACTTTCATGGTCAGCTGAAAACCCTATCAAAAACACCATCCAGAAATTACTTTAAAACTCTGGCATTAACTCATAACACCAGAGTGGCAATTCCCGTTCACAAGAGCTTTCCAGACACAGTAACGAAACTACAGCTGTGAACTGGAACAAAATGCAAAAACAAACATGGACAAGAGTCCAACTTATCTAGTAGTTGTCTAGGAGCAGGAACAAGCACAGAGAGGCTTCTGATAACATTGTTGACCGGCAAGCAACTAACAGAGCAGCAAGGTTATATAGCGACTCCCACATCTTGATGGGAACAGGTGAACAGAGAAGATGAAGACACCAGTTCAATTCCACCAGTAGCCACCGGGGGAGCCCAGAATCCAAATTCACAACAGTACCCCCCCCTCAAGGAGGGGGCACCGAACCCTCACCAGAACCACCAGGGCGATCAGGATGGGCCCTATGAAAGGCACGAACCAGATCGGAGGCATGAACATCAGATGCATTCACCCAAGAATTATCCTCCTGGCCGTATCCCTTCCACTTGACCAGATACTGGAGTCTCCGTCTGGAAACACGAGAGTCCAAGATTTTCTCCACAACGTACTCCAACTCACCCTCAACCAACACCGGAGCAGGAGGCTCAACGGAAGGCACAACCGGTACCTCATACCTGCGCAATAATGACCGATGAAAAACGTTATGAATAGAAAAGGATGCAGGGAGGTCCAAACGGAAGGAAACAGGGTTAAGAATCTCCAATATCTTATACGGGCCGATAAACCGAGGCTTAAACTTAGGAGAAGAGACCCTCATAGGGACAAAACGAGAAGACAACCACACCAAATCCCCAACAGAAAGCCGAGGACCAACACGACGGTGGCGGTTGGCAAAAAGCTGAGTCTTCTCCTGGGACAACCTCAAATTGTCCACCACCTGCCCCCAGATCTGATGCAATCTCTCCACCACAGCATCCACTCCAGGACAATCCGAAGATTCCACCTGACCAGAGGAAAATCGAGGATGAAACCCCGAATTACAGAAAAACGGGGACACCAAAGTGGCAGAGCTGGCCCGATTATTGAGAGCGAACTCCGCCAATGGCAAAAAAGCAACCCAATCATCCTGGTCAGCAGACACAAAACACCTCAGATATGTCTCCAGGGTCTGATTAATCCGCTCGGTCTGGCCATTCGTCTGAGGATGGAAAGCGGACGAAAAAGATAAATCTATGCCCATCCTAGCACAGAATGCCCGCCAAAATCTAGACACGAATTGGGTCCCTCTGTCAGAAACGATATTCTCAGGAATACCATGCAAACGAACAACATTTTGAAAAAACAGAGGAACCAACTCGGAAGAAGAAGGTAACTTGGGCAGAGGAACCAAATGGACCATCTTAGAAAAACGGTCACACACCACCCAGATGACAGACATCTTCTGAGAAACAGGCAGATCTGAAATAAAATCCATCGAGATGTGCGTCCAAGGCCTCTTAGGAATAGGCAAGGGCAACAATAATCCACTAGCCCGAGAACAACAAGGCTTGGCCCGAGCACAAACGTCACAAGACTGCACAAAGCCTCGCACATCTCGTGACAGGGAAGGCCACCAGAAGGACCTTGCCACCAAATCCCTGGTACCAAAAATGCCAGGATGACCTGCCAACGCAGAAGAATGAACCTCAGAGATGACTCTACTGGTCCAATCATCAGGAACAAACAGTTTATCAGGTGGGCAACGATCAGGTCTCTCCGCCTGAAACTCCTGCAAGGCCCGCCGCAGGTCTGGAGAAACGGCTGACAATACCACTCCATCCTTAAGGATACCTGTGGGCTCAGAGTTACCAGGCGAGTCAGGCTCAAAACTCCTAGAAAGGGCATCCGCCTTAACATTCTTAGAACCCGGTAGGTATGACACCACAAAATTAAACCGAGAGAAAAATAATGACCAGCGCGCCTGTCTAGGATTCAGGCGCCTGGCGGTCTCAAGATAAATCAAATTTTTGTGGTCAGTCAATACCACCACCTGATGTCTGGCCCCCTCAAGCCAATGGCGCCACTCCTCAAAAGCCCACTTCATGGCCAAAAGCTCCCGATTCCCAACATCATAATTCCGCTCAGCGGGCGAAAATTTACGGGAAAAGAAGGCACAAGGCCTCATCACGAAGCAGTCAGAACTTTTCTGCGACAACACCGCCCCAGCTCCGATCTCAGAAGCGTCGACCTCAACCTGAAAAGGTAGAGCAACATCAGGCTGACGCAACACAGGGGCAGAGGAAAAACGGCGCTTAAGCTCCCGAAAGGCCTCCACAGCATCAGGGGACCAATCAGCAACATCAGCACCCTTCTTAGTCAAATCGGTCAATGGCTTAGCAATATCCGAAAAACCAGCAATAAATCGACGATAAAAGTTAGCAAAGCCCAAAAATTTCTGAAGACTCTTAAGAGAAGAGGGCTGCGTCCAATCACAAATAGCTTGAACCTTGACAGGATCCATTTCAATGGAAGAGGGGGAAAAAATATATCCCAAAAAGGAAATCCTCTGTACCCCAAAAACACACTTAGAACCCTTCACACACAAAGAATTAGACCGCAAAACCTGAAAAACCCTCCTGACTTGCTGGACATGAGAGTCCCAGTCATCCGAAAAAATCAGAATATCATCCAGATACACAATCATAAATTTATCCAAATAATCGCGAAAAATATCATGCATAAAGGACTGGAAAACTGACGGAGCATTAGAAAGACCAAAAGGCATCACTAAATACTCAAAGTGGCCCTCGGGCGTATTAAATGCGGTTTTCCACTCATCCCCCTGCCTGATTCGCACCAAATTATACGCCCCACGAAGGTCAATCTTAGAGAACCACTTGGCCCCCTTTATGCGAGCAAACAAATCAGTCAGCAACGGCAATGGGTATTGATATTTAACAGTGATTTTATTCAAAAGCCGATAATCAATACATGGTCTCAAAGAGCCGTCTTTTTTTGACACAAAGAAAAAACCGGCTCCTAAGGGAGATGACGATGGACGAATATGTCCCTTTTCCAAGGACTCCTTTATATATTCTCGCATAGCAGCATGTTCAGGCACAGACAGATTAAATAAACGACCCTTTGGGTATTTACTACCCGGGATTAAATCTATGGCACAATCGCACTCTCGGTGCGGAGGTAACGAACCAAGCTTGGATTCTTCAAAGACGTCACGATAGTCAGACAGGAACTCAGGAATTTCAGAGGGAATGGATGATGAAATGGAAACCACAGGTACATCCCCATGAGCCCCCTTACATCCCCAGCTCAACACAGACATAGCTCTCCAGTCGAGGACTGGGTTGTGAGATTGCAGCCAAGGCAATCCTAGCACCAAATCATCATGTAGATTATACAGCACCAGAAAGCGAATAATCTCCTGGTGATCCGGATTAATACGCATAGTTACTTGTGTCCAGTATTGTGGTTTATTATTAGCCAATGGGGTGGAGTCAATCCCCTTCAGAGGAATAGGAGTCTCCAAAGGCTCTAAATCATACCCACAGCGTTTGGCAAAGGACCAATCCATAAGACTCAAAGCGGCGCCAGAGTCGACATAGGCGTCCGTGGTAATAGATGACAAAGAGCAAATCAGGGTCACAGATAGAATAAATTTAGACGGTAAGGTGCAAATGGAAACAGATTTACCAAGCTTTTTAGTGCGCTTAGAGCATGCTGATATAACATGAGTAGAATCACCACAATAGAAACACAACCCATTTTTCCGTCTAAAATTCTGCCGCTCGCTTCGGGACAGAATTCTATCACACTGCATACTCTCTGGCGACTTCTCAGTGGACACCGCCAGATGGTGCACTGGTTTGCGCTCCCGCAAACGCCTATCGATCTGAATAGCCATTGTCATGGACTCATTCAGACCCGCAGGCACAGGGAACCCCACCATAACATCCTTAATGGCATCAGAGAGACCCTCTCTGAAAGTCGCCGCCAGGGCGCACTCATTCCACTGAGTAAGCACAGACCATTTACGGAATCTTTGGCAGTAAATTTCCGCTTCATCTTGCCCCTGAGATAGGGACATCAAAGTTTTTTCTGCCTGAAGCTCCAAATGAGGTTCGTCATAAAGCAACCCCAAGGCCAGAAAAAACGCATCCACATTGAGCAACGCAGGATCCCCTGGTGTCAATGAAAAAGCCCAGTCTTGAGGGTCGCCCCGGAGCAAGGAAATCACAATCCTGACCTGCTGTGCAGGGTCTCCGGCAGAGCGAGATTTCAGAGACAAAAATAATTTGCAATTATTTTGAAAATTCTGAAACCCGGATCTATTCCCCGAGAAAAATTCCGGCAAAGGAATTCTCGGCTCAGATACAGGTGCATGACAAACAAAATCTTGCAAATTTTGTACCTTCGTGGCGAGATTATTCAAACCTGCAGTTACACTCTGAAGATCCATTACAAACAGGTGGACACAGAGCCATTCAAGGGTTAAGAGGAGGTAAGAAGCAGCTAGACAGCAATTAAGGGCTAGGCAGCAAAACTCTGAGGAAAAAAAAAAAAAAAAATTTCCCTTCAACACTTCTTTTTCTCCTGCTTCAGCCCAAACAATTAACACTTTGCGGGCCGGTCAAACTGTCATGATCTCAATGGCAAGAGAACATAGCATAAGCATATATAGGAACTAGCTCTTGGAAGATGGGAACTGAGCTGACCATGAACTAAACCTAACGCACAACTAGCAGTGGCCGGGTAGCATGCCTACGTTGATTCTAGATGCCCAGCCCAGCCGGAGGACTAAATAAAGCTAGCAGAGGAAAATATTAGTCCTAGCTCACCTCTAGAGAAATACCCCGAAAGGAGACAGAGGCCCCCCACATGTATTGGCGGTGAGTTGAGATGAAATAACAAACGTAGTATGAAAATAGGTTTAGCAAATTTGAGGTCCACTTACTACATAGCAGAAGACAGAAAGGACACTTTCATGGTCAGCTGAAAACCCTATCAAAAACACCATCCAGAAATTACTTTAAAACTCTGGCATTAACTCATAACACCAGAGTGGCAATTCCCGTTCACAAGAGCTTTCCAGACACAGTAACGAAACTACAGCTGTGAACTGGAACAAAATGCAAAAACAAACATGGACAAGAGTCCAACTTATCTAGTAGTTGTCTAGGAGCAGGAACAAGCACAGAGAGGCTTCTGATAACATTGTTGACCGGCAAGCAACTAACAGAGCAGCAAGGTTATATAGCGACTCCCACATCTTGATGGGAACAGGTGAACAGAGAAGATGAAGACACCAGTTCAATTCCACCAGTAGCCACCGGGGGAGCCCAGAATCCAAATTCACAACACTGGGCACTGGGTAGCTATGGCGACATCAGGAGAAGGGGCTGTTGTCCAAACCTTGCCGTCCCCATGAGTTGCTCGTCGATCCTCTGTATCTAGAAGTTCCTCCACTTCTTCTGCCTCCTCAACCTCCTCTCGGTCCTCTACTTGCACCCAAAGCCTGTCTGGTAATGCCACCCACATTCTAACTGTGCAGAAGGAATCCTGCACACCTCCTTACTATTCTGTCACCAGGGCTCAATGGCATCATGCAGTGTTTACATTGAACTGTCTGGGAAATGTGAGTCACACAGCTGAGAAGTTGTGGTCAGCTCTGGAAACCGAGTTCCATCAATGGTTGTCTCCACTCAACCTGCAACCAGTTAAGGCCATGTGCAACAATGCTGCAAACCTGGGTGCGGCCCTTCGCCGGGGCAATGTCACGCACATGCCTTGTATGGCTCACATTTTGAACCTGGTTGTCCAGCAATTTTTATCCCACTATCCCGGACTAGATGGGCTTCTGCAGAGGGCACAGTCGCTGTGTGCTCACTCTGCCGTTTGCATCCCGCAGCCCAACGACTTACATCTCTACAGAAATCGTTGGGCCTGCCAGTTCACCGGCTGAAATGCGATGTGCCCACATTGTGGAATTCAACTCTGCACATGTTGCAGCGACTGTGGCAGCACCGACGAGCCCTGGTGCAATACGTTATAGCCTGGGCCAACGAGATCCAGAGGTGGGGCAAATCACGCTGCAGGAGTGGTGTCAGATCAGGGACCTATGCACCCTTCTGCACAGTTTTGAAATAGCGACAAAGATGTTTAGTGCTGACGATGCCATTATCAGCATGACTATTCCAGTGATATACATGCTTGAGCACACCTTAAACAGTATTCGGAGTCAGGTGGTGGAACAAGAGGAGGAGGAACAGGAGGAACAGGAGGAGTCATATGTGGAAGGGATAATATCTCCAAGGTCCAGACGGTTGGCAGCATCAAGGCGGCTGGCATTGGAGGCTGGGGGAGAGGGATTACCGAGGGCACATGGTTGCAGCCAAACTGTTGAGGAAGGGGCAGGAGGTGAGAAAGAAGTGGAGGACGAACTGGCACTGGGCATGGAAGACTCATCAGATGAGGGAGACCTTGATCAAATTTCTGTTGTGCGAGGTTGCAGAGAGAGGGCAGACGAAGGAGGCATGATTCTCACCTCGCTGCCACCAAGACAGAAAGGACTTGTGTTATGATCCTGGTGGTTAGGAACACTTGAACTGACCTAATAGGTAAACCAGAAATATAGGACAAGCTCTGGGGACGTGGGAACTTTACTGACCGCAAACCTGATCCTATCACACACACTATAGGCAGCCGTGGAGCGTACCTAACTCTCCCTAGACGCCTCTTCACAGCCTGAGAGCTAGCTACCCCTAGAGAGAAACAAAGCCTCACTTGCCTCAGAGAATTTTCCCCAAAGTAAAGTCAGCCCCCCACAAATAATGACGGTGAGTTAAGAGGAAAATACAAACATAGAATTGAAAACAGGTTTTAGCAAAGGAGGCCCACTAATACTAAATAGTAAGAAGATAGCAAGGGAACTGTGCGGTCAGTATAAAATACTACAAAAATATCCAGGCAGAGAATACAAAAATACCCTCACACCGACTCACGATGTGAGGGAGCAACTCTGCTCCCCAGAACTTCCAGCTAGCAAGAAAATAGCATATAAGCAAGCTGGACTGAACTTATCATATACTGAGAAACATTTTCCAAAAGCAATGAGCAAAAATTAACTAGCATGAACTTAGCTTCTCCTGGAGGAGACAGGTCACAAGAGAAGTCACAGGGAGATCTGAACCAACACTGAATACAACGACAGCTGGCAACAAGTAAAGATCTAGGTGGAGTTAAATAGGCAACCAGCACAGCAGAAAACGAGGCACCTGGGAGCCCAGCTAAAGACCAGCAGTATCACTCAAAGCCACCAGAGGGAGCCCACGAACAGAACGCAACAAAGTACCACTCATGACCACAGGAGGGAGCCCGAGAACGGAATTCACAACAGACTTGGTCCTCCTGGATGCGCAAGACACGAGTGCCTTCTTGCTGAACTACCTGCAACATGTCCCTCGGATTGTCAGAATCCGAAGTAATGCTGACTACTGGGTTGCCACACTCTTAGATCCCCGGTACAAAAGTAAATTTGCCAAAATCATTCCTGCCATAGAAAGGGATTCACGCATGCAGGAGTATCAGCAGAGACTGTTACAGAATCTAACATCTGCTTTTCAACAAAACACCAGTGGTGCACGTAGTGAATCTCTGAGTTCTAACTTGCCAACCATGGGACTATCGAGTCATCACTCAAACCGTAACAGTAACATCGTATCTGGTGGTAACAGCAATTTTTTTCAATCGTTTCAAGATTGTTTTAGACCATCCTTTGCAAGGCCACAGGAGACAAGAAGTCTGACGCACAGCCAACGCCTAGAGAGGATGGTACAAGAGTATCTCCAAGTTAACATCAATGCCATGACTGTGGAACTGGTCCCTTGCTCATTTTGGGCTTCCAATCTTGAAAAATGGCCTGAGCTCGCCACTCATGCCTTGGAGATCTTGTCGTGCCCCGCCACCAGCGTTCTCTCTGAACGTGTGTTCAGCGCTGCTGGTGGTGTGCTGACAGATAAGCGCACACAGCTGTCCAGTGACAATGTAGACAGACTAACGTTCATCAAGACAAACAAATCCTGGATCCGCAAGGACTTTTATACCCCTGTGTCATCCTGGGGAGACCAAAAGCTTGATGGTTTTTGAAATTCACCTCACCAACCGTTTTAAAAAACTCTGGCGAAATTGATGCCACTTAAGTGGTGTCTGTGGACAATTTTTTTAAAAAAAATGGAGACTCTTTATTGAGTCCCCTTGCTGTGCTTTTACATGACGTTGCCATCGTCAATTCCAGGTGGGTGGAGTCATCTGCAGAGTTGTTTACTCATACTATGGTCTGGGATTCAGAGGTCTGCTCCAAAGCTTCAGTGTCTGCTAGTCAGCAAAGTAGCCCAGCCACCCACTGCCTGATTACCTAAGTACTATTTTTTAATGGCATCTAGCCCAGAAAATCCTTTTGGGCCTAGTAGCAATTTCTGCTACTTAGCAGAGTACCCCACCCATGAAGCAAGCTACACCGCCTGTTTATCTAAGTACTATGTTTTAACTGCATCTAGCCCAGGAAATCCTTTTGGGCCTACTAGAATTTTGTGCTACTCAGCAGCGTACCCCACCCATGAAGCAAGCTACACCGCCTGTTTACCTAAGTACTATTTTTTAACGGCATCTAGCCCAGGAAATCCTTTTGGGCCTAGTAGCAATTTCCACTACTCAGCAGAGTACCCCACCCAGGAAGCAAGCAACACCGCCTGTTGATCTAACTACTAATTTGTAACTGCATCTAGCCCAGGAAATCATTTTGTACCTAGTAGCATTTTGTGCTACTCAGCAGAGTACCCCACCCATGAAGCAAGCTATACCGCCTTCTTCCTTTCTCAATCTAACCCCTCGGCTCTGGGGTGTCCACTCTCTCTCCAGCTCTCTCCTTCTCACAGATGGACTACCGCGTGTATTCACACTGTGGCGAATCTTTTGGGCCCAGGCATAAGAAGTTGTCGAGGTAATGGATAATATGTGCCGCCTTACAAACGTCCATGACGACACATTCGAGAAAGCAACTAAACACCTCAAATAGTGAGCAGGATATGGAGCACCCCATGGGGAAACAGCGATCTATGTAGTATGCTCCTTCACAGAAGCAGCCCAATGGGAGGACACTATTCGGAGGCACAGGTAGTAACCGGAACGCCCCCTCAATGTCTGTTTTGGCCAATAGGGTGCCCCTTCCCAACTTCTTGACCCGCCTGATTGCCTCGTCAAAGGAGGTACAGTACATAGTACTGTACTTGGTTCCGCGTCGATGTTGTCGTTTACTGACCTGCCCTTGGATACAACAAATGGTGGATTAGTCTGAATGTATTGGGTTCCTTTTTTGGCACAACTCCTAATGGGAGTACCACTACGTCTTCTAAGGAAAGTGTTCTGAATAGACTCGCCGCCATTCTACCTAAAGATATTTATTTTTTAATTTTTTTTGTCACGACGTCTGGGTGTTCGTAGGGTGATTTTAGATTTTTACTCCAGCCTTTCTTGATTTTAGAAGGGCATGACATGCCTTTATCTGTGTCTCCTCCTCCTTTTACTCCTCCACTTCTTTTCTTTTTGCATGACTATATGTAGTTGTGACTATTCCATGTGTTTGTTGTGTCTTCTGAGCAGTTCGTCAGCTTTTGGACACCATTTAAGGTGTTTTCTATGTGTTTTCTATGTGTTTGTATATGTTTGTGTTTGCCTGCCATTGGTTTCAATGGGGTTTGACGGTGTTCATCGAACGTTCGCCGAACATTCGTCGAACACGCCCCAGTTTGACGGACTGAACCGAACTAGAACACTAGGGGGGTGGCTCAACACTACTCAGGATGCTTTAATGTTGGCATGACACATGACTCATGGTAGCACTTACCTTTTCTTTTCTGGTCTTTATTCTTCTAGATGTCCCAAATAATCAGAAGGGGTCTTCATCAGAGAAAGTAATTATTAGTGACGAGGGAGCACTAAGTGCTCATTACTGTAATCAAGCAGGATGGACCCTCAGATGGGTTCGACTCGAGTAACGAGTATAATTAGGTCGCTACTGGGAATAATGTTTTTCAGAGTATTATGCCATTTTTACAGCATGACAATAAAACATCCAAGACCAAAAATAAAACAGATTTTATAGGAAAAAATGTTAGGAAACATTCTTTCCTGGATAATGGCTTGTATATATGGCAAATTAAAAAAGGGAAACACATAAAGACATCTTCCACTCCTTAGGCCAGTGTTTCCCAACTCTGGTCCTCAAGAGCCACCAACAGGTCATGTTTTCATGATTTCCTTAGTATTGCACAGGTGATAATGGCATCACTTGTGCAATACTAAGGGAATCCTGAAAACATGACCTGTTGGTGGCTCTTGAGGACCGGAGTTGGGGAACACTGCCTTAGGCTATGTTGCTGCGTTTTTGCACTTTCTCATTGCTTTCAATCATGAAAAAACATTCACCGGTAAATTTATTTTTACATTTTACTACCTTGTCTGGGCACGTGGTGTTTGTGACATGGGCAGACACATCCTGTTTAGTTTATGAAGGCCTAGCTAAAATGTAAAGGAGGGACTGCAATACACCCTAAAAGACAAATAGAGGAGGGACCCAGAAAACATGTTTTTACCATTAGGAAGTGAGACTCAGAAAACCTTTTTTTTTCCATTATTAAAAGGTGGGACTCCTAGACTGATAAAGTCTATGTACTAAGTGCATGGTCTAGCAAAGATTGAAAGAGGGACTGCAATACACCAAGGAAGACACAAAGAGGATGGGCTCAGTATACATTTTTTGACAGTTTAAAAGAAGCGTGGGACTTCAGCACTGGTAAAGCCTTTGCACAAAGTGCAAGGCCTATCAAAAATTTTAAGAAGGGAATGCAATACTCCCTGGAAGACACATTGTTAAGCGTAGGGATTCTCCCTCTGCACAGGGTAGATCCCAAGTCTCCCATTCAGCTTTGACCGCTGCAGATGCTGCTGAGAATAGACATCGCTCCCAGTGTCTTGCTCAGGCTTGTGTTGTTCGTCTGGTTACTGCTGGCTCTTTGGCCAAGTCTATGGTAACCAGCGGTAGGTAGCGACGAGTGGACACTCTGGAGATTAAGTCCAGAAATCACCTTATGGGCTTGTTTCCACATGCGAGAAACACGTCCGTGTCTCGCATGTAGAAACCAAGCTCTGGCGCCGGCACTCAGGAGCGGAGCTGTGCGGCTCCATGTGTTCCTATGCGGCCGCACGCTCTGCTCCGGAGTGCAGACACCAGAGCTTGGTTTCTACATGCGAGACACGGACGTGTTTCTCGCATGTGGAAACAAGCCCTTCTGAGGATGCTCGTGATATGGCGGCGTCTCATTGGTGGTCGGTCATCAGCTGCTCTGGTGATGAGGCAGCTCCAGATTGGTCCGCAAGCAAGGTCCTGTCTGTTTGAACATTAGCTGAACATATAAAAGGGTCTCAGAGGCGCATGCGGGCACGCTAGTATTATTCTAATTACGTGTGTGTATGGGACATTTCATCAGTATGGTCTTTACCAGCATCTGCTCAGGGTCAGTGGCAAGCCGTTAGAATTCCAGTTCTCTGGAGAGGAGTTTGTCTGTATGAATTCAGGGCTGATGTCTAGCCATTAGAATTCCGGCACCTCCGGAGAGGAGTTGTTTGAGTGCTTTTGCTGACTGTGTGACCACTGTTTGCTTCTTACCCTGTGAGTGGCCTTCGTTCCCCTGTGAGGTTAACAGGGATCGTATCTAGCGTCATACCTATTCTGTTACTGTGTGTTAGTGACACAGCTCTACTGCAGAGCGTCTATTCCGTTACTGTGTGCGAGTGACACAGCTGTAATGCAGAGCATCTTTTCCGTTACTGTGTGCGAGTGACACAGCTCTATTGCATCTTTTCCGTTACAGTGTGCGAGTGACACAGCTCTATTGCAGAGTTCCTATTCCGTTACTGTGTGAGAGTGACACAGCTCTGTAGCAGAGCATCTGTTTTGTTTTTGCTTGTGTGTTCATTTCATGTGCTGTTCACTGAGTGGCGTTTAACTCAGTGTTTGCAAGCAATCGCTCGCTGTGTGTTCCATCATTGTTCACACTAGCTGCAGTTTAACATCTCTGCATGGTGGCGATTGCACTTCTCAATTAAATTTGTTTAGTGCAATCTGCCAACCCTAACACACGTAGAGGATGGCCTCTGAATATTTTCTTTTTTACCATTTTAAAAAGACTGTGACTTTTAAATTATAATGTGATGAGGCCCTCTATCACAACTACTGCCTTGACTGTCTGCAGATGATTACAACAAACCTGAATTTGTCCAAGAATTCATGGAAAACAACTATCATGTTGTGGACTGTGCAAGAGATTTGTGTGACCAGATGCAACATTCATCTTCATCCGATGTTAGGGGTCGAGTTCCCGCCTCTGCACAGGGGGAATCTCAGGCCATCTCCGCTGCAGTCTCCCATTCTTCTCCTGCCGCAGTGGAGTCTGCTCAGTGGAGATGTCAGTTCCAGCATCTCGCTCAGGCTGACTCTGTGCAAAGGGTTACTTCTGCTTTTCCAGCTTCTGCCATTGAAGCCAATGCTGGGCAGCGGCGAGCAGACGCTTTTGGGACTAAGTCCTGCTTTTCTCCTTCTGAGCATGCCCAGGGTAAGATCTCTCATTGGAGATCGAGGGTCACATGCTTGGATACTGCAGCAAAGCCCATTGGTTCTCCAGGAAGGTCCTAAAGGTGCTCAGGCTCTGCGGCAGCCTCTCATTGGTCCTTCTAGGAAGGTCTTGTACTTGCTGCAGCTATAAAAGGCTCACATGGTCGCACGGCCATGTGCTAGTATCAATCCAAATATGTGCTTTGCGCCAGTGGGGTTATGTATGAATGTATTCAGGGACCCGGCTGAAATAAACCCCTAGAATACCGGCACCTCCGGTGAGGAGATTGCGTGTGTGCATAACCACTGACTGCTATCAGTTCGGCAGCAAGCTTGTGCTCATGTGAGGCTAACAGGGCGCAGTGCATTCCTCTCACGGCTACTCTGTGAAGTAACAGAGCTAGTCTATACCGCCAAACAGTGCCACCATTCACTAGCAGCAGGTTCCTCCTGCACGGTGGACCCCGGGCTGCGAACGCACCATTTATAATAAACAGCTATATTTATTTGGTGCGTTCCGCTAGCTGTAACATCCGATGATACTGATATGAGACAACGAGAGATAGGACAAGGTGGGAAAAAGCAAGAACTTGACTTAATGCTAAAGCTGTTGACGTGCTGAGTGAAGATTGTGTGGAAAGTGAAAATCTTACTCCAACAGTAATTTTAAGATATCTCTTTAGGTGTTCAATGGGATTCCGATCCATATTCATTGCTGGCCATTTCAAAACTCTCCAGTGCTTTATTTACATTCATTTCTGGGTGCTTATTGAATTATGTTTGGGGACATTGATTACCTGGAAAACCCATGACCTAAGACCCAAACCCAGCTTTCTGACACTGGGCCCTACCTTGCAACCCAAAATCCATTGGTAATCTTCAGATTCCATAATGCCTTGCACACAGTCAAGGCATCCAATGTCATAGGCAACAAAATAACCCCAAAACATCAATGAACTCCACCATGTTTCACTATAGGTACTGTGCTCTTTTCTTTGTACGCCTCATTCCATTTTCGGTAGACAGTTAAATAATGTGCTTTACCAAAAATCTCTATCTTAGTCTCATCTGTACACAAGATGCTTTACGAAAAGGATTTTGGGTTGCTGACATACATTTTGCCAAACTGCAGTCCAGCTTTTTAATGTCTCTGTGTCAGTAGTGAGAATCTCCTGGATTTCCAGCCATAACATTTCCATCAAATATCGATGGATAGTTTGCGCTGTCACTGATGCACCCTTAGCCTGCAAGATATCCCGAATTTCTTTTGAACTTGATTGGGGCTGCTTATCCGCCATCTGCTTTGCAACAATTTTTCAACAATTTTTCTCTGCCTCCCACACCCTGGGAGATTACCTACAGAGCCTTTTTTTGTAAACTTTTTGATTATGTTGCGCATGTGTAAAAAGGAACAACTAGATCTCTGAAGACGGACTTATAACAAACCTTTAGATTGTTGATATTGTTCAAAAATTTTAGTTCTTAAGTCCTCAGACTGTTCCCTTCTCCTCTTTCTGTTCTCCATGCTTAATGTGGCTCATAGACACACAATACAAAGACTGAGTCAAGTTCTCCCCTTTTTTATCTGATTTCAGGTGTAGTTTTCATATTGCCCACACCTGTTCCTTGCTACAAGGGAGTTTGAGCGAGCATCAAATGATCAAAACAAAGTTATTTACCCATAATTTTGGAAAGGTGCCACAATTTTGTCCAACCCATTTTTGGGTTTTATATGAAATTATGTCTAATTTGCATTTTTTCTCTTTTTTTTTTTTTTTGTGTTGTTCCAATACACACAAAGGAAATAAACTTATGTATAACAAAGCGTGTAACTGAAACAATTTTCTGGGAGAAATACCGCTTTCAGGCATGAATGTATATATGTAAGAAAATTGAAGAGGTAGGTCTCATACACATCCTGTAAAAATTATGTAGCATGGGATCATACACCGCCTAGAAAAATTAAGAAATGTTTGGATGTACCTGTAGATATGGATGGACCTGTAGATATGGTGGAGGAGGCGAAGACGAAAAATAAAAAAACAAGAACAGTATACCCTTTTGGCTCTGAAGGGGTGCATGGGAACACACCAGGAAAAAGGGACATTTTAGTTGACATTATGTTTTGCTGCTGTCATCCATTGTGGTTGAGAAGTCTGGGCCATTCCAGGCATTTGGATTAGAGTCTGCCTGTCAGCATTTTCAGTTGAAAGGCGCACCTATCACTTATTATGCCACATTGGCACTGAAAACTGCCTTGACTAAATGCTAGCAGCAGCGCAGGCCAGCACCTCCAAGATGTAGAGGGACAGTTCATGCCAAGTGTTCAGCTTGGATACCCAATAGTTGTATGGCACAGAGGAATCACAGAGGACGCTGCTAGGTAGGACTAGGTACTCCTTCACCATCTTCCAAAACTTTTCCCTCCTTTAAAGACTACCCCACTCATCAGGGACTGGCTACCAGGAGAGTCTAATGAAACTGTCACAGACCTTTGATAGTGTTCCCCTGCCTCTGTTGGCCTTGGTGTATATCTCACTCGTCTCTACTCCATGGTTGTCCAAAGAACTTTGACCTCTGCCGCTAGCATTGTCAGATGGGAATTTTTTGACTAATTTTAATAGCCCTCTCTGCCACAGCAAGGAGAGATGGAAAGTTCTCCTTGTAGCATGGGGCGAGAAGGGTGAACAACAGTAATCACTGTTGGCCAAAATGCGTATAACACAAGGGTCACAGGAAAAGCAGTGGGAAATAAAGTAAGCCATGTGTGCCAGACTCGCAAAAGGCAAGACTTCCTTGTCCCCACCAGAAGGACGACTCTCCATCTCCTCCTCCTCCTCCCTCTGCGCCTCCTCTTCAGACCATCAACGCTGAACAGATGGGATGAAGCTGGTGTAGGCAGTGCCCTCTGTAGCACAGGCAAACATCTCCTTTTCCTCCTCCTTCTCAGCCTCCTCTTATGCCTCATTATCACCCAATCCATGCTGAGAAGTTGAGATTAAGCTGGGCTGGGTAGTATCACCCTGTGCACATTCTTCCTCAATCTCCATGAGTAGACACAGAAGTAGGATGGCTACACTGATTATGGCTTAATCACCACTCACCATCTTGGCTGACTCCACAAAGCTTTGGAGAAACGCGCAGTCAGACATTTATGTGTTATGACCCCAATGGCAGAGGGTCTCAGGAATAATGCTAAGTCTGTAAATATAGAAAACCAGCTCATAGGGCAGTGGTAACTGGGCTGACCATATATCTAATCCTAGCACCACAAATACCAGCAGCCGGGGAACGTTCCTACGTTGATCCTAGACGTCTCGCGCCAGCCGGAGAGCTAACTAACCCTAGAAGGGAAAAGAAAGACCTTTCTTGCCTCCAGAGGAAATACCAGAAAAGTTGGATAGAAGCCCCCCACAAATAATAACGGTGAGGTAAGAGGAAAAGACAAACATAAGAATGAGCTAGGTATTTAGCAAAGAGAGGCCCACTAGCTAATAGCAGAATATAGAAAGATAACTTATATGGTCAGCAAAAAATCCTATCAAAAATATCCACACTGGAAATTCAAGAACCCCCGAACCGTCTAACGGCCCGGGGGGAGAACACCAGCCCCCTAGAGCTTCCAGCAAGGTCAGGAATCACATTTAGTACAAGCTGGACAAAAATGAGAGCAAGCAAATAACCCAAAAAACAAAGAAGTCGGACTTAGCTTAATTTTGCACGAACCAGGACCAGCAGATAGGAGCAAACAGAATGTGTCTGATAACACTAATGCCAGGCACTGGACTAAGGTTCCAGGAGGTTTATATAGCAACGCCCCTGAAGTAACGACCCAGCTGGGTGCAAACTGAGGGAAGGAAATCCCAGAGTCATATCACTAGTAACCACAAGAGGGAGCCAAAAAGACTAATTCACAACAGTACCCCCCCTTAAGGAGGGGTCACCGAACCCTCACCAAGACCACCAGGGCGATCAGGATGAGCAGCGTGAAAGGCACGAACTAAATCGGCCGCATGCACATCGGAGGCAACCACCCAGGAATTATCCTCCTGACCATAGCCCTTCCACTTGACCAAATACTGAAGCCTCCGCCTGGAGAGACGAGAATCCAAGATCTTCTCCACCACGTACTCCAACTCGCCCTCAACCACCACCGGAGCAGGAGGCTCAGCAGAAGGGACCACAGGCACAACGTAGCGTCGTAACAAAGACCTATGGAACACGTTGTGAATGGCAAACGAAACCGGAAGATCCAAGCGAAAGGACACTGGATTAAGGATTTCCAATATCTTGTAAGGACCAATGAAGCGAGGCTTAAATTTAGGAGAGGAGACCTTCATAGGAACAAATCGAGAAGACAGCCACACCAAATCCCCAACACGAAGTCGGGGACCCACACCGCGGCGGCGGTTGGCAAAACGCTGAGCCTTCTCCTGTGACAATTTCAAGTTATCCACCACATGATTCCAGATAAGCTGCAACCTATCCACCACAGAATCCACCCCAGGGCAGTCAGAAGGCTCCACATGTCCCGAGGAAAAACGAGGATGGAAACCAGAGTTGCAGAGAAATGGAGAAACCAAAGTGGCGGAACTAGCCCGATTATTAAGGGCAAACTCAGCCAACGGCAAGAAGGTCACCCAATCATCCTGATCTGCCGAAACAAAACACCTCAAGTAAGCCTCCAGAGTCTGATTAGTTCGCTCAGTTTGTCCATTAGTCTGAGGATGAAAGGCAGACGAGAACGACAAATCAATGCCCATCCTAGCACAAAAGGATCGCCAGAACCTGGAAACAAACTGGGATCCTCTATCAGACACAATATTCTCAGGAATGCCGTGTAAACGAACCACATTCTGAAGGAACACAGGAACCAGATCGGAAGAGGAAGGCAGCTTAGGCAAAGGCACCAAATGGACCATTTTTGAAAAGCGATCACATACCACCCAGATGACAGACATACCCTGAGACACCGGGAGATCGGAAATGAAATCCATGGAAATATGTGTCCAAGGCCTCTTCGGGACAGGCAAGGGCAAGAGCAACCCGCTGGCACGAGAACAGCAAGGCTTAGCTCGAGCACAAGTCCCACAGGACTGCACAAATGACCGTACATCCCGTGACAAGGAAGGCCACCAAAATGACCTAGCCACCAGATCTCTGGTGCCAAAAATTCCCGGATGACCTGCCAACACCGAGGAATGAACCTCGGAAATGACTCTGCTGGTCCACTTATCAGGAACAAACAGTCTGTCAGGTGGACAAGAGTCAGGTCTACCAGCCTGAAATCTCTGCAACACACGTCGCAAATCAGGAGAAATGGCTGACAAGATAACTCCCTCTTTAAGAATACCAACAGGTTCTGTGACTCCAGGAGAGTCAGGCACAAAGCTCCTTGAGAGAGCATCAGCTTTCACATTCTTTGAACCTGGTAAATATGAGACCACAAAGTCAAAACGGGAGAAAAACAATGACCAGCGGGCCTGTCTAGGATTCAGGCGTTTAGCAGACTCGAGATACATCAAATTTTTGTGATCAGTCAAGACCACCACACGATGCTTAGCACCCTCGAGCCAATGACGCCACTCCTCAAATGCCCACTTCATGGCCAGTAATTCCCGATTGCCAACATCATAATTCCGCTCAGCAGGCGAAAACTTCCTAGAGAAGAAAGCACATGGTCTCATTACCGTGCAACCAGGGCCTCTCTGTGACAAAACGGCCCCTGCCCCAATCTCAGAAGCATCCACCTCGACCTGAAAGGGAAGTGAGACATCAGGCTGGCACAAAACAGGCGCTGAAGTAAACCGGTGCTTCAACTCCTGGAAAGCCTCCACGGCAGCAGGAGCCCAGTTAGCCACATCAGAGCCTTTCTTGGTCATATCCGTCAACGGTTTAACAACGCTAGAAAAATTAGCGATAAAACGACGGTAGAAGTTAGCAAAACCCAAGAACTTCTGAAGACTCTTAACTGACGAGGGTTGAGTCCAATCATGAATAGCTCGAACCTTGAATGGGTCCATCTCCACAGCAGAAGGGGAAAAAATGAACCCTAAAAAGGGAACCTTCTGTACACCAAAGAGACACTTTGAGCCTTTAAAATGTGCTCTGTAGGTGTTTTCCTGTCCTCCACTCACTGCCGACTTTTATTCCCCATTGACTTGCATAGGGGTTCGTGTTTCAGTCGGCCCCCGACTTTTCGCAATGATCGGCCGATTTCACCTGACCCGACTTTTGACAAAGTCGGGTTTCGCGAAACCCGACTCGATCCTGAAAAAGTAAAAGTCGCTCAACCCTAATATCGGCCGATACCCGATACTTGTGGTATCGGAATGCTCAACACTAGTTGTCAGTACACAAAATGGTAATGTGACAACGTCTCTTATCTATACAAGCTGCTCAGCCAAAAAATACAGAAATTTACAATAAAACGTAAGTCATTATTTAAAGGGCTTTATCCACTATGCAATTAATATTGGCATGTCATTAGGATAGGTCATTAGTTTTTGATTAGTACAGTGACCCACATTATCCTGTGAATAAAGGGCCTGCAACATTAGTTAAGTCAATGTAGTGTAACTTCATACACTTCAACCACTTCAATTGCTTCTCAAGATTGACGCAAGTTCCTGAAAGTAGACCTCTAATGATAATATTGTTATGGTCAGTGGTGTAACTTGAAACTTGTGGGTCACAATGTAAAATCTCCAACAAGGCCCCCATTTTTTACGCATCTTTAATAATATGTGGCATCTCTTGTGAGCCAAAGACATCTGTTGGACGTCTCTAGGTTTCATGATCCGGATGCGATTCCAGCCCCTACACCCGCTATAGTTATGTCCCTAGTTATAGCTCATCCTAGTGATATTCCATAACATTACATGATGACAATACTCCTTTAATGGGTTTGTAATCGAAACTAACAACATTATACAGGAGGTCCCCTCTGTAGACTAGAGTAGGTAAAAGCAGCTCCTGCAATCATGAGCTCACCTTATCCATGCTTTATATACTTACATGACTGCTGCCTAATACTACAGTAATACCTCCCCTTCGGTCACTAGACCTTCTCCACAAAGGGATTGTCCACTAAAAAATTAAAGCTAAAGCAACCTGCTATCCTAGAGGCTCTTTTGACTTTTCTTCGTTCCATTCTTATTGTCTGTATATAACAACTTTTTCTTTCTAATCTCCTTAGGTATTTAGGAAAACGAGAAAACACCAATATGGCGCTGATTATAGTGACAATGGTGTCTGGATATGTTCCCGATAGAGAAAGTGTGAATAAGGTGAGAAGCCTAATGGGGGATTCAGTTGGTTGTGAAGTAGTGAAATGAATATGTAATAATAATCTTTGTTCTAGCCTGTATAATAAAATATTGGTCCTTCATGCAGAAACTCATTCAATTAGATTCCAGCTTTATTTTTATTTTTTGGGGCAAGACTTGGCATAAAATAAGTGATCGGAATGATTGGAGAGGGCAACACAGTTGCATGTCAACAGCTCTTAAACACTTTAGATAGCTGTCGGTCTATAGGTAACTCTCCCAACCCGTCCATACACAGGGGGAAAGCTTGTCTCCTGAGTTCTCTGTAGGAGAGCCACCGCAAAAACGATGCTGAAATTTAGGAGAATGGATCCTTCTCTCCCCTAACATAAACTGCTGAGGGAGCGTTGGGAGGACTAAATTCACATTAGACTGTTGACTGAACCTCTTGATACTGGAGGGTTTGGCCTATTTGTTTTCAATGTGTATGAGGGCTTTAAGACTCCTTGGTACAAGAAAAACTTGAAGAATTCTGTGTTTATTACGTATAGTAATAGATTTGAAATTAGTCCTGTTATCAATTAATACTTCTGTAGATGGGAGCCAATATCTACCTGGTTGCAATGTCTTAGCTTGCACTATGGAAGACACAATCAAGATTCACAAAAATATTCTACTGTTGGTTGGTAAAAGGGATCTTAACCCCATGAATGACTTTCTTTAATAATTCTCACTAGAAGACGAGAAGTGTTGCCAAAATTATCAGTGTGAAAATAGCGCATGATAGAATGTCAGAGTTTGAGAAAATGAAGCATTTTAGAAAAAGAAAGCAGTTGTATGAGGTCAGGAAAAAAGGTCTATTTTTCTACATCTACAGGATATACCTAAAATTGCAGCAAAGTTTACAAATATATTTTACTAATCTTATATACTGTAACACATTTAAGGAAGAAAAGTAATACTGCTACCACATTTGAAGGATGAGAACATTTTATAAAAAAAAATCTAATTTTACTTATTGAAAAGTTAACTTAGGAAGCATTCTAACACTAAGCAAAAGTTCAGAATTTCTGGATAACTACTTTATGTACAAACTTATGTATTTGGGCACTTTGATGCAAAAATGCTATAAAATTGCTGTTATTTTACTTTAAAATGTTGCAAAACGTAATAATAATTCTGCATCACAAAATGTTAGACAAAGTTTTTAAAAAATTTTAATTGCTATTAGAGATGAGCAAATAGATTGGATGTGAATCGCATTTGTGTTGAATTTTGGCAAAAATTCACTGGATCCGGAGAATTCAAACAATTTATGTTTCGATTTGTGCGAATACATTAAATCCCAACCACTATTTTACAGAATGCAGAAGATTACAGCATCCATATATCTTGGGCAGATTTAACCTCGGGCTCACAGTGGGTGGGCTTCCCTATAATATCTTGTAGCTATTACATCACATGGTATGGCACAGTCAATTAGAAGAGACAATCATAGCCAGTATAAAAGCTGAGTCAAGAATGCACAGCAGCGGCCACTTTGGGGTCAATATGAATAGTGAGAAGACATGACAGCCCACAGTTTAGCAATACAATTAGGGAAAGAAGCCCCCAAACTCTGAATAATCTGTACAGATTGGGTTTAACAGAATAAAGCTTACCATTTATCAACCTGGAAGTAAGTTTACTACCTTTGTTGCCGTGCATATAGATTTTTTGCCTACATCGTGCAAACATTTTGCCAGTAGAAATGTTTAGTACATCTTTAAGTCGCCCATGCAGAGAACAGAGTTCAGCTAGTGAACGTTCAGACCTATCCTTTTTATGGAGCCTTTCCATCAGACCAATTTGATGTAGAAGAGAAGAGATTTCCTTGTCTCTCTCTCGTTTAATGTGGGCGCTCAATGCTATTAGTTCACCCCTAAGGACTGCTTTGTGAGTTTCCCAAATAATGGAGTTAAGTGCCATCTTTCAATATATTTTCTTTAAAAAATCTAGTGATAGAAACTTTTAATTGGGATACATGGTTCTTGTTGTCTAGAAGGGAGTAATTTAGTCTCCATATCGGAGCAGCTTGTGGAAGAGAGGTGATGTGTAATTTTAGAAAGATAGGTGCATGGTCTGATATTGTGATAGAATCTATTGACGTGTCGTCAATTAGCGATATAGATGAAGATTGCAGCAGTATGTAATCTAGCCTTTGGTAGAAATTATGTGTCGTTGAAAAAAAAGTAAAGTCTTTTGTAGTAGGATGCAGGAGTCTCCATGGGTCAATCAGATTTAATGAGGTTAGGTTATGTGAGATATTTTTCCTCTCCTTTAATGGTAAGGAGGACTTGCCATTTAATGTATCGAGATGTGGGTTTAATGTTAAATTAAGATCTCCCCCCAAAACCAATAGTCTCTCTTTAAACAAGGCCAGTGTGTCTAAGGTCGCAGATAACCAACGCGCTTGTCCCTTGTTAGGTGCATATAGGTTCCCAAATGTAATCATGGTATTGGCTAGAAGACCTTTCACGAAGATATATCTTCCTTCTACATCTGCTAGGGAGTCTTTTAGAGTGATAGGTAACCCTTTTTTAAATGCGATTCTAACTCCCTTCGTAGCTGAGGAAGAGCAGCTGTTGAACCATGTAGGATAGCGAGAAAATGAGGTGTTAGGGGCTCCGCCTTCCTTAAAATGTGTTTCTTTGAGAAAAAGAATCTGTGCACCACTTTTCTGAAGTAATATGAGTATTTGACTATGCTTTGCAGGAATGTTACATTGAATGAGGCCACGGTGACCGAGTCTCCCTGATTCCCTCCAGCCATTGGTATGGGGAACAGAAGGTTTTAACGCCAAAAGTGTACACCTGGGAAAGAATAACAAGTTAATTAACATGGAACTATATACATAAACATTCTTATCTTTGGCAGGGGGGGATTGAAAACCCTAACATTAAAGATGAGACATAATTGACCCAATCAGCAATCAAAGCAGATGAAACAGGATAAACAACCTGAGAAAAAAACAAGAAAAATATATAGAAACTCTCACAAGAATTTGAGCTCAACAAAAATTGTCCTCTTCCTCCTACACCCACAGGTTTATCAACATTGGTAAACATAACAAGAATTTATGGGATGACACTATAAATAAGAGGTCTCAAGAGCTCTGTTTAAATCTGAAGAACTGCAATAAATCCTCTACAACCAGTAGAACTCTATGAGTTCAGGTCCGACAAACCCAAAAAGAAGAAACCATAGAGTAACTCAAGTTAGCTGTCCTTTGAATGAGTTCTTCTTAACCTTTGGGAGGCAGATTTCCTCTTTGTGGACCACTCCTGTTGCTTGTCAAGTTTCGGAATGCCCAGCCCATTATTTAAAGGCATCCAGGAAGGGACTTGAATCGGATTGATTTGCAATAGCTCCCAAGAGTTTTCCAAATCCTCCGGGGTTCGAATGGTAATCTGGCGGCCATCTTTGGTGATTCCGATACCAAATGGAAAGAGCCATTTAAATCTTAGCCCCTTAGCCAGCAATAGTTCTGTCAGCGGTTTCAAGATTCTTCTCTTGGATAGAGTAGAGGGAGAGATGTCCTGAAAGATTTGAAAGTTCGTGTCTCCGTACATCAATGGAGATTTCTCTCTAGCTCCCGCCAAGATTAATGCTGTGTCAAGGTAACTAAGGAGGCCGCAGATTATTTCCCCAGGGGGTTCAGAGACTTTAGGTTTCGGTCTGAGTGCTCTGTGGACTCTTTCAATTATCATAGTATCCGCTCGGTCCTGACTCAAAGTGGTGGAAAAAATCTCTTTGCAGACTTTATTAAGAGTTTCTGGAGCAAAGGACTCTGGAATACCCCTAAGTCTTATATTTTTCCTCCTACTTCTGTTCTCTTGATCTTCTATGACCAGAGAGACCAAATTTATATATTGTTGGTGGGCCAATAGGTGTTCTCTCATCATGTTAGAGGATTCAGTTATGTCTGATTGGGTATTTCCCAGAGCTTTGACTCTGTGGCCGATATGTTTCACGTCAGACCTTAAACCCGCGACCTCATCAATCAGGGGCTTCATACTGGTGGCTAGCAGTTTTTTTCATTAAATTTCGTGAGATAGGAACCTGGTCGTCTGTTGTAGATTCACATTCTGATTCATCTTGGCTGATGTCTGAGTTTTCAGGCAGTGTAGGGGATTCTGTCATGATCCCAGTGCAGGGTTTCACCTGCACGCCAGGGGTTAATGTGTTGATCAGTGCAGGCTCTGACCGACACACCTGGGGCTTATTATTGACCTCTCTTTGGTTCGGGGTGAGCTTCTTATAGCCCTGGGAAGCTCCAATCTCTGTCAGTTATACTTTTGCTTTTGGCTGAGTGTGTTGACCTCTGTTTGCTTGTGCCTTGTGCCTATATTCTAGTTTGCTTGTATGGTTTTGACTCGGTTCTGTTCCCTGGTGTGATTTTGCCTTTTGATTCTGTACTGTGTATCTGCTTCTCTGGTTTTCTGACTCCTGCCTCTCCCTGACTATTCTTTATTTCATTGTTCCTTGTGTACTGCGTTGCCGCTCCCGTTTATTGACCTTGGCTTGTCTTGGATTGCATCTCCCTCTGCCTCATCCTTTCCCTGGTGTCCGGTGACTCCCTTTCCCTTCTCCTGTACCTTTGTTCCTGTAATATCCTGCATACTTCTGCTACAGGACACAAAGCCCCGCCCCCTGTTGTCACGTGACCACAGGTCCTTTCAGTACATTCACCACCTGGCGTTCTGCCCACTCTAGCTCTGCTGTAACGGTGTGTGCCCAGCTCTCAGGCACTTTGAGTACAGTAGTCACAGGCTATCTGAAGACTCTGGGTTCTCACTGTCAGGGCAGCAGAAACCGCTCAGGAGTGCCACCTGGCAGTTTCTCTTGATAGTTTGCCCTGATAGATCCGTTGTCCCGACCTTGTGATTTGTCTATAGACCGTCTAGCCTCTGATTTTTTCATTAGAAATGTATCCATTTCCCTGCATGAGGTAGACTTCAGGCTTACAGAGGGGTTTCTGGTTAGACTTTGTGCCCGTTCTTTACTGGAGCTAACCATTTTGTTATCAAAATACGGGCGTGCTGTGATCGCTGATTTGGTTCACAGATTTGGTTAGATAGGCATATTTATAGATTGGGCATTATTTATTTGGGATATTTAAGATGTTCAGCAGGTGGTGCTCTTTACTCAAAAATCAAAAGAGTAGCCACAAACTGATAGACAGAATACAGCAAGAAATAATATATGTATCAGTCTTGAATGCTGGCCCACAAGGCTCGTGCGTGGAGCTAGTTGTTAGTTCTTACTGTGGACCTGTAAATTCTATCCCCAGAAGACCAGCTTAATGATCTTTATGCCGAATAGGTCATTGTGTGTGACAGCTATTAAGTAGAGAAGGCCAGGGTCTGTGCTGCTTCCTCTCAGTAGCTGGGAGCAGATTTATCCCTCTGCTGACAGGCGAGGGTTAAAAATGGCGCTGGGATTGGTGGGAAAGCCGTTGTGCCTGTTCTATCCCCCGCAGTGCTTGGCAAACTAAGGGGTCTCCGCCAGGCCAGATGGGACACAGAGCGCTGAAGTGAATGTAGCCTTCCCCACACTTGTAAGTGATCTTCGTGCTTGTCTGGGCCTGCCTCACGTGCTCAGGGCGGGTGATAGCGACGGCCTCTCGCCACAGCAGCGAGGTGTGTTAGGGCTAGTGGAATGCACCAAGTAATAGAGAGATTGATACGAGGTGCGTTCGAAGCCCGGGGACCAACGTGCAGAGATACCTGCTGCAAAGTAACGGCAGATGGACACTGAGCTCACACGTGGGTTAAACTTCACCCCGTGTGAAATGTAAGCGATCTCTGTTGCCTCACAGAGTCGCGCTGTACACAGAAACTAATACCCAAACTAGGGTTGTGCTTGCTCTGGAACTCTTCTGTACTAACCGCACACATGAAGGAACCAGATGCTAAGCCAAGGCTAATTGCCCCCACTGATGCTAGCTGCCTGCCTGAGTGTGCAGCCCCAAAGCTAAACAGACTCACACCACATATTGTTGTGAATTCTGTTCTCGGACTCCCTCCTGTGGTCATGAGTGGTACTTCGGTGAGTTCTGTCCTTGGACTCCCTCTGGTGGCTTTGAGTGGAACTGCTGGTCCTTGAGGTTGCATTGCTCAGCTGCCCTCGTTTATTGCTAGGCTGGCTTCTCTATTTAACTCCACTCAGATCGTTACTTCATGCCAGCTGTCAATGTCTTAGTATTGGTTCAGATCTCTCTTGGACTTCTCAGATGACCTGTCTACTCCAGCAGAAGCTAAGTTCCTGCTAGTTTATTTGCTGTTATTGTTTCCTGAATATATTTCTTGTACTACTAATTCTAGTCCAGCTTGCTATCATGATATTTCCTTGCTAGCTGGAAGCTCTGGGGGTGCAGAGTTGCACCTCCACACCATGAGTCGGTGTGGAGGTCCTTTTGCATACTCTGCGTGGTTTTTGTAGTTTTTTTTGTGCTGACCGCACAGTTCTCTTTTCTATCCTCTGACTATTTAGTGAAGACTGGCCTCCTTTGCTAAAACCTGTTTCATTCCTGTGTTTGTGACTTTCCTCTTAACTCACAGTCAATATATGTGGGGGCTGCCTTTTCCTTTGGGGAATTTCTCTGAGGCAAGGTAAGGCTTCTATTTCTATCTTTAGGGGTAGTTAGCTCTTAGGCTGTGAAGAGGCGTCTAGGCAGAGTTAGGCAATATTGTAGATACAGGGTGCACTGCAGCCGTTTAAAAAGGGTGCTAGGCTAAGTCCAATAATAAATCGACACCAAGAAAAAAAGAGAAAAGAATGGACCAAATTAAGCCTGCACAACCATGTACCAAAAAATATCAAACCATGTTTATTGAACACCAAAAAAGAACATTAAAAGCATCTAAAATACAACTAAGTGTATAACACCCCAATATAATCTCCTAGATGCATAACAATAATATGCAGCAACCAACCATATAACACATGTGGTGATATTTATCACTGAATCCAAATATATAGTGTATAAATACATTACCACATAGATCACAAAATGTGTAGTAACCAGGTCACTGGAAGGTGTAGCCCATAAAGGGTTAAGAGAGACCTAGACAAATAAGGCAAAGTTTCCCACTGAAGGGTCTATATAGACCGCATATCACCGAATAGATACTTTGCTGGATCCGCATTCCTGGTAAGTATGGAACAGCAGGTCAGGGAATAAGGCCAGAGCTGCAAAGTTACAAAACCACATGCCGTGAATGGCCAGTCAGTGGTCAGGAGGGGTTGTAAAAAGCAGAGCCCCACGCGTATCGCCGCTACCGCGGCTTCGTCAGGGGAAGTGGGGTATCTGGTGTTCAACCAACCCATAAATAGAAGCCAAAATCTGTATTATAGCGTACCGGTGTGCTCCCACATGGAGCGGCAGAGAGGAGGCGGAGCGAGAATGTAGCCACATGTAGGAAGATGGAAAAGATACGGAGGCCTCCGTAGGACATAGTCGGCGCATGCGCAGACGCGGCTCAGTGTCTGAGCCGCACTGCGCATGCGTCAGGAGTATGAAGACGCTACGAAATGCATAAAGCGCAGGAATCAAAGAACTATATGGCTATATATTCATATGCGCAACCGAAGGGAACAATTTCTTTCCATTTTAGATGTGCAAGACAAACCAAAAAGTATATTCAATGTGGGTATATGCCAGTGTCATTATAAAAGATACCTCACAATCAGTAGTGGAGTATGTTTAAAGGTAGACTATGATGGATCATAATAAATTGATCCCGCACTAAAGATGAAGACCTAAAAAAGGGGGGGAGGGGGGGGGGGGAGGGAGAAGGTGCATGTTAATAGCAATCAATAATGACCGTATATCAATCAAGAGTAGAAATATATAAGTTGATGTTTCTTATATATATCCATAGAGGCAAATCTTCACCCGCCCAATAATCCTCCACTAATTGGCACAAAACAAACGATAAATGTCCTTTGTTGAATACTGCTTCATCACTTTAAATCCCCGAGATGGTATCAGCTGTATCCTGAGCCCAAAAAGCGAGGAAACTCAAGTCATGTATAGGGAAAGTCCAAGATGAAAAGTTCAATATTGGTCCTTCTTTAGTTCAAAACATCCGTCCCAAGCGATTCATGCTCCCATAAGATGATAAAACTGATGAAAGTGGTGGTAAAATCCATAGTAAACATCTATCCTAGACAGTCCGAGCTCCAATATGACCGAATAGCTGTAAAATCCCATAAGGCGGATACCAATGGACAACCACCCAAGAGATAACTAGGAAGAAAAGGGAACATCAATAAGGAGAGACGAACCATATCTTTAGAAGCCATAGGTCAATCAAACAGTATAAAAGACATCTGATGTTATGTCGACTGCCACTCCATGGAGATGGATCTACTAACCTAGGAACCCTGTAAATAGGAGTTCCTCATTCAAACCCACAGGGGCCACTGTTTGTAACTTAAAAATCCATTTGGACTCAATTTGGAGAAGTAGCCTACTTTTATTGCCCCCTCTCTCATTGGGGGTAAGTTTCTGCAGGCCCACCACTTGTAAATTGGCTGAGGAGCCACTGTGATTGGCCAAAAAATGTTCGGCCACTGGGGTTAGAGTCTTACCTTTCCTCTGATCTGAGGACGCCAAGTGTATTGTAGAAATGTGTTTTTGGGTGCGCCTCCTGAGCTCCTGAGTGGTTTGCCCAACGTATAACATCCTACAGGGACAAATAAGTGCGTATATCACATCCCTGGATCTACAATTGATATAAGACCTCAAGAGATGTTTAGTACACAGAATAGGGTGCATAAAGAGATCACGGGTAGGTGTCATGTGGGGACAGATATTGCAGTCTCCACATGGAAATGACCCTTTCAAGGTAATACCTCTATTGAGTTTAATCGTCGGTCTCTTAAAGTGACTCCGAGTCAAAATGTCCCTAAGGTTAGGTGCACGCCGTGCTGTGAGCAGGGGCCTATTGCTAGTGACCTCCGAAGTGTGTATGTCCGTTCGGAGAATCTGCCAGTGCCTAGACAAGATGTCACTGACCTGTTGCCAATTGTTGTTGAAATCAGTGATAAACCTGGTCTGACTCTCCTGACTTCGTCTCCTGGGGGATAAAAGAGACCCTTGATCTTGCCTCCTCGCCCTCTGATAGGCTGTGGATATTACACGCTTAGGATATCCCCTGTGGCGAAACCGATCCAAAAGCTCCCGAGCCTGGGTCAAAAAATCGGTGTCAAGGGTACAGTTTCGTCTGGTGCGTAAAAACTGTCCCGTAGGGACACCCACCTTTGTATGCCAGGGGTGGAAGCTAGAAAATTCCAGAAGTGAGTTCGTTGACGTAGGCTTTCTAAAGAGGTCAGTGGCCAAACGTTGTTCATGCGAAAATACCCTCAGATCCAGAAAGGTGGTGTCACTGGTAGAGATGGAAAATGTGAGAAAAATGTTAACAGAATTGGAATTCAGCTCGTTAAGGAACATAACGCATTCTTCTTTGGTGCCTTTCCAAATAATGAAGACATCGTCTATGTAGCGATACCAGGCGTGGACGTGGGCCGCGAATGAGGGGGAGGAGTATACAAATAACTCCTCCCACCAGCCTAAAAAGATATATATGTATGAAACTGTACCCTTGACACCGATTTTTTGACCCAGGCTCGGGAGCTTTCGGATCGGTTTCGCCACAGGGGATATCCTAAGCGTGTAATATCCACAGCCTATCAGAGGGCGAGGAGGCAAGATCAAGGGTCTCTTTTATCCCCCAGGAGACGAAGTCAGGAGAGTCAGACCAGGTTTATCACTGATTTCAACAACAATTGGCAACAGGTCAGTGACATCTTGTCTAGGCACTGGCAGATTCTCCGAACGGACATACACACTTCGGAGGTCACTAGCAATAGGCCCCTGCTCACAGCACGGCGTGCACCTAACCTTAGGGACATTTTGACTCGGAGTCACTTTAAGAGACCGACGATTAAACTCAATAGAGGTATTACCTTGAAAGGGTCATTTCCATGTGGAGACTGCAATATCTGTCCCCACATGACACCTACCCGTGATCTCTTTATGCACCCTATTCTGTGTACTAAACATCTCTTGAGGTCTTATATCAATTGTAGATCCAGGGATGTGATATACGCACTTATTTGTCCCTGTAGGATGTTATACGTTGGGCAAACCACTCAGGAGCTCAGGAGGCGCACCCAAAAACACATTTCTACAATACACTTGGCGTCCTCAGATCAGAGGAAAGGTAAGACTCTAACCCCAGTGGCCGAACATTTTTTGGCCAATCACAGTGGCTCCTCAGCCAATTTACAAGTGGTGGGCCTGCAGAAACTTACCCCCAATGAGAGAGGGGGCAATAAAAGTAGGCTACTTCTCCAAATTGAGTCCAAATGGATTTTTAAGTTACAAACAGTGGCCCCTGTGGGTTTGAATGAGGAACTCCTATTTACAGGGTTCCTAGGTTAGTAGATCCATCTCCATGGAGTGGCAGTCGACATAACATCAGATGTCTTTTATACTGTTTGATTGACCTATGGCTTCTAAAGATATGGTTCGTCTCTCCTTATTGATGTTCCCTTTTCTTCCTAGTTATCTCTTGGGTGGTTGTCCATTGGTATCCGCCTTATGGGATTTTACAGCTATTCGGTCATATTGGAGCTCGGACTGTCTAGGATAGATGTTTACTATGGATTTTACCACCACTTTCATCAGTTTTATCATCTTATGGGAGCATGAATCGCTTGGGACGGATGTTTTGAACTAAAGAAGGACCAATATTGAACTTTTCATCTTGGACTTTCCCTATACATGACTTGAGTTTCCTCGCTTTTTGGGCTCAGGATACAGCTGATACCATCTCGGGGATTTAAAGTGATGAAGCAGTATTCAACAAAGGACATTTATCGTTTGTTTTGTGCCAATTAGTGGAGGATTATTGGGCGGGTGAAGATTTGCCTCTATGGATATATATAAGAAACATCAACTTATATATTTCTACTCTTGATTGATATACGGTCATTATTGATTGCTATTAACATGCACCTTCTCCCTCCCCCCCCTCCCCCCCTTTTTTAGGTCTTCATCTTTAGTGCGGGATCAATTTATTATGATCCATCATAGTCTACCTTTAAACATACTCCACTACTGATTGTGAGGTATCTTTTATAATGACACTGGCATATACCCACATTGAATATACTTTTTGGTTTGTCTTGCACATCTAAAATGGAAAGAAATTGTTCCCTTCGGTTGCGCATATGAATATATAGCCATATAGTTCTTTGATTCCTGCGCTTTATGCATTTCGTAGCGTCTTCATACTCCTGACGCATGCGCAGTGCGGCTCAGACACTGAGCCGCGTCTGCGCATGCGCCGACTATGTCCTACGGAGGCCTCCGTATCTTTTCCATCTTCCTACATGTGGCTACATTCTCGCTCCGCCTCCTCTCTGCCGCTCCATGTGGGAGCACACCGGTACGCTATAATACAGATTTTGGCTTCTATTTATGGGTTGGTTGAACACCAGATACCCCACTTCCCCTGACGAAGCCGCGGTAGCGGCGATACGCGTGGGGCTCTGCTTTTTACAACCCCTCCTGACCACTGACTGGCCATTCACGGCATGTGGTTTTGTAACTTTTGCAGCTCTGGCCTTATTCCCTGACCTGCTGTTCCATACTTACCAGGAATGCGGATCCAGCAAAGTATCTATTCGGTGATATGCGGTCTATATAGACCCTTCAGTGGGAAACTTTGCCTTATTTGTCTAGGTCTCTCTTAACCCTTTATGGGCTACACCTTCCAGTGACCTGGTTACTACACATTTTGTGATCTATGTGGTAATGTATTTATACACTATATATTTGGATTCAGTGATAAATATCACTACATGTGTTATATGGTTGGTTGCTGCATATTATTGTTATGCATCTAGGAGATTATATTGGGGTGTTATACACTTAGTTGTATTTTAGATGCTTTTAATGTTCTTTTTTGGTGTTCAATAAACATGGTTTGATATTTTTTGGTACATGGTTGTGCAGGCTTAATTTGGTCCATTCTTTTCTCTTTTTTTCTTTAGGCAGAGTTAGGTACGCTCCACGGCTATTTCTAGTGTGTGTGATAGGAGTAGGGTTTGCGGTCAGCAGAGTTCCCACTTCCCCAGAGCTTGTCCTGATTTCTAGTTTAACCATCAGGTCATTCCGGGTGCACCTAACCACCAGGTCCATAACAACATATATAGAGTGGTAGAGTATCCACTGGCAACAGCCAAACACAAGTGATACTAGCGCATGGCCTTGCGGCCATGCGAACCTTTTATAGTTGTACCTCTCCAGGACCTTCCTAGTGGAGCAATAGGAGCTGCTACAAGACCTGAGCATGTGACCCCTGACCTCCAATGAGAGGTCTTCTCTTGGGCATGCTCAGAAGGAGAAAAGCAGGACTTAGTCCCAGGAGCACCTGCTCGCCGCCGAACATTACTGGTTATAATGGCTGAACCCGGAAGGGCAGCAGTAACCAAACGTGCAGTATCTGTCCGAGCCAGGCGCTGGGATCGACATCTCCGCTGAGCAGGTTCTGGAGCGGCCCCCAGACGCAGGGCAGCGGGGGACTCGGTACCGGGTCTCTCGGTTCTAGGAATGTCATGGTGGCCTGACCCGGTCCGTGGCCCTGCTAAGGGGCACCCAATAAAAGGTGTAGGTGATGGTGTTGGTTGCAGTAAATGATGAGGACACAGGGTTGCAGTCTCTTTACCTCTTTACTGAGGGCTTCGGGATCCGCAATCCAGAGCACTGCTAACAGGGCTAGCTGAGACCGGCCAGTCCGAAGGCACATCCAGAGTTCCCTTTGGAAATCAGTAGCCTTCCTACTAGCGCCTGGGTGTTGTAGTACCTCCCTGCTGAGCACCACGGGATAGTCCTCACAACTGTCGTGTATGTTTCTGTTCTCTCTCTCCGTCCCCCAGATGGTTTGGATAGGACGCACCCGCATGACGGGGTAGGCCTGGAGTTATTTTATTTTACCCTAGAGACGCCCCTCTCCCACAATTGCCTCCGTTCTCTTCATTAGGTGTAAAAGGTGAGACAGACAACCTAAAGTTAACTGCCCTGCCGTAGTTCAAAGTAATGCGTAGAGCCTATTACTTCCTCGGCGTTCCGGCCACCGGCTACGCACCTCAGAAGGATGTTGCTGATCTTGGAGCATGACTCCTGGTTTTATCCCCTTTGTGCTGTGATCTCGTTTCTCACTTCTCCACAATATACCTCGCTTTGTGTCCTTTCTTAAGATGCCGCCGCAATGAGGTGCAGGCACTGCTCCGTAACGATCTGTCCTATTGCTAGGCAACTGTCAGGATCCCACCCCTGACAGGGACCCCCCTGAATCTTCCCAAGCAACGCTCTCCTCTCACTAGATCATTAGAAAAATACCAGTGAATTGAAAATATCCAACTATTTAGAATCACTCATACGCATATTATATGGAAAGGAGAACAAAGAGTTTACTACATTTTACCATTTATTACATCAAAAGATTTGGTACATAATAAAAATGGATATTGTACATCAAATACATATTATGTGAACTACCCAGGTGAGTAAAACTGACCGAAGGTCCACAGAAGATAACCAAATATAATAAAACAGGCTATTACATTGAACAGATAAATGGTAGCAACTTAGTGCGGTTTTCTCTCATAGCAGACTATAATGTTACAGCTCAATGCTCATTCCATAGACCGCCCACCTTGCTACTCTGCTTACATTAAGTACACCAGCCTGTTTACATATCAAGATTAATGGTAATAATTACCCATTTGTTGGTTTCCAACTCCTGTGAGGACCCCGATCACCCCAACGCACGTTTTGCGTGCTTGTAGCAGCCTCGCTTCCCCTGTGGACCTTCGGTCAGTTTTACTCACCTGGGTAGTTCACATAATATGTATTTGATGTACAATATCCATTTTTATTATGTACCAAATCTTTTGATGCAATAAATGGTAAAATTTAGTAAACTCTTTGTTCTCCTTTCCATATAATATGCTCTCCTCTCACTAGATGTTACCTGGGCAAAACCCAGTCAGCTTCTTCCTAACTTCCTGTCCAACCCCCAGTTTTACCAGAGTGTGAGGAGTGGCCTAATACATAGAACCCTTTGCTCCCCCTGGTGTCCGGAGTGTGAAGTGTAATGTGTGACTGTGATACCTGGCCAGGTGAACTCTTTTAGTACAATCAGACGTACCATCACTCCCCTTAGCGGCAGAGCGACGTTACTGCAACGACCAGGACTCTGGGGCGCTGCAGTTCCACTGTGGCTGGAGAAGAATGGGAGACCGCAGCGGACATAGTTTGAGATTCCCCCTGTGCAGCGGCAGGAATTTGACACCTAACAAGATGTTACGGTGACGCTGCACCAAGGTCTGTGGTAGCGGCGGGAGGCTGGTTTAGGTGAACGGTGAGCGGTATGGAGGATTAGGGGATTGTGGCCTGGTATGTAGCGGGCGGTACTTTTCGCTGGTCGCAGAGCGCTGGTGTATGCTGGATAGAAGATGGCGCCTCTCCACGCCGCTGCCTCCTCAACCAAGCCGAACAGCGCTTCCCGAGCTGCAAAAGAAGGGTTCCCAGCTTCTCCCACGGTCAGCCGTTGAAGGTAGATCCACGCTGTAGGGAACATTGTCTCTGGTGGGGTAAAAAACTTAGGAAATTCCTCCTATATGCAGGAGCTCTTTTCTGGTGTGACTGCTCCACTGTTCAGTAAGGCCACGCCCCAAAAAAGCTTACCATTTATCAGTCCATAGCGATACTTGTCGAGATTATATTACCATGACGAAGGTTATATTTGGGTTAATCAACATGAATGAGGTAAGATACAATCATAGGACATCTCAACGAAGTATACACATTTTTTAGGGTTGAGTACCTACAATTCATCCATAATTTATTCATCAATAATTTTTTTTTTTTTTTTTTTAGAAAAATTCACCAAAACGGACAAATTTGAATTCTAAAGATTTGCTCATCTCTAGTCACTATTATTGCTAATTGATATCCTGAAATGACATTTACATGATCCCTTTTTTGTTTAGCTGAAGAAACATCCTTTGGTGGAAAGAACAGAAATATTACCTGAAAATGTTACCATTTACCTAAAAAAGGTGAGACAGAATTCTTCTTATAAAGCATTGGATGTCATTGAAACAGGTTTGATTACTGAGGCCTGGTATATTCATAGATTGTTGCTTTAAAGGGAATATGTAGAACAAAAGTAACGTGTTGTTTAAAGTTTTTATGTCATATATTTATTTTACATTTTTGATAATTTGTCTCTAATTTCTCATGCCATGACCCCTGAGCCTCACAATAGGCTGATACTTTCTATTACATATTAATGGCTCCTCTGGAGTCATCTTGTTTCCATGACATGCAGTAATATATAAGGCAACACCTGTGTTAGAAAGCTGGAAGATTCCCCACTGACACAAGGTGATGGTCACAGCCCACCTTCTCCCCTTTCCTCTGCACAGAGACCTCTGCACAGCACACACCACTCTCCCATAGGAGTTAATGAGTTTTCATCAGACAGTAGTGTTCTGTGTCCTTGTAGCTGTGATATGGCATCTCAGAGCAGTCGCTTCAGCAAAATGTACAAGCTCACAAAATAAAATCCCTACAAATAGAAATCTGGTTTAGTTATGACAGTGGCCACTGTTCAATAAATGTTTTCTTTATTTGCAGGAGCGTTGGTGTTTCATATTCAGTCACAGGAAACTAAACTACACTCACCGGCCACTTTATTAGGTACACCATGCTAGTAACGGGTTGGACCCCCTTTTGCCTTCAGAACTGCCTCAATTCTTCGTGGCATAGATTCAACAAGGTGCTGGAAGCATTCCTCAGAGATTTTGGTCCATATTGACATGATGGCATCACACAGTTGCCGCAGATTTGTCGGCTGCACATCCCAAAGATGCTCCATACAAGGCAGGATGGATCCATGCTTTCATGTTGTTTACGCCAAATTCTGACCCTACCATCCGAATGTCGCAGCAGAAATCGAGACTCATCAGACCAAGCAACGTTTTTCCAATCTTCTACTGTCCAATTTCGATGAGCTTGTACAAATTGTAGCCTCAGTTTCCTGTTCTTAGCTGAAAGGAGTGGTACCCGGTGTGGTCTTCTGCTGCTGTAGCCCATCTGCCTCAAAGTTCGACGCACTGTGCGTTCAGAGATGCTCTTAGGCCTACCTTGGTTGTAACGGGTGGCGATTTGAGTCACTGTTGCCTTTCTATCAGCTCGAACCAGTCTGCCCATTCTCCTCTGACCTCTGGCATCAACAAGGCATTTCCGCCCACAGAACTGCCGCTCACTGGATTTTTTTTCTTTTTCGGACCATTCTCTGTAAACCCTAGAGATGGTTGTGCGTGAAAATCCCAGTAGATCAGCAGTTTCTGAAATACTCAGACCAGCCCTTCTGGCACCAACAACCATGCCACGTTCAAAGGCACTCAAATCACCTTTCTTCCCCATACTGATGCTCGGTTTGAACTGCAGGAGATTGTCTTGACCATGTCTACATGCCTAAATGCACTGAGTTGCCGCCATGTGATTGGCTGATTAGAAATTAAGTGTTAACAAGAAGTTGGACAGGTGTACCTAATAAAGTGGCCAGTGAGTGTATATTGTAGTAATTAGAGATAAGTTAATTAGTAAAAACTCACCGACTCTGCATTTTATCAATGGGCAACGTATGCATTATGGAGTCCTATTCACTGCTTAAAGGGAATTTGTCATCATGTAATCTGACAGCAGCACGGTGTAGGGTCAGAGACCCTGATGCCAGCGATGTATCACTTAGTTTATCAGCTGCAGCAGTTGTGACAGAATCACTGTTTTCTCTGCTGTAGATCTAGCAGAGCTCGGAATTTTGAGCCCTATGTACAGTGGGAAAAACAAGTATTTAGTCAGCCACCAATTGTGCAAGTTCTCCCACTTAAAAAGATGAGAGAGGCCTGTAACTGACATCATAGGTAGACCACAACTATGAGAGTCAAAATGAGAAAACAAATCCAGAAAATCACCTTGTCTGATTTGGCAAGATTTATTTAGCAAATTATGGTGGAAAATAAGTATTTGGTCATTAACAAAAGTTCATCTCAATATTTTGCTATATGTCCTTTGTTGGCAATGACAGAGGTCAAACATTTACTGTAAGTCTTCACAAGGTTGGCACACACTGTTAGTGGTATGTTGGCCCATTCCTTCATGCAGATCTCCTCTAGAGCAGCGATGTTTTGTTCCTTTCGCTGGGCCACAAGGACTTTCAACTCCCTCCAAAAGGTTTTCTATGGGGTTGAGATCTGGAGACCGGCTAGGCCACTCCAGGAGCTTCATATGCATCTTACAAAGCCACTCCTTTTTTGCCCTGGCAGTGTGCTTGGGATCATTATCATGCTGAAAGACCCATCCATCCAGGTTTCATCTTCAATGCCCTTGCTGATGGAAGGAGGTTTGCACTCAAAATCTCACGATACATGGCGCCATTCATTCTTTCATGTACACGGATCAGTCGTCCTGGTCCCTTTGCAGAGAAACAGCCCCAAAACATGATGTTGCCACCCCCATGCTTCACAGTAGGAATGGTGTTCTTTGGATGCAACTCAGCATTCTGCCTCCTCCAAACACGACTCCAAACAGTTGTACTTTGGTTTCCTCAGACCATATGACCTTCTCCCAATACTCTTCTGGTTTATCCCAATGCTCTCTAGCAAACTGCAGATGGGCCCGGACATGTACTGGCTTAAGCAGGGGGACACGTCTGGCACTGCAGAATGTGAGTCCCTGGTGGTGTAGTGTGTTAATGATGGTAGCCTTTGTTACAGTGGTCCCAGCTCTATGCAGGTCATTCACTAGGTCCCCCGTGTGGTTCTGGGATTGTTGCTCACTGTTGTTTTGATCATTTTGACCCCACGGGGTGAGATCTATCGTAGAGCCCAAGATCGAGGGAGATTATCAATGGTCTTGAATGTCTTTCATTTTCTTATTATTGCCCCCACAGTTGATTCCATCACACCAAGCTGCCTGCCTATTGCAGATTCAGTCTTCCCAGCCTGGTGCAGGGCTTCAATTTTGTTTCTATTGTCCTTTGACAGCTCTTTGGTCTTCACCATAGTGGAGTTTGGAGTCAGACTGTTTGAGGGTGTGCACAGGTGTGTTTTATACCGATAACAAGTTCAAACAGGAGCCATTACTACAGGTAATGAGTGGAGGACAGAGGAGCCTCTTAAAGAAGAAGTTACAGGTCTGTGTGAGCCAGAAATCTTGCTTGTTTTTAGGTCACAAAATACTTATTTTCCACCATAATTTGCAAAATAAATCTTGCCAAATCAGACAAAGTGATTTTCTGGATTTGTTTCCTCAATTTTGAGTCTCATAGTTGTGGTCTACCTATGATGTCAATTACAGGCCTCTCTCATATTTTTAAGTGGGAAAATTGCACAATGGGTCGCTGACTAAATACTTTTTTTCCCCACTGTAACTCGCCCACCACCCAGATTGGCAGCTTTCTGTCTACACCGTATATTGACAGTAAGAAGCTAATCAGTGTTGGGGGGGGGGTGAGGTTGGGCGAGGAGGCAAGAAACAGCTATCCTCTAGTAATAATCTAATGCTGATAAAACACTGATTTTATTGAAACAGCCACACAACCTAATTAATGACACATCACTGGGATCAGGGTCTCTGCCCCTACATCATGCTGTTCTCAGATTAAATAGCAAAGCCTCCTGTTAAATTCTGTTTAAGACAATGGAAGCCATCCATGATAGAAAATTTGCCAATGGATAAAATGACAACAATCTGAAATTTTTTGTTATTCGCTTAACTCTTAATTATGTGGAAACTGTCACAGCCTTGTTGAGAACTACAAGAAACTTTTTACCAGTAACTTCTTTTTCTAAGTTTTTGCAATTTGTTTTACCTATCCTATGGTATTTTGTGGAATTTTCAAACACAACACCTAGAATGACGCCATCTTGGCACAGCTATAACATTCTGGTTGCTTTTCTAGTGCTGACCAATTCCATAGCACTGTAAAAAGATGTATACCCACACAGCCATTTTCTTTCGTATGCAGATGTTACATTTTTCACGTTTGATTCATTTGCAGATCTCCCATGAAACTGTAAGCTTGGAGTTTTCTGTGGAACAAGAAGCTCTGGTGGAGAATCTGCAGCCTGCCACTGCTGTCGCGTTGGATTACTATGATCCAGGTATGTGATATAAAGAATTAAACTTATTTACAGTATTGTGCCTAATTTTTAGTCAGTTTAGGAAAAAAAATGCTGCAAACAAAGGATGCTTTAAAAAACAAATGGGCTAAGAGCTTATTTTTTACTAATTACAAAAGTTAATGAAACCAAAATCCAATGAATATTTGGTGTCTCAGCCCTTTGCCTTCAAAACAGCATCAATTCTTCTCGGTTGACTTGTCACTTGTACACAGTTTTTGAAAGAACACAACAGGGAGATTGTGCCAAACATCATGGAGAAATAACCTCAGATCTTCTGTGGATGTCTCAGGTACAAATCCTTCTGTGTCCTCATGTAATCTAAGACAGACTCAATTATGTTGATATCAGCGTTCTTTGGGGACCATATCATCCCTTCCAGCACTTCTTGTTCTTCTTTACGCTGAAGATTGTTCTTAGCAGTATGTGTGGTGTCGTTTTCCAGCTGCAGAATAAATTTGGGGCCAATCAGATGCCTTCTTAATGGAATTTGCGCAAGCCTACATGTGGTTAGTTCTCCAAGATGTTTGGAACAATCTCCTTGCCAATTTCCGTCAAAATCTGTGTACAAGTGAACTGAGAAGAATTGATGCTGTTTTGAATACAGATGGTGGTCACAATAAATGCTAATTTGATTTAGATTTTTATTTTGTTCATTCAGTTTGCATGTTATTAATGGATAAAAATAAACTACCAACACTTCCATTTTTCAAGCATTCTTTGCATCATTTTTCACAAACCTGCCTAAAACTTTTGCACAGTACTGTACAGTGCATTGATTTTTCAGAATACTGTTCACTTGATTAGAGTGTGTTACAATAATGTCAATAGACTCTCTGCTGTTTCACTCGCTTGGGAGTTTTAATGGATTAGTGGCCTCTCTATGCAAATAGAGCAGTGATCCCAAACTACGCGCCAGTGTTATGTATTGATCAGCGTGTCACTTGCTGTAGCTAAATACTATTGTCATGCTGCTACAGTGCAGTGTAATGCAACCTCCACCAGAGGGAGCTTGAGAGGCAAGTGAGACTGCGTACACAGAGTAACTCCACAGAGCAGCAGCACAGGCACCAACAAGTGGCGAGAGAGTGGTCACACAAGCTTAGTCAAAAAACGTTCAGATGCAAAGTACAAAAAGGAGTAAGCAGAATACGTGGTCAGGAACAAGCCAGGGGGTTCAGCAACGGTCGGAAGTGGATAAGAAAAAGACAGAAAGCAGTAGTGAGTCTGAATACAGGCTGAGTCAGAAACCAGATAATATAACCGAGAAACAGAGAAACACTGGGAAAATGGCAGACAGAGGAAGACAACAGACACAGGGCAAGTCAGGGATCACAGCAGGACAAATCAAGGGTTACCAGAGTCAGGTTCACACACCGAAGGCAGAACTATAGCTGACACCGCCAGCAGGATGCATGGGAGCTAAATAGTAAACCTAACCCAGAACGAGGCAGAGCAAAGTTAACCCTTGACATGATCCACCCTGAAAAAGGGCAGTCAGGATTAAACCCTGGAACGGATCATGACAACTATAGAATAATTATCAGTATCGTGTTTGGAGCCCAATCAACAGCAAAATACAACATGTAGGCCTTATAAAAATTCCAAACATATGTCTAAAATAATACTCTTAAATAAAGTAAAAACATTCCATTAGAATTCCACAAAATACAAAGGCAAATACCACCATACATTGCTCAAGTAATGCTGGCACACCTAGTAACAGTATCATATGTAAAGTTCCCTAATGATAGTGCTATACAATGTCTAAATAATTAATATTCAGATTTTCCAGAAGTCCAATGCACCAGACAATTTACAGTTCTCTGAACATAGAGAGGCAAGGGCGATAAGGCATCTCCACAGGCCATAAATCTGCTGCCTTCTAAATTCTTCTGAAAACTGTGTATGGACTTTGTGTCTGCGATCCATCAGATAACCCACTTTAATTACTTGTCTAAATCAGGGGGTCCCAGCTGCATCGAGGACATGTAGATTGTCTAAAGGCCCCATCTCACATAGCGATTTACCAATGATCACGACCAGCGATACGACCTGGCCGTGATCGTTGGTAAGTCGCTGTGTGGTCGCTGGGGAGCTGTCACACAGACAGCTCTCTCCAGCGACCAACAATCAGGGGAATGACTTCGGCATCGTTGAAACTGTCTTCAACGATGCCGAAGTCCCCCTGCAGCACCCGGGTAACCAGGGTAAACATCGGGTTACTAAGCGCAGGGCCGCGCTTAGTAACCCGATGTTTACCCTGGTTACCAAAAAAAACAAACAGTACATACTCACCATCTGATGTCCGTCAGGTCCCTTGCCGTCTGCTTCCTGCTCTGACAGTGCCGCCGTACAGTGAGAGCAGAGCGCAGCGGTGACGTCACTGCTGTGCTGTGCTCTCACTGTACGGCCGGATCTCAGTCAGAGCAGGAAGCAGACGGCAAGGGACCTGACGGACATCAGATGGTGAGTATGTACTGTTTGGTTTTTTTTACATTTACGCTGGTAACCAGGGTAAACATCGGGTTACTAAGCGCGGCCCTGCGCTTAGTAACCCGATGTTTACCCTGGTTACCAGTGAAGACATCGCTGGATCGGTGTCACACACACCGATTCAGCGATGTCAGCGGGACCTCAACGACCAAAAAAAGGTCCAGGCCATTCCGACACGACCAGCGATCTCACAGCAGGGGCCTGATCGCTGGTACGTGGCACACATAGCGAGATCGCTACTGAGGTCGCTGTTGCGTCACAAAACTTGTGACTCAGCAGCGATCTCGCTAGCGATCTCGCTATGTGAGACAGGGCCTTAAGAGTGCGAGGTCTTTTCCTTTCAATTTATAATAAAGCCATGATTCTATCGTCAATATGAGGGTGATATTCACCAATATTAATTCTGCCCTGGCGCCAATAGCCTATTTTCTTTTAGTGACTAGATATTTCTACCCAAATTTTTCAGTGTTTTAGCTCCTGATTTATATTCAATATATATTTCTATTCCAGATGAGCACACAGTGGTGGAGTATCATGCCCCATGGAATTCAGGTAAGGAATCATCTCTGAATATTTTGTCATTGGTTTTAAAATCAGCGGTTGATTGCCTTTGCATGTGAATTAAAATGCTAATTACTCAGGAAAGCAGGAATTTTATTCTGTCCTAACACTGCTGCTCCTCTCCCCATGTGTGTTTTTTATGGTTTGAGACACCCCTGTTTTTATAATAGTTTGTCCTTTCTGTCTTTATTTGAAATAAAATTGTGTATCTTATCCTATTAGTGTATTACACTCTTGATCTATTTTGCAAACTAATTGCTGCATGATCTGTATGGTTCTTTATACTGTAATAGATGACATTTTAATGACTTGTCCATGTTCAGTTGTAGCTCACTGTGCATTATCTGCTACCGAGAGAGAGGATTGTGGATACGCAAGTATAACGAAGGAGCAATGTGAGCAGAAAGGCTGCTGCGTCGACTCCAGCATTCATGAGACCAAATGGTGTTTCTTCCATGGTATGACTTCACATTTAATGTTCTTCGTACTCTTAAAACTTTTTTTTTGTCAGTGTATCACTTTTATCAGTTCTTGGTATCAGAACTAGTGATGAGCGAGTGTACTCGTTGCTCGGGTGATCTCCAAGTATTTGTTAGTGTTCAGATATTAAATTTTCATCGCTGCAGTTGAATGATTTACAGCTACTATCCAGGCTGAGTATGTGTGGGGGTTGCCTGGTTACTAGGGAATCCCCACATGTAATCAAGCTGGCTAATAGCTGTAAATCATTCAGCTGCAGCAATGAAAACTTAATCTCCGAACACTAACAAATACTCAGAGATAACCCGAGCGTGCTCTTGAAAACCCGAGCAACGAGTATACTCGCTCATCACTAATCAGAACCCTTTATTGTACACTGATGTAGTCTGAGGTAGAACATTCTGTGACTGGAGATATCTAACCCCCTAAAGACAGCCCATATACATGTGCAGCGTTTGTGCACCATCGCTACTGTATATGTATCGGGCTCAGGAACCGAGCCTGCTCCATGAAGCACTGCTGAAGTCTCTCTTACGTAGCTGGCATCCAAAAGTAACTGACCTAGCTATGATCACATCAGTTCAACCTCCTAAACACCACCATCAAGTATGACGGTTGCTTTTAAAATGGCGGCCGTCACTTCTAATGGCCATAGACCCTCCATGCGATGCAGTTGCGGACTGTTGAAGCTACATATCTGCTATGTTAAAACTCCTATAAAACACAGACTGTGACTGAACTTTATATGAGATTATCATTTTCACAGTACACTGCAGTGCAGTGAATAGGCAATCAAGTGATCTTGGGTTCAAGTCCCATAAGAAAATTAAATAAAGTTTCAAAAACATAAAAATATACAACACAGATCAAAAGTTTGGACACGCCTTCTCATTTAAAGATTTTTCTGTATTTTCATGACTATAAAAATTGTAAACTCACACTGAAGGCATCAGAACTATGAATTCACAAATGTGGAATTATATACTTAACAAAAAAGTGTGAAACAACTGAAAATATGTCTTATATTCTAGATTCTTCAAAGTAGCCACCTTTTGCTTTGATGACTGCTTTGCACACTCTTGGCATTCTCTTGATGAGCTTCAAGAGGTAGTCACCAGAAATGGTCTTCCAACAATCTTGAAGGAGTTCCCAGAGATGCTTAGCACTTTTTGGCCCTTTTGCCTTCACTCTGCGGTCCAGCTCATCCTAAACCATCTCGATTGGGTTCAGGTCTGGTGACTGTGGAGGCCAGGTCATCTGGCGTAGCACCCCATCACTCTCCTTCTTGGTCAAATAGCCCTTACACAGCCTGGAGGTGTGTTTGGAGACATTGTCCTGTTGAAAAATAAATGATGGTCCACTAAACTCAAACCGGATGGAATAGCATGCCACTGCAAGATGCTGTGGTAGCCATGCTGGTTCAGTATGCCTTCAATTTTGAATAAATCCCCAACAGTGTCACCAGCAAAGCACCCCCACACCATCACACCTCCTCCTCCATGCTTCACGGTGGGAACCAGGCATGTAGAGTCCATCCGTTCACCTTTTCTGCATCGCACAAAGAAACGGTGGTTGGAACCAAAGATATCAAATTTGGACTCATCAGACCAAAGCACAGATTTCCACTGGTTTACTGTCCATTCCTTGTGTTCTTTAGCCGAAACAAGTCTCTTCTGCTTGTTGCCTGTCCTTAGCAGTGGTTTTCTAGCAGCTATTTTTCCATGAAGACCTGCTGCACAAAGTCTACTCTTAACAGTTGTTGTTGTTAGGGCTGGCAGAACGCACCAAATAATAATAAGGATGGTATAAGGTGCGTTCGCAGCCCGGGGTCCACTGTGCAGAGAAGACACCTGCTGCTTGGTAATGGCGGACAGTACTGTTGTGATCCTAATGGCAGAGGATCTCAGGGTCTTCAGCAAAGTCTGCAAACATAAAAACTAGCTCTTAGGGAGGTGGTAACTGAGCTGACCACATACCTGATCGTAGCCCACAAATAATAGCAGCCGGGGAACGTGCCTACGTTGGTTCTAGACGTCTCGCGCCAGCCGGAGATCTAACTAACCCTTTCAGAGAAAATACAGACCTCACTTGCCTCCAGAGAAAGATACCCCAAAGTAGATACAGGCCCCCAACAAATAATAACGGTGAGGTAAGAGGAAAGGACAAACGTAAGTATGAACTAGATTCAGCAAAGAGAGGCCCACTAAATAATAGCAGAAATATAGAAAGCGGACTTATGTGGTCAGCGAAAAACCCTACCAAAATATCCACGCTGAATATCCAAGAACCCCCGTACCGACTAACGGTATGGGGGGAGAATATCAGCTCCCTAAGAGCATCCAGCAAAATCAGGAATCACATTATGAACAAGCTGGACAAAAACAGAATAATACAAATAAACAAAAAAAAACAAGAAAGCAGGACTTAGCTTATGTTGCAAAAATCAGGACCAGTAGACAAGAGCAACCAGACAAGGACTGATTACATGGATGCCAGGCAATGGACTAAGACTCCAGGAAGTTTAAATAGAAACACCCAGAGTCTTAACGAAGCAGGTGACTACCAACCTGGGGAAAGAGATCCAAGAGCCATACCGCGAGTGACCACAAGAGGGAGCCCCAAAAGTATAGTTCATAACAGTACCCCCCCTTTAAGGAGGGGTCACCGAACCCTCACCACGACCACCAGGGCGATCAGGATGGGCAGCGTGAAAGGCACGAACCAAATTGGCCGCATGAACATCAGAGGCGACCACCCAGGAATTATCCTCCTGACCATAGCCCTTCCATTTGACCAGCTACTGAAGCCTCCGTCTAGAGAGACGAGAATCTAAGATCTTCTCCACCACACACTCCAACTCGTCCCCAACCAAGACCGGAGCAGGAGGGTCAACAGCAGGAACCACAGGCACAATGTACAGCCGCAATAAGGACCTATGGAACACATTGTGAATGGCAAACGACTGTCATGATTCCCAATGGCAGGGACTCAGGCAAAAACGGACTAGCTCTAGGAAGCTGGAATCTCAGATGACCGCGATGCTGAACCTAACACACAAATAATAGTAGCCGGGGGGCGTGCCTACGTTTTATCCCTAGACGTCTCGCACCAGCCGGAGATCTAGCTACCCCTAGTAGAGGAATACACAGACCTGACTTGCCTCCAGGGAAACCCCAAAAGTGATAGTAGCCCCCCACATATAATAACGGTTAGGTAAGAGAAAAACACGTACGCAGTATGAATATAGGTTCAGCAAAGAGAGGCCCTCTGACTAGATAGCAGAAAATACGAAAGAGGACTTCGCGGTCACCTCAAAACCCTAAAAAACCATCCTGAAATTACCTTTAACTCCGATATCAACTCATGACACCGGAGTAGTAATTTCAGATCACTAGAGCTTCCAGCAGCAACAGAATATTAATGCGTGCTGGACAAACAAACACAAAAATACAAAAGATCCAACTTAGCTGAATTGCAGACTTGGAGCAGGTAGCAAGCAACAGAGGTGCTCTGGTAACATTGATTGCCGGCACTAGAATGACTGAGAAGCCAAACTAAATAGGAAACTCCCAATTCCTGATGGGAACAGGTGCACTGGAAATAAAAGACAAAAGTAAGCCAGTACCACCAGTAGCCACCAGAGGGAGCCAAAAACAGAATTCACAACAGTACCCCCCCCTTAAGGAGGGGGCACCGAACCCTCATGAGAACCACCAGGGCGATCTGGATGCGCCCTATGAAAGGCGCGGACCAAATCAGAGGCATGAACATCAGAGGCAGTCACCCAAGAATTATCTTCCTGACCGTATCCCTTCCATTTAACCAAATATTGAAGTCTCCGTCTGGAAACGCGAGAGTCCAAAATCTTTTCCACAACATACTCCAATTCACCCTCCACCAGCACAGGAGCAGGAGGCTCAACAGAAGGAACAACCGGTACCTCGTACCTCCGCAACAACGACCGATGGAAGACATTATGAATGGCGAAAGATGCTGGTAGGTCCAAACGAAAAGATACAGGATTAAGAATCTCCAAAATCTTATAAGGACCTATGAACCGAGGTTTAAACTTAGGAGAAGAGACCTTCATAGGGACAAAACGAGAAGACAACCACACCAAGTCCCCAACACGAAGACGATGACCCACACGACGATGACGATTAGCAAACTGTTGAGTCTTCTCCTGAGACAACTTCAAATTGTCCACCACATGACTCCAAATCTGGTGCAGTCTATCCACCACAGTGTCCACTCCAGGGCAATCCGAAGATTCCACCTGACCAGATGAAAAACGAGGGTGAAACCCTGAATTTTCAAAATCATATGAAAAACCTCAATCTAAAATGGTATAATTTTATTATTAAAAACAAGGCAGACAGAACCACCTAGAACCAAACACACAAAAAACCAAAAAACGTGAAAAAAAAGTGCACAAAACGACTAAAATCAGTGGGAAAAACCTGGACAACCCTACTCCAACCACTAGTTTATCCCTACCTGGCTGCGGAGGTAGGCACCCTAGGGGGAGCGTTATGGCGCCCCCGCTCCTCGATGGCTGACCCTGGGGGCCCTGATTGACCCTACAGCCTCTAGTGTAAGCCACTACCCACACACTAAAGGGTCCTCTAGCGCTATACAGAAAAATACTATTATAGGGATAGCCTGATTCCCACCAAAGAAACGCTAAATGTACACAGACACATATGGCGATATGTATGTCTCAATGGTATAATTGATTCACAGCGGCCCCAACATCCTATGCCTCGTGTAAAATCCAGTTACACATACAGATCCACCTGATCGTCTGGGCATAAATGTATATAAATATTTTTATGGGCAAACATTTACAGTGGTGTGGTTAGAGATCCTAAAGGCCAGCTCGGCTGAATAGATTCGTATGATTCCAGATGCTTAAGCCAAATTAACCACAAATATATTCATATAGTTAGAGATACTTAAGGCCACATTGGCTCAATGTCATATATGGATCATGTCTCATTTGGACAATTCCAACACCATTCCAACAATACTAACAATAGCCCATATGTAGCCACCAAATATGGCCATTGATACTCATCTGAGCTGCTGTGTACCACCAACTGCCATATCAAGAACACGCCTCAACACGTTTCGCCTTCGCAGGCTCATCAGGAGGCCAGATATACCGATGTATTGTGTATCATCATGTTGTGGATAGCTGAATGCCCTCTGTCGCTCAACTCACATTTATAACTACCGCCGGACTAAGACACGTGTATGGTCTCCTTACCACTTCCTGTCGCGTCTAGTGGTTTGCTTTGCGCATGTCCGCACGCCCTCTGCGCAGAAAGAACAACATATCACTGCTTGTGCGCATGAAGCTGATACAGCAATAGTGCGCATGTCTACGGAATTCCACGTAGCTTCACAGCGCATGCTCCGGAGAGCCGGTAAAAATACTGCCAGAATACCAGCTATACCGCTCAAAGATACTGAACTCCCGCGCATGCCCCAAAGGAACCGATATTGCTTTGTCCCCACCACGTATGCTGCAGAATACTTGTCATCGCAACTTCATCTAGTCTCTAGTAAATTACACTGTGCCCGCATCCTAAGTGTGCAGAACCAGCCCCAGTGTCCTTTTGTCGCGCATCAAGCCACAGGAGCGTTAATACGCAAGTATATGAAACAACCTTTCACATTATTCCACCACGCTAGCTACGGAGACCAAAAGTCTGTATTTTCAAGATGCTAGCTATGTAATTCAGAGATCCTATATTTTAACACGTGCCACATGGGCTAGTATCGGCTGATAGTATACCTCCACAGGGAGAGTCCCCCTCGTCACTATGGCACGAACTATGACAGGTTCGTGCCATAGTGACGAGGGGGACTCTCCCTGTGGAGGTCTCACATGGATTTCCATGCAATTATCCGCTGACATATGATTCTATATTATATCAATACTATCTGGTATACTATCAGCCGATGCTAGCCCATGTGGCACGTGTTAAAATATAGGATCTCTGAATTACATAGCTAGCATCTTGAAAATACAGACTTTTGGTCTCCGTAGCTAGCGTGGTGGAATAATGTGAAAGGTTGTTTCATATACTTGCGTATTAACGCTCCTGCGGCTTGATGCGCGACAAAAGGACACTGGGGCTGGTTCTGCACACTTAGGATGCGGGCACAGTGTAATTTACTAGAGACTAGATGAAGTTGCGATGACAAGTATTCTGCAGCATACGTGGTGGGGACAAAGCAATATCGGTTCCTTTGGGGCATGCGCGGGAGTTCAGTATCTTTGAGCGGTATAGCTGGTATTCTGGCAGTATTTTTACCGGCTCTCCGGAGCATGCGCTGTGAAGCTACGTGGAATTCCGTAGACATGCGCACTATTGCTGTATCAGCTTCATGCGCACAAGCAGTGATATGTTGTTCTTTCTGCGCAGAGGGCGTGCGGACATGCGCAAAGCAAACCACTAGATCCGACAGGAAGTGGTAAGGAGACCATACACGTGTCTTAGTCCGGCGGTAGTTATAAATGTGAGTTGAGCGACAGAGGGCATTCAGCTATCCACAACATGATGATACACAATACATCAGTATATCTGGCCTCCTGATGAGCCTGCGAAGGCGAAACGCGTTGAGGCGTGTTCTTGATATGGCAGTTGGTGGTACACAGCGGCTCAGATGAGTATCAATGGCCATATTTGGTGGCTACATATGGGCTATTGTTAGTATTGTTGGAATGGTGTTGGAATTGTCCAAATGAGACATGATCCATATATGACATTGAGCCAATGTGGCCTTAAGTATCTCTAACTATATGAATATATTTGTGGTTAATTTGGCTTAAGCATCTGGAATCATACGAATCTATTCAGCCGAGCTGGCCTTTAGGATCTCTAACCACACCACTGTAAATGTTTGCCCATAAAAATATTTATATACATTTATGCCCAGACGATCAGGTGGATCTGTATGTGTAACTGGATTTTACACGAGGCATAGGATGTTGGGGCCGCTGTGAATCAATTATACCATTGAGACATACATATCGCCATATGTGTCTGTGTACATTTAGCGTTTCTTTGGTGGGAATCAGGCTATCCCTATAATAGTATTTTTCTGTATAGCGCTAGAGGACCCTTTAGTGTGTGGGTAGTGGCTTACACTAGAGGCTGTAGGGTCAATCAGGGCCCCCAGGGTCAGCCATCGAGGAGCGGGGGCGCCATAACGCTCCCCCTAGGGTGCCTACCTCCGCAGCCAGGTAGGGATAAACTAGTGGTTGGAGTAGGGTTGTCCAGGTTTTTCCCACTGATTTTAGTCGTTTTGTGCACTTTTTTTTCACGTTTTTTGGTTTTTTGTGTGTTTGGTTCTAGGTGGTTCTGTCTGCCTTGTTTTTAATAATAAAATTATACCATTTTAGATTGAGGTTTTTCATATGATTTTGAAGATTGTTACCTCGTGTCTATTTCATCCTCACTTGAGATTTGAAACCCTGAATTGCAAAAGAAAGGAGAAACCAGAGTGGCAGAACTGGCCCGATTATTAAGGGCAAACTCTGCCAACGGCAAAAAGGCGACCCAATCATCCTGATCAGCAGACACAAAACACCTCAAATAAGTCTCCAAGGTCTGATTAGTTTGCTCCGTCTGGCCATTAGTCTGAGGATGGAATGCAGACGAGAAAGACAAATCAATGCCCATCCTGGCACAGAACGCTCGCCAGAACCTAGACACAAATTGAGATCCCCTGTCAGAAACGATGTTTTCCGGGATACCATGTAAACGAACCACATTCTGAAAAAACAAAAGGAACCAACTCCGATGAAGAAGGCAATTTGGGCAAGGGTACCAAATGAACCATCTTAGAAAAACGGTCACACACCACCCAAATGACGGACATTTTCTGAGAAACCGGGAGGTCCGAGATAAAGTCCATAGAGATGTGCGTCCACGGCCTCTTCGGAATAGGCAAGGACAACAACAATCCACTAGCCCGAGAACAGCAAGGCTTGGCCCGAGCACAAACATCACAAGACTGTACAAAAGTACGCACATCCCGAGACAGGGAAGGCCACCAGAAGGACCTGGCCACCAAATCTCTGGTACCAAAAATTCCAGGGTGGCCTGCCAACACAGAAGAATGAACCTCCGAGATGACTCTACTGGTCCACTCATCTGGAACAAACAGTCTCCCAGACGGACAACGATCAGGCCTATCAGTCTGAAACTCCTGCAAAGCACGTCGCAAGTCTGGGGAGACAGCAGACAAAATCACCCCATCCTTAAGGATACCCGTAGGCTCAGAATCACCAGAGGAGTCAGGCTCAAAACTCCTAGAAAGGGCATCTGCCTTCACATTTTTCGAACCGGCAAGTATGAAACCACAAAATTAAACCGGGAGAAAAACAACGACCAGCGCGCCTGTCTAGGATTCAGACGCCTGGCAGACTCAAGGTAAATCAGATTCTTGTGATCAGTCAAGACCACCACCTGATGTCTAGCACCCTCAAGCCAATGACGCCACTCCTCAAATGCCCACTTCATAGCCAAGAGCTCCCGATTACCGACATCATAATTTCGCTCGGCAGGCGAAAACTTTCGAGAGAAGAATGCACATGGTCTCATCACTGAGCAATCGGGACTTCTCTGCGACAAAACCGCCCCCGCTCCAATCTCGGAAGCATCAACCTCGACCTGAAAAGGGAGCGAAACATCAGGCTGGCGCAACACAGGGGCAGAAGAAAAGCGGCGCTTAAGCTCCCGAAAGGCCTCCACAGCCGCAGAGGACCAATTGGCAACATCAGCACCCTTCTTAGTCAAATCAGTCAGAGGCTTAGCAACACTTGAAAACCCAGTTATAAATCGACGATAGAAATTAGCAAAGCCCAAGAATTTCTGAAGACTCTTCAGGGAAGTAGGCTGCGTCCAATCACAAATAGCCCGAACCTTGACAGGATCCATCTCAACAGAAGAAGGGGAAAAAATGTACCCCAAAAAAGAGATCTTCTGAACCCCAAAAATACACTTTGAACCCTTTACAAACAAAGAATTGGCCCGCAAAACCTGAAAAACCTTCCTAACCTGTTGAACATGCAACTCCCAGTCATCCGAAAAAATCAAAATATCATCTAAATACACAATCATAAATTTATCCAGGTATTTACGGAAAATATCGTGCATAAGGACTGAAAGACTGAAGGGGCATTAGAAAGACCAAAAGGCATTACCAAATACTCAAAATGGCCCTCGGGCGTATTAAATGCAGTTTTCCACTCATCTCCCTGCTTAATCCGCACCAAATTATACGCACCCCGAAGATCAATCTTGGAGAACCACTTTGCCCCTTTAATACGAGCAAATAAATCAGTCAATAGTGGCAAAGGATACTGGTATTTGACTGTAATCTTATTCAACAGGCGATAATCAATACAGGGCCTCAGGGAGCCATCTTTTTTACCCACGAAAAAAAAACCTGCTCCTAAAGGGGATGAGGATGGACGGATATGTCCCTTTTCCAAGGACTCCTTAATATACTCTCGCATAGCAGCATGCTCAGGCACAGACAGATTGAACAAACGACCCTTAGGAAACTTGCTGCCAGGAATCAAGTCTATAGCACAATCACAATCCCTGTGAGGGGGGAGAGAACTAAGTTTTGGCTCCTCAAAAACATCACAATAGTCAGACAAAAATGCCGGAACTTCAGAGGGAGTAGATGAAGCAATGGAAACCAAAGGTACTTCCCCATGAGCCCCCTGACATCCCCAGCTTAACACAGACATTGTTTTCCAGTCAAGGACTGGATTATGAGTTTGCAACCATGGCAATCCAAGCACTAAGACATCATGCAAGTTATGCAACACAAGGAAGCGAATCACCTCCCGATGGTCAGGAGTCATACACATAGTCACTTGTGTCCAGAATTGTGGTTTATTCCTAGCCAATGGTGTGGAGTCGATACCCTTCAAAGGGATATTCCAAAGGCTCTAGGCTAAACCCACAGCGCCTGGCAAAGGACCAATCCATAAGACTCAAGGAAGCGCCAGAATCCACATAGGCATCCACGGTAAAAGATGATAATGAACAAATCAAAGTTACAGACAAAATAAACTTAGACTGTAAAGTGCCAATTGCAAAAGACTTATCAACCTTTTTTGTACGTTTAGAGCATGCTGATATAACATGAGCAGAATCACCACAGTAGAAGCACAACCCATTTTTACGCCTATAATTCTGCCGTTCACTTCTGGACAGAATTCTATCACATTGCATATTCTCCGGTGCCTGCTCAGAAGACACCGCCAAAAGGTGCACAGGTTTGCGCTCCCGTAAACGCCGATTAATCTGAATAGCCATAGTCATGGATTCATTCAGACCTGTGGGCGTAGGAAACCCCACCATGACATCTTTAACGGCGTCAGAGAGACCTTCTCTGAAATTCGCCGCCAGGGCGCACTCAAGCCACTGAGTAAGCACAGACCATTTTCGAAATTTTTGACAATATATTTCAGCTTCATCATGCCCTTGAGAGAGGGCTATCAAGGCTTTTTCAGCCTGAATCTCCAAATTAGGTTCCTCATAGAGGAACCCCAGTGCCAGAAAAAACGCATCCACATTGAGCAGCGCAGGATCCCCTGGTGCCAATGCAAATGCCCAATTCTGGGGGTCACCCCGCAACAAGGAAATAACAATTTTAACCTGCTGAGCGGGGTTTCCAGCGGAGCGAGATCTCAGAGAAAGATACAATTTACAATTGTGCTTAAAATTCAAAATACGAGATCTATCTCCAGAAAAAAACTCAGGTATAGGAATCTTGGGTTCAGACATAGGAGCATGTATAACAAAGTCTTGGATATTTTGAACTTTAGAAGCAAGAGTATTCAGGTTTGAAGCAAAACTCTGGATATCCATTTCTCAACAGCTGAGATCTGAGCCATTCAGGGGTTAAGAGGAGAGAAAAAAGCAGCAGATTGCAATTATGGCTAGACAGAACTTCTGAGTAAAAAAAAAAAAAAGTGTCAGAAACTTCTTTTTTCTCTCTTTCTTCAGCCAATACCTTTAATACATTAGGGCCGGCAATACTGTCATGATTCCCAATGGCAGGGACTTAGGCAAAAAACGGACAAGCTCTAGGATGATGGTATCTCAGCTGACCGCGATGCTGAACCTAACACGCAACTAATAGTAGCCAGGGGGCGTACCTACGTTTTATCCCTAGACACCTCGCACCAGCCGGAGATCTAGCTACCCCTAGTAGAGGAATACACAGACCTGACTTGCCTCCAGGGAAACCCCAAAAGTGATAGTAGCCCCCCACATATAATAACGGTTAGGTAAGAGGAAAACACGTACGCAGTATGAATATAGGTTCAGCAAAGAGAGGCCCTCTGACTAGATAGCAGAAAATACGAAAGAGGACTTCACGGTCACCTCAAAACCCTAAAAAACCATCCTGAAATTACCTTTAACTCCGATATCAACTCATGACACCGGAGTAGTAATTTCAGATCACTAGAGCTTCCAGCAGCAAGAGAATATTAATGCGTGCTGGACAAACAAACACAAAAATACAAAAGATCCAACTTAGCTGAATTGCAGACTTGGAGCAGGTAGAAAGCAACAGAGGTGCTCTGGTAACATTGATTGCCGGCACTAGAATGACTGAGAAGCCAAACTAAATAGGAAACTGCCAATTCCTGATGGGAACAGGTGCACTGGAAATAAAAGACAAAAGTAAGCCAGTACCACCAGTAGCCACCAGAGGGAGCCAAAAACAGAATTCACAACAAACGACACAGGAAGATCCAAACGAAAAGACACCGGATTAAGGACCTCCAAAATTCTATAAGGACCAATAAAGCGAGGCTTAAACTTAGGAGAGGAAACCTTCAGAGGGACAAACCAAGAAGATAACCAAACCAAATCCCCAACACGAAGTCGGGGACCCACACCGCGGCGGCGGTTGGCAAAATGCTGAGCCTTCTCCTGTGACAACTTCAAGTTGTCCACCACATGATTCCAAGTCCGCTGCAACCTATCAACCACAGAATCCACCCCAGGACAGTCAGAAGGCTCAACATGACCCGAGGAGAACCGAGGATGAAAGCCAGAGTTGCAGAAAAATGGCGAAACCAAAGTAGCGGAACTAGCCCGATTATTGAGGGCAAACTCAGCCAATGGCAAGGTCACCCAATCATCCTGATCCGCAGAAACAAAACATCTCAAATAAGCCTCCAGCGTCTGATTAGTTTGCTCCGTTTGGCCATTAGTCTGAGGATGAAAGGCAGAGGAGAACGACAGATCAATGCCCATCTTAGCACAAAAAGATCGCCAGAATCTGGACACAAACTGGGATCCTCTGTCAGACACGATATTCTCAGGAATGCCGTGCAAATGAACCACATTCTGAAAAAACAAAGGCACCAGATCGGAAGAGGAAGGCAACTTAGGCAAGGGCACTAAATGGACCATCTTGGAAAAACGATCACACACCACCCAGATGACAGACATTCCCTGAGACACCGGAAGATCTGAAATGAAATCCATGGAAATGTGTGTCCAAGGCCTCTTTGGGATGGGCATGGGCAAAAGCAACCCGCTGGCACGAGAACAGCAAGGCTTAGTCCGAGCACAAGTCCCACAGGACTGCACAAAAGCACGCACATCCCGTGACAAGGAAGGCCACCAAAAGGACCTAGCCACCAAATCTCTGGTACCAAAAATCCCAGGATGCCCTGCCAACACTGAGGAATGAACCTCGGAAATCACTCTGCTGGTCCATTTATCAGGAACAAACAGTCTATCAGGTGGGCAAGAGTCAGGTCTACCAGCCTGAAATCTCTGCAACACACGTCGCAAATCAGGAGAAATGGCCGACAAAATCACTCCTTCTTTAAGAATACCAGCCGGCGCTGAGACTCCAGGAGAATCAGGCACAAAGCTCCTAGAGAGAGCATCAGCCTTCACATTTTTCGAACCAGGCAGGTATGAGACCACAAAGTCAAAACGGGAGAAAAATAATGACCAACGAGCCTGTCTAGGATTCAGGCGTTTAGCAGACTCGAGATACATCAGGTTTTTGTGATCAGTCAAGACCACCACATGGTGCTTAGCTCCCTCGAGCCAATGACGCCACTCCTCAAATGCCCACTTCATGGCCAACAACTCCCGATTACCAACATCATAGTTCCGCTCAGCCGGCGAAAACTTCCTGGAAAAGAAAGCACATGGTTTCATCACAGAGCAACCAGAGCCTCTCTGCGACAAAACAGCTCCTGCACCAATCTCAGAAGCATCCACTTCAACCTGAAAGGGAAGTGAGACATCAGGCTGGCACAAAACAGGCGCCGAAGTAAACCGGCGCTTCAGCTCCCGGAAGGCCTCAATGGCCGCAGGAGCCCAATTAGCGACATCAGAACCTTTCTTGGTCATATCCGTCAGAGGTTTAACAACGCTAGAAAAGTTAGCAATAAAATGACGGTAGAAATTAGCAAAACCCAAAAACTTCTGAAGACTCTTAACAGACGTGGGTTGAGTCCAATCATGAATAGCTCGGACCTTGACTGGGTCCATCTCCACAGCAGAAGGGGAAAAGATAAAACCCAAAAAGGAAACCTTCTGCACTCCAAAGAGACACTTTGAGCCCTTCACAAACAAAGCATTATCACGCAAAACCTGAAACACCATCCTGACCTGCTTTACATGAGAATCCCAATCAATCATCAGAAAAAACTAAAATGTCATCCAGATAAACAATCACAAATTTATCTAGATACTTCCGGAAGATGTCATACATAAAGGATTGAAACACTGAAGGGGCATTAGAGAGCCCAAAAGGCATCACCAAGTACTCAAAATGACCTTCGGACGTATTAAATGCAGTTTTCCATTCATCTCCCTGCCTAATGCGCACAAGGTTGTACGCACCACGAAGATCTATCTTGGTGAACCAACAGGCACCCTTAATCCAAGCAAACAAGTCCGACAATAGTGGCAGAGGGTACTGAAATTTAACCGTGATTTTATTCAGAAGCCGATAGTCTATACAAGGTCTCAAAGATCCGTCTTTCTTGGCCACAAAAAAGAATCCCGCACCAAGAGGGGAAGAGGATGGACGAATATGTCCTTTCTCCAAAGACTCCTTTATATAAGAACGCATCGCAGCATGCTCAGGTACCGACAGATTAAATAATCGTCCCTTAGGAAACTTGTTTCCAGGAATCAAATCTATAGCGCAGTCACAGTCCCTATGAGGAGGAAGAGCACTGGACCTGGACTCACTGAACACATCCTGATAGTCAAGCAAAAACTCAGGAACTTCTGAAGTAGTGGAGGAAGCAATAGACACCGACGGGAAATCGCAATGAATTCCCTGACAACCCCAACTTGACACAGACATAGCCCTCCAATCCAGAACAGGATTATGAGCCTGTAACCATGGCAGACCCAAAACGACCAAATCATGCATCTTATGCAGAACAAGAAAACGAATCACCTCCCGATGTTCAGGAGTCATGCACATGGTCACTTGTGTCCAATAGGGTTGAGCGAAACGGGTCGATCATTTTCAAAAGTCGCCGACTTTTGGCTAAGTCGGCGTCTCATGAAACCCGATCCGACCCCTGTGCTTGTCGGCCATGCGGTACGCGACTTTCGCGCCAAAGTCGCGTTTCAATGACGCGAAAAGCGCCATTTCTCAGCCAATGAAGGTGAACGCAGAGTGTGGGCAGCGTGATGACATAGATCCTGGTCCCCACCATCTTAGAGAAGGGCATTGCAGTGATTGGCTTGCTGTCTGCGGCGTCACAGGGGCTATAAAGGGGCGTTCCCGCCGACCGCCATCTTACTGCTGCTGATCTGAGCTTAGGGACAGGTTGCTGCCGCTTCGTCAGAAGCAGGGAGAGCGTTAGGCAGGGTCCACTAACCACCAAACCGCTTGTGCTGCAGCGATTTCCACTGTCCAACACCACCTTCGGTGTGCAGGGACTGTGGAAGCTATTTTTTTTTTTTTTTCCCCTCAGCGCTGTAGCTCATTGGGCTGCCCTAGAAGGCTCCGTGATAGCTGTATTGCTGTGTGTACGCCACTGTGGAAACCAACTGCTTTTTTCAAAGCACATATCCTCTTGTTCCTTCCTTTCTGCACAGCTATCTTTTTTGTTTGTCCACACTTTTTATTTAATTTGTGCATCAGTCCACTCCTATTGCTGCCTGCCATACCTGGCTTACATTACTGCAGGGAGATAGTAATTGTAGGACAGTTTTTTTTTTTTTTTTTGTTTTTTTTTTGTGGGAGATTAAGATTGGCATTTCTGCTACAGTGCCATCCCTGTGTGTGCCATCTCTCACTGAGTGGGCCATAGAAAGCCTATTTATTTTTTCCGTGATTTGTGTTCTAAAATCTACCTCAACACAAAAACACTACATCAATCAGTGGGAGAAAAATATTGGCCTCAGTCAGGGCTTGTGTGCCACTGCTGTGTGTGCTATCTCTCATTCAGTGGGCTATAGCAAGCCTATTTTTTTTTTTTTTTTTTAATATTATTTGGTTTCTAAAGTCTCCCTGAAAAAAAAAAAAAACCTAAAAAAACAGTGGGAGAGTAATATTGCCCTTTCAGCTTGTGTGCCAGTCTTGACTCCTGGGTGTGCCACCTCTCTCCCTCTCATTCAGTGGGCCATAGAAAGCCTATTTATTTTTTTTTTTAAATATTATTGGGTTTCTAAAGTCTCCCTGAAAAAACAAAAAATACATAAAAAAACAGTGGGAGAGTAATATTGCCCTTTCAGCTTGTGTGCCAGTCTTGACTCCTGGGTGTGCCACCTCTCTCCCTCTCATTCAGTGGGCCATAGAAAGCCTATTTATTTTTTTTTTAAAATATTATTGGGTTTCTAAAGTCTCCCTGAAAAAACAAAAAATACATAAAAAAACAGTGGGAGAGTAATATTGCCCTTTCAGCTTGTGTGCCAGTCTTGACTCCTGGGTGTGCCACCTCTCTCCCTTTCATTCAGTGGGCCATAGAAAGCCTATTTATTTTTTCCGTGATTTGTGTTCTAAATTCTACCTCAACACAAAAACACTACATCAATCAGTGGGAGAAAAATATTGGCCTCAGTCAGGGCTTGTGTGCCACTGCTGTGTGTGCTATCTCTCATTCAGTGGGCTATAGCAAGCCTATTTTTTTTTTTTTTTTTTTTTTTTTTAATATTATTTGGTTTCTAAAGTCTCCCTGAAAAAAAAAAAAAAACCTAAAAAAACAGTGGGAGAGTAATATTGCCCTTTCAGCTTGTGTGCCAGTCTTGACTCCTGGGTGTGCCACCTCTCTCCCTCTCATTCAGTGGGCCATAGAAAGCCTATTTATTTTTTTTTTTTAATATTATTTGGTTTCTAATTCTCCCTGAAAAAAAAAAAAAAAACCTAAAAAAACAGTGGGAGAATAATATTGCCCTTTCAGCTTGTGTGCCAGTCTTGACTCCTGGGTGTGCCACCTCTCTCCCTCTCATTCAGTGGGCCATAGAAAGCCTATTTATTTTTTTTTTAAAATATTATTGGGTTTCTAAAGTCTCCCTGAAAAAACAAAAAATACATAAAAAAACAGTGGGAGAGTAATATTGCCCTTTCAGCTTGTGTGCCAGTCTTGACTCCTGGGTGTGCCACCGCTCTCCCTTTCATTCAGTGGGCCATAGAAAGCCTATTTATTTTTTCCGTGATTTGTGTTCTAAATTCTACCTCAACACAAAAACACTACATCAATCAGTGGGAGAAAAATATTGGCCTCAGTCAGGGCTTGTGTGCCACTGCTGTGTGTGCTATCTCTCATTCAGTGGGCTATAGCAAGCCTATTTTTTTTTTTTTTTTTTTTTTTTTAATATTATTTGGTTTCTAAAGTCTCCCTGAAAAAAAAAAAAAACCCTAAAAAAACAGTGGGAGAGTAATATTGCCCTTTCAGCTTGTGTGCCAGTCTTGACTCCTGGGTGTGCCACCTCTCTCCCTCTCATTCAGTGGGCCATAGAAAGCCTTTTTTTTTTTTGGTTTTTTTAATATTATTTGGCTTCTAAAGTCTCCCTGAAAAAAACAAAAAAAACATAAAAAACAGTGGGAGAGTAATATTGCCCTTTCAGCTTGTGCGCCAGTCTTGACTCCTGGTTGTGCCACCTCTCTCTCTCTAATTGTGGGCCATAGAAAGCCTTTTTTTTTTTTTTTTTTTAATATTATTTGGTTTCTAAAGTCTCCCTGAGAAAAAAAAAAAAACCTAAAAAAACAGTGGGAGAGTAATATTGCCCTTTCAGCTTGTGTGCCAGTCTTGACTCCTGGGTGTGCCACCTCTCTCCCTCTCATTCAGTGGGCCATAGAAAGCCTTTTTTTTTTTTGGTTTTTTTAATATTATTTGGCTTCTAAAGTCTCCCTGAAAAAAACAAAAAAAACATAAAAAACAGTGGGAGAGTAATATTGCCCTTTCAGCTTGTGTGCCAGTCTTGACTCCTGGGTGTGCCACCTCTCTCCCTTTCATTCAGTGGGCCATAGAAAGCCTATTTATTTTTTCCGTGATTTGTGTTCTAAATTCTACCTCAACACAAAAACACTACATCAATCAGTGGGAGAAAAATATTGGCCTCAGTCAGGGCTTGTGTGCCACTGCTGTGTGTGCTATCTCTCATTCAGTGGGCTATAGCAAGCCTATTTTTTTTTTTTTTTTTTTTTTTTTTTAATATTATTTGGTTTCTAAAGTCTCCCTGAAAAAAAAAAAAAAACCTAAAAAAACAGTGGGAGAGTAATATTGCCCTTTCAGCTTGTGTGCCAGTCTTGACTCCTGGGTGTGCCACCTCTCTCCCTCTCATTCAGTGGGCCATAGAAAGCCTTTTTTTTTTTTGGTTTTTTTAATATTATTTGGCTTCTAAAGTCTCCCTGAAAAAAACAAAAAAAACATAAAAAACAGTGGGAGAGTAATATTGCCCTTTCAGCTTGTGCGCCAGTCTTGACTCCTGGTTGTGCCACCTCTCTCTCTCTAATTGTGGGCCATAGAAAGCCTTTTTTTTTTTTTTTTTTTAATATTATTTGGTTTCTAAAGTCTCCCTGAGAAAAAAAAATAAATAAATTAGGTGGGAGATTAATATTGACATTAGTGCTTGAGTGACAGTCCTGCGTGTGTGTCATCTCTGTGATTTTGTGCCACAGAAAACAGAGTGTGTAACATTGTGCCTGATTTTCCTTGTGGTCTCACCAACCTGTTAAGGGATATTGAAATCATACTGAAGTTATAGCTCACCGTGTAAGTTGTTTGACAGCAACAAATAAAGTTACTTTGGTTAAGATTTTAAAACAATGAGGAAGTCTGGTGCAAGAGGTCGTCGTGGGCGTTCATTGTCAGCTGGTAATGATGGTAGTGGTAGTGGAGCATCAGGTGGTCGTGGGGATAAAAATATTCCACCTAAGTCTGGAGCTGTGGAGCCAGTTTCGTCGTCAGGCTACACAAGGCCTCGAACGCTCTCTTTTCTGGGAGTAGGAAAACCGCTTTTAAAGGCGGAGCAGCAACAGCAAGTTTTGGCTTACATTGCAGACTCAGCCTCTAGCTCTTTTGCCTCCTCTTCCGAAACTGGTAAATGTAAAAGCAGCGCGTCGCTTGTGGATGTTCACGGTCAGGGACAAGTCGCTTCCTTGTCCTCCTCAGCAAAAACTACAACAAGAGAGAAGGATGCAGCAGGCGACACAACGGGTCACTCCATGGAGCTCTTTACACATACCGTCCCTGGCTTAGAAAGTGAAACATTTAACAGGCCATGCCCATTACAAGTATATTCTGACATGGAGTGCACTGATGCACAGCCACAGCCAGAGTACTATGCTGCTCCTTTGACTCAGACCACCACATTGCCCTCTCAGGGTACAGATCCACAATCAGACCCTGATGAGACTATGTTGCCCCGCCACGAACGCTATACCACCGACCGACACAGTGACACAGACGAAGTTGCACACGAGCTCGAAGAGGAGGTAATAGATGACCCAGTTATTGACCCCGATTGGCAGCCATTGGGGGAACAGGGTGCAGGCGGCAGTAGTTCAGAAGCGGAGGTGGAGGAGGGGCCGCAGCAGGCATCAACATCGCAACAGGTTCCATCTGCCGGGCCCGTATCTGGACCAAAATGCGTGTCAAAGCCAAAACCTGTTGGAGCACAGCGTTGCCATCCGGTTAAAGCTCAGTCTGCAATCCCTGAAAAGGGATCCGAGTCTAGGAAGAGTGCAGTCTGGCATTTTTTTAAACAACATCCAACTGATCAGCGCAAAGTCATCTGTCAAAAATGTTCAACTAGCTTAAGCAGAGGTCAGAATCTGAAAAGTCTAAATACTAGTTGCATGCATAGACACTTAACCACCATGCATTTTCAAGCCTGGACTAACTACCAAACGTCCCTCAAGGTTGTAGCACCCTCGGCCAATGAAGCTAGTCAGCAACGCAACATCCCTTCCGTCACTGTAAGGCCACCATTTTCCGCACCACCGGCAGTATCTGTGCAGGTTTCTTTGCCAGCCAAAAGCAGTCAGGGTCAGGGAATCACCAGTTTTGTAGGAGGAAATATTGCATCTAGGGCACCGGCGGAAACAATACCGTCTCCAACCGTCTCTCAGTCTGCCATGTACACCGGCACACCCGAAAGTTCCACGATCTCCAGCTCTCCAGTCCAGCTCACCCTACATGAGACTCTGGTTAGAAAAAGGAAGTACTTATCCTCGCATCCGCGTACACAGGGTTTTAACGCCCACATAGCTAGACTAATCTCGTTAGAGATGATGCCCTACCGGTTAGTTGAAAGCGAAGCTTTCAAAGCCCTGATGGAGTACGCTGAACCACGATACGAGCTACCCAGTCGACACTTTTTTTCCAGAAAAGCCATCCCAGCCCTGCACCAGCATGTTAAACAGCGCATCGTCCATGCACTCAGGCAATCTGTGAGTACAAAGGTGCACCTGACTACAGATGCATGGACCAGTAGGCATGGCCAGGGACGTTATGTGTCCATCACGGCACACTGGGTGAATGTGGTGGATGCAGGGTCCACAGGCGACATCAATTTAGGGACAGTTGTGCCTAGCCCACGGTCTAGGAAACAGTTGGCTGTAGGCGTTCGCACCCCCTCCTCCTCCTCCTCCTCGTCCTCCTGCAGAAGCTACAGCTCTTCCACAGAACGCAGTCTGCCAACCACTCCATCGGCAGATGACACTGTTGCACACCAGTTGTCCCATTATGGGCCAGCTACTGCCAAGCGTCAGCAGGCTGTATTGGCTATGAAGTGCTTGGGCGACAATAGACACACCGCGGAAGTTCTGTCCGAGTTCTTGCAACAAGAAACGCAGTCGTGGCTGGGCACAGTAGATCTTGAGGCAGGCAAGGTAGTGAGTGATAACGGAAGGAATTTCATGGCTGCCATCTCCCTTTCCCAACTGAAACACATTCCTTGCCTGGCTCACACCTTAAACCTGGTGGTGCAGTGCTTATTGAAAACTTATCCTGGGTTCTCCGACCTGCTCCTCAAAGTGCGTGCACTTTGCTCACATATCCGACGTTCGCCTGTACACGCCAGCCGTATGCAGACCTATCAGCGGTCTTTGAACCTTCCCCAGCATCGCCTAATCATAGACGTTGCAACAAGGTGGAACTCAACACTGCACATGCTTCAGAGACTGTGCGAACAGAGGCGTGCTGTTATTTATTTGTGGGAGGATACACGGGCAGGCAGTAGGATGGCAGACATGGAGTTGTCAGGTGTGCAGTGGTCTAAGATACAAGACATGTGTCAAGTCCTTCAGTGCTTTGAGGAATGCACACGGCTGGTTAGTGCAGACAACGCCGTAATAAGCATGAGCATCCCCCTAATGCGTCTGCTGATGCAAAGTTTGACGCACATAAAGGAGCAGGCGTCTGCACCAGAGGAAGAGGAAAGCCTTGATGACAGTCAGCCATTGTCTGGTCAGGGCAGTGTACAGGACGAGGTAGCGGGCGAAGAGGAGGTGGAGGATGAGGAGGATGATGGGGATGAGTATATTTTTAATGCCGAACCTTTCCCGGGGGCACAGGAATTTGGTTGCGTGTCACGGCCGGGTTCTGGTTTTTTGAGGGACACAAGTGACGTAGATTTGCCTGCAACTGCCCCTCAACCAATCACAACCGGAGATTTGACAACTGGAACTTTGGCCCACATGGCGGATTATGCCTTACGTATCCTAAAAAGGGACACACGCATTACGAAAATGATGAACGATGACGATTACTGGTTGGCCTGCCTCCTTGATCCACGCTATAAAGGCAAATTGCAAAATATTATGCCACATGAGAACTTGGAACTAATATTAGCAACCAAACAATCAACTCTTGTTGACCGTTTGCTTCAGGCATTCCCAGCACACAGCGCACGTGATCGTTCTCACACGAGCTCCAGGGGGCAGCAGACTAGGAGTGTTAGGGGTGCACACATCAGAAGTGGCGTTGGACAGAGGGGTTTTCTGACCAGGTTGTGGAGTGATTTTGCTATGACCGCAGACAGGACAGGTACTGCTGCATCAATTGAAAGTGACAGGAGACAACATTTGTCCAGTATGGTTACTAACTATTTTTCATCCCTTATCGATGTTCTCCCTCAACCGTCATTCCCATTTGATTACTGGGCCTCCAAATTAGACACCTGGCCAGAATTGGCAGAATATGCATTGCAGGAGCTTGCTTGCCCGGCAGCAAGTGTCCTATCAGAAAGAGTATTCAGTGCTGCAGGTTCAATATTAACCGAAAAAAGGACTCGTCTGGCTACCCAAAATGTTGACGATCTAACATTCATTAAAATGAACCACAACTGGATTTCGAAATCTTTTGCCCCACCTTGCCCGGCCGACACCTAGCTTTCCTATGAAAAGCTCTTGCCTGTGAATTACTTTTCTAATGTCTAATTTGCTGCAGCTGATTGTACAGCATACGACATGTTTACACCTCCCTAAATGGCAAAACTCCCCACACGGGGCCGTGGTATCGCGACTTGGCGCAAGCACCCGTGAGACTGCTGTTTGTCTGAAGTGGTGGGTGTGCTCGCTTTTGGTTGACGGCATTGCTACTGGGTCCCTCATAGTACAATGTAGTGTCTCTGGCGGTGGTGGTGCGCACCCAACGTCAGACACACCGTTGTAACATGAGGGGCCCTGGGGCGGTCCCGCCGGCCTCAAGAGAGTTCCCCCCTACCCCAGCTCAAAATGTGCTCTACCACGTGCAAAATTATGTCGCACAGCTCCACCAATCTTTAGTCTATTCGCTGACATCATTCAATGTCTGGCACTGACAATACAAATTTGTAGACATCTATGATGCAACTTAAAGTAGTCTGTGTCTGTGTCCTATATTGGCACCATTAAATAGTTACTGCCAAATTACTATGTCAGAAACTCAGTAGATGAGCCCACCCCTGTACCTAAGTATGCCACCTTTTTTTTTTGTTTTGGTTGTTTTGCGAGACATTAACATCTATTTATATTTTGGGAGTACTGGGACAGACACTCCTTGCACTACTCCTCCACTCACCACCAAGCTGCCTGTGTATCCATGTAACCGCTGTAAAACTGCCATGAGCCTATTGTTTGTTATTTTAGGCCTTTGATAGCCTGTCTGCGGCCCCTACTTGCAATACTCCTCCACTGACCACCAAGCTGCCTGCCCGTGTATCCATGTAACCGCTGTAAAACTGCCATGAGCCTATTGTTTGTTATTTTAGGCCTTTGATAGCCTGTCTGCGGTCCCTACTTTAAATACTCCTCCACTGACCACCAAGCTGCCTGCCCGTGTATCCATGTAACCGCTGTGAAACTGCCATGAGCCTATTGTTTGTTATGTTAGGCCTTTGATAGCCTGTCTGCGGTCCCTACTTTAAATACTCCTCCACTGACCAGACCACTGCTGCCCGTGTACCCCTGGAACCAATTATAAAGTGCCTACAGCCAGCCCATTTTCTTATGTTAGGCCTTTGAAGCCTGTCTGCGGTCCCTACTTTAAATACTCCTCCACTCACCACCACCAAGCTGCCTGCCCGTGTATCCATGTAACCGCTGTGAAACTGCCATGAGCCTATTGTTTGTTATGTTAGGCCTTTGATAGCCTGTCTGCGGTCCCTACTTTAAATACTCCTCCACTGACCAGACCACTGCTGCCCGTGTACCCCTGGAACCAATTATAAAGTGCCTACAGCCAGCCCATTTTCTTATGTTAGGCCTTTGAAGCCTGTCTGCGGTCCCTACTTTAAATACTCCTCCACTGACCACCAAGCTGCCTGCCCGTGTATCCATGTAACCGCTGTAAAACTGCCATGAGCCTATTGTTTGTTATTTTAGGCCTTTGATAGCCTGTCTGCGGTCCCTACTTTAAATACTCCTCCACTGACCACCAAGCTGCCTGCCCGTGTATCCATGTAACCGCTGTAAAACTGCCATGAGCCTATTGTTTGTTATTTTAGGCCTTTGATAGCCTGTCTGCGGTCCCTACTTTAAATACTCCTCCACTGACCACCAAGCTGCCTGCCCGTGTATCCATGTAACCGCTGTAAAACTGCCATGAGCCTATTGTTTGTTATTTTAGGCCTTTGATAGCCTGTCTGCGGCCCCAACTTGTAATACTCCTCCACTGACCACCAAGCTGCCTGCCCGTGTATCCATGTAACCGCTGTAAAACTGCCATGAGCCTATTGTTTGTTATTTTAGGCCTTTGATAGCCTGTCTGCGGTCCCTACTTTAAATACTCCTCCACTGACCACCAAGCTGCCTGCCCGTGTATCCATGTAACCGCTGTAAAACTGCCATGAGCCTATTGTTTGTTATTTTAGGCCTTTGATAGCCTGTCTGCGGTCCCTACTTTAAATACTCCTCCACTGACCACCAAGCTGCCTGCCCGTGTATCCATGTAACCGCTGTGAAACTGCCATGAGCCTATTGTTTGTTATTTTAGGCCTTTGATAGCCTGTCTGCGGTCCCTACTTTAAATACTCCTCCACTGACCACCAAGCTGCCTGCCCGTGTATCCATGTAACCGCTGTAAAACTGCCATGAGCCTATTGTTTGTTATTTTAGGCCTTTGATAGCCTGTCTGCGGTCCCTACTTTAAATACTCCTCCACTGACCACCAAGCTGCCTGCCCGTGTATCCATGTAACCGCTGTAAAACTGCCATGAGCCTATTGTTTGTTATTTTAGGCCTTTGATAGCCTGTCTGCGGTCCCTACTTTAAATACTCCTCCACTGACCACCAAGCTGCCTGCCTGTGTATCCATGTAACCGATGTAAAACTGCCATGACTGCCTACTGTTTGTTATTTTAGGCCTTTGATAGCCTGTCTGCAGCCCCTACTTGCAATACTCCTCCACTGACCACACCAATGCTGCCCGTGTACCCCTGGAACCTATTTAAAAGTTCATAGAGCCTAGTTATATATTTTATTTACTATTAATAAGGCCATGATGGACTACGCTGTACCACGCTACAAGCTAACCAGTCGACACTTCTTTTGCGAGAAAAGCCATCCCAACCCTCCACCAGCATGTAGAAGACCGCATTGTCCATGCACTCTGGCAATCTGTGAGTACAAAGGTGCACCTGACAACAGACGCATGGACCTGTAGGCATGGCCACGGAAGATTACGTGTCCATTACGGCGCAATGGGTTAATGTGGTGGATGCATGGTCCACAGGGGACAGCCTACTAAGTCTGTCTGCAGTCCCTAATTCAAATTGTCCTCCACTGTCTAAATCGGAACTTCCACCTTCTGACTTTCGGCCTATAGTATCAGAAATTAAACTGCATTTGGCCTTCAACTTTGGTTAGGGCCTACTAACGGCTTCTGCCCCTCCCTGGTGTTGCCCTCAACTAAATAAAGCTGAGCTTCAACCTTCTGCTCCAAATTACCATTTTGAAAAATGCAATAGGCTTTTCAGGCCTACTAAAGGTGTCTGTCTGTGTGCCCCTGCCTGGTGTTGTCCTCAACTAAATAAAGCTGAGCTTCAACCTTCCGGCTCTCATTATGTGGTTTTAAAAAAAAAAATGGTGGTTAGGGCCTACTAACGGCTTCTGCCCCTCCCTGGTGTTGTCCTCAACTAAATAAAGCTGAGCTTCAACCTTCCGGCTCTCATTATGTGGTTTTAAAAAAAAAAATGGTGGTTAGGGCCTACTAACGGCTTCTGCCCCTCCCTGGTGTTGTCCTCAACTAAATAAAGCTGAGCTTCAACCTTCCGGCTCTCATTATGTGGTTTTAAAAAAAAAAATGGTGGTTAGGGCCTACTAACGGCTTCTGCCCCTCCCTGGTGTTGCCCTCAACTAAATAAAGCTGAGCTTCAACCTTCTGCTCCAAATTACCATTTTGAAAAATGCAATAGGCTTTTCAGGCCTACAAAAGGTGTCTGTCTGTGTGCCCCTCCCTGGTGTTGTCCTCAACTAAATAAAGCTGAGCTTCAACCTTCCGGCTCTCATTATGTGGTTTTAAAAAAAAAAATGGTGGTTAGGGCCTACTAACGGCTTCTGCCCCTCCCTGGTGTTGTCCTCAACTAAATAAAGCTGAGCTTCAACCTTCCGGCTCTCATTATGTGGTTTTAAAAAAAAAAATGGTGGTTAGGGCCTACTAACGGCTTCTGCCCCTCCCTGGTGTTGTCCTCAACTAAATAAAGCTGAGCTTCAACCTTCCGGCTCTCATTATGTGGTTTTAAAAAAAAAAATGGTGGTTAGGGCCTACTAACGGCTTCTGCCCCTCCCTGGTGTTGCCCTCAACTAAATAAAGCTGAGCTTCAACCTTCTGCTCCAAATTACCATTTTGAAAAATGCAATAGGCTTTTCAGGCCTACAAAAGGTGTCTGTCTGTGTGCCCCTCCCTGGTGTTGTCCTCAACTAAATAAAGCTGAGCTTCAACCTTCCGGCTCTCATTATGTGGTTTTAAAAAAAAAAATGGTGGTTAGGGCCTACTAACGGCTTCTGCCCCTCCCTGGTGTTGCCCTCAACTAAATAAAGCTGAGCTTCAACCTTCTGCTCCAAATTACCATTTTGAAAAATGCAATAGGCTTTTCAGGCCTACAAAAGGTGTCTGTCTGTGTGCCCCTCCCTGGTGTTGTCCTCAACTAAATAAAGCTGAGCTTCAACCTTCCGGCTCTCATTATGTGGTTTTAAAAAAAAAAATGGTGGTTAGGGCCTACTAACGGCTTCTGCCCCTCCCTGGTGTTGTCCTCAACTAAATAAAGCTGAGCTTCAACCTTCCGGCTCTCATTATGTGGTTTTAAAAAAAAAAATGGTGGTTAGGGCCTACTAACGGCTTCTGCCCCTCCCTGGTGTTGTCCTCAACTAAATAAAGCTGAGCTTCAACCTTCCGGCTCTCATTATGTGGTTTTAAAAAAAAAAATGGTGGTTAGGGCCTACTAACGGCTTCTGCCCCTCCCTGGTGTTGCCCTCAACTAAATAAAGCTGAGCTTCAACCTTCTGCTCCAAATTACCATTTTGAAAAATGCAATAGGCTTTTCAGGCCTACAAAAGGTGTCTGTCTGTGTGCCCCTCCCTGGTGTTGTCCTCAACTAAATAAAGCTGAGCTTCAACCTTCCGGCTCTCATTATGTGGTTTTAAAAAAAAAAATGGTGGTTAGGGCCTACTAACGGCTTCTGCCCCTCCCTGGTGTTGTCCTCAACTAAATAAAGCTGAGCTTCAACCTTCTGGCTCTCATTATGTGGTTTTAAAAAAAAAAATGGTGGTTAGGGCCTACTAACGGCTTCTGCCCCTCCCTGGTGTTGTCCTCAACTAAATAAAGCTGAGCTTCAACCTTCCGGCTCTCATTATGTGGTTTTAAAAAAAAAAATGGTGGTTAGGGCCTACTAACGGCTTCTGCCCCTCCCTGGTGTTGCCCTCAACTAAATAAAGCTGAGCTTCAACCTTCTGCTCCAAATTACCATTTTGAAAAATGCAATAGGCTTTTCAGGCCTACAAAAGGTGTCTGTCTGTGTGCCCCTCCCTGGTGTTGTCCTCAACTAAATAAAGCTGAGCTTCAACCTTCCGGCTCTCATTATGTGGTTTTAAAAAAAAAAATGGTGGTTAGGGCCTACTAACGGCTTCTGCCCCTCCCTGGTGTTGTCCTCAACTAAATAAAGCTGAGCTTCAACCTTCCGGCTCTCATTATGTGGTTTTAAAAAAAAAAATGGTGGTTAGGGCCTACTAACGGCTTCTGCCCCTCCCTGGTGTTGCCCTCAACTAAATAAAGCTGAGCTTCAACCTTCTGCTCCAAATTACCATTTTGAAAAATGCAATAGGCTTTTCAGGCCTACAAAAGGTGTCTGTCTGTGTGCCCCTCCCTGGTGTTGTCCTCAACTAAATAAAGCTGAGCTTCAACCTTCCGGCTCTCATTATGTGGTTTTAAAAAAAAAAATGGTGGTTAGGGCCTACTAACGGCTTCTGCCCCTCCCTGGTGTTGTCCTCAACTAAATAAAGCTGAGCTTCAACCTTCCGGCTCTCATTATGTGGTTTTAAAAAAAAAAATGGTGGTTAGGGCCTACTAACGGCTTCTGCCCCTCCCTGGTGTTGTCCTCAACTAAATAAAGCTGAGCTTCAACCTTCCGGCTCTCATTATGTGGTTTTAAAAAAAAAAATGGTGGTTAGGGCCTACTAACGGCTTCTGCCCCTCCCTGGTGTTGCCCTCAACTAAATAAAGCTGAGCTTCAACCTTCTGCTCCAAATTACCATTTTGAAAAATGCAATAGGCTTTTCAGGCCTACAAAAGGTGTCTGTCTGTGTGCCCCTCCCTGGTGTTGTCCTCAACTAAATAAAGCTGAGCTTCAACCTTCCGGCTCTCATTATGTGGTTTTAAAAAAAAAAATGGTGGTTAGGGCCTACTAACGGCTTCTGCCCCTCCCTGGTGTTGTCCTCAACTAAATAAAGCTGAGCTTCAACCTTCCGGCTCTCATTATGTGGTTTTAAAAAAAAAAATGGTGGTTAGGGCCTACTAACGGCTTCTGCCCCTCCCTGGTGTTGTCCTCAACTAAATAAAGCTGAGCTTCAACCTTCCGGCTCTCATTATGTGGTTTTAAAAAAAAAAATGGTGGTTAGGGCCTACTAACGGCTTCTGCCCCTCCCTGGTGTTGCCCTCAACTAAATAAAGCTGAGCTTCAACCTTCTGCTCCAAATTACCATTTTGAAAAATGCAATAGGCTTTTCAGGCCTACAAAAGGTGTCTGTCTGTGTGCCCCTCCCTGGTGTTGTCCTCAACTAAATAAAGCTGAGCTTCAACCTTCCGGCTCTCATTATGTGGTTTTAAGAAAAAAAATGGTGGTTAGGGCCTACTAACGGCTTCTGCCCCTCCCTGGTGTTGTCCTCAACTAAATAAAGCTGAGCTTCAACCTTCCGGCTCTCATTATGTGGTTTTAAAAAAAAAAATGGTGGTTAGGGCCTACTAACGGCTTCTGCCCCTCCCTGGTGTTGCCCTCAACTAAATAAAGCTGAGCTTCAACCTTCTGCTCCAAATTACCATTTTGAAAAATGCAATAGGCTTTTCAGGCCTACAAAAGGTGTCTGTCTGTGTGCCCCTCCCTGGTGTTGTCCTCAACTAAATAAAGCTGAGCTTCAACCTTCCGGCTCTCATTATGTGGTTTTAAAAAAAAAAATGGTGGTTAGGGCCTACTAACGGCTTCTGCCCCTCCCTGGTGTTGTCCTCAACTAAATAAAGCTGAGCTTCAACCTTCCGGCTCTCATTATGTGGTTTTAAAAAAAAAAATGGTGGTTAGGGCCTACTAACGGCTTCTGCCCCTCCCTGGTGTTGTCCTCAACTAAATAAAGCTGAGCTTCAACCTTCCGGCTCTCATTATGTGGTTTTAAAAAAAAAAATGGTGGTTAGGGCCTACTAACGGCTTCTGCCCCTCCCTGGTGTTGCCCTCAACTAAATAAAGCTGAGCTTCAACCTTCTGCTCCAAATTACCATTTTGAAAAATGCAATAGGCTTTTCAGGCCTACAAAAGGTGTCTGTCTGTGTGCCCCTCCCTGGTGTTGTCCTCAACTAAATAAAGCTGAGCTTCAACCTTCCGGCTCTCATTATGTGGTTTTAAAAAAAAAAATGGTGGTTAGGGCCTACTAACGGCTTCTGCCCCTCCCTGGTGTTGTCCTCAACTAAATAAAGCTGAGCTTCAACCTTCCGGCTCTCATTATGTGGTTTTAAAAAAAAAAATGGTGGTTAGGGCCTACTAACGGCTTCTGCCCCTCCCTGGTGTTGCCCTCAACTAAATAAAGCTGAGCTTCAACCTTCTGCTCCAAATTACCATTTTGAAAAATGCAATAGGCTTTTCAGGCCTACTAAAGGTGTCTGTCTGTGTGCCCCTCCCTGGTGTTGTCCTCAACTAAATAAAGCTGAGCTTCAACCTTCCGGCTCTCATTATGTGGTTTTAAAAAAAAAAATGGTGGTTAGGGCCTACTAACGGCTTCTGCCCCTCCCTGGTGTTGCCCTCAACTAAATAAAGCTGAGCTTCAACCTTCTGCTCCAAATTACCATTTTGAAAAATGCAATAGGCTTTTCAGGCCTACTAAAGGTGTCTGTCTGTGTGCCCCTCCCTGGTGTTGTCCTCAACTAAATAAAGCTGAGCTTCAACCTTCCGGCTCTCATTATGTGGTTTTAAAAAAAAAAATGGTGGTTAGGGCCTACTAACGGCTTCTGCCCCTCCCTGGTGTTGCCCTCAACTAAATAAAGCTGAGCTTCAACCTTCTGCTCCAAATTACCATTTTGAAAAATGCAATAGGCTTTTCCGGCCTACTAAAGGTGTCTGTCTGTGTGCCCCTGCCTGGTGTTGCCCTCAACTAAATAAAGCTGAGCTTCAACCTTCTGCTCCAAATTACCATTTTAAAAAATGCAATAGGCTTTTCCGGCCTACTAAAGGTGTCTGCCCCTCCCTGGTGTTGTCCTCAACTGAACAAAGCTGAGCTTCCACATTCTGGCTTTCGCCCTATACTATCAGATATTAAACTGCATTTGGCCTACTAGTGTGGTTAGGCCCTTGAAACAGTGTCTGCTGCTCTTGGGTTTGCTACTCCACTGAACAAAGCAATGCCGCCTGTTTAGTCCTGTTACCAATTTTGAACTGCATGTAGCCTACTTTATTCTTTGGCCCTATATCTGTTTCCTCCTCATCCTGCCCATTGCCCAGCCACTGCTAAATGAGTCTGCTGGTACATTGACCTAGACCACTACATTCCCCTTGTACTCTACACAGCCAGAATCTGTCCCTGCTGAAAGTAAGGTTCCCCTTCCCGCATGTTATACCACCTTACACAGGGACAAAGAGGAAGGTGCAGATGAAAGTGCAGGTTCCTTCATCAGGTGGGGGGGCATACTCGTTGGCGACGTCACTGGCACAGGGCCCCTCAGAGTACGCAAAAGTGTCGCTGCTGGTGGGAGGCGCCCCCGCCATGCAAACACACCGCCGTACTTTGAGGGGCCCTGTGCCAGTGGCAATGCGAACGAGTGGGCCCCCCCCCCCTGCTTGCTCAGGATCACAGCACTTGCAACTTTTAAATACTTACCTTTCCCTGCAACACCGCCGTGACGTAGTCCGCATTTCCTGGGCCCACGAAAAACTTGAGCCAGCCCTACTCCCCCCACAACTTTCCCCCAATTCCCTATGCCCAACTATTATTATACAGTTAATTAAGATTGGCAAGCTTCAGAAACAAGAATGGATGTTTTTGGCATTAAAATGGGCACTGTAGGTGTTTTCCTGGCCTCCACTCACTGCCGACTATGCTTCCCCATTGACTTGCATTGGGTTTCGTGTTTCGGTCGATCCCCGACTTTTAGCGATAATCGGCCGACTGCACTCGACTCGACTCTGGACAAAATCGGGTTTCCCAAAACCCTACTCGATTTTAAAAAAATGAAAGTCGCTCAACCCTAGTGTCCAATACTGCGGTTTATTCTCTGCCAACGGCGTAGCATCAATTCCTCTAAGAGGAATAGGATTTTCTAAAGGCTCCAGGACAAAACCACAGCGCCTGGCAAACGACAAGTCCATAAGACTCAGGGCAGCGCCTGAATCCACAAACGCCATAACAGGGTAGGAAGTCAATGAGCAAATTAAAGTCACAGACAAAATAAATTTAGGCTGCAAGTTACCACCGGCGACAGGACTAACAAACTTTGTTAGGCGTTTAGAGCATGCTGATATAACATGTGTAGAATCACCACAGTAAAAACACAACCCATTCTGACGTCTATGATTTTGCCGTTCAGTTCTAGTCTGAATTCTATCACATTGCATTAAATCAGGCGTCTGTTCAGACAACACCGCCAAAGGTTTAGCGGATTTGCGCTCCCGCAAACGCTGATCAATCTGAATGGCCAGCCTCATAGAATCATTCAGACTTGTAGGAATGGGAAAGCCCACCATCATATTCTTAATGGTTTCAGAAAGGCCATTTCTGAAATTTGCGGCCAGAGCACACTCATTCCACTGAGTAAGCACGGACCATTTCCGAAATTTTTGGCAATACACTTTGGCTTCATCCTGGCCCTGAGAAATAGCCAGCAAAGCCTTCTCTGCCTGAATTTCAAGATTGGGCTCCTCATAAAGCAATCCGAGCGCCAGAAAAAACGCATCAATATTCGCCAATGCCGGATCTCCTGGCTCCAATGAGAAAGCCCAATCCTGAGGGTCACCCCGCAAGAAGGAGATAACAATTTTAACTTGCTGAGCTGAGTCTCCAGACGAACGAGGTCTCAAAGATAGAAACAATTTACAATTATTCCTAAAATTCCTAAATTTAAATCGATCTCCAGAGAACAGCTCAGGAATAGGAATCTTAGGCTCTGACATAGGACTGCCAATTACAAAATCCTGAATGTCCTGCACACGAGCAGCAAGCTGATCCACACTAGTAATCAGAGTTTGCACATTCATGTCTGCAGCAGAGTTTCAAGCCATTCAGAGGTAAAGGGGAAGGAAGGAAAAAAAAAAAACTCAGAACTTCTTTCTTTTCTTTTGATCCCACTTCTGCAATGCATTAACTATTCAGTGGCCTGGCATACTGTTGTGATCCTAATGGCAGAGGATCTCAGGGTCTTCAGCAAAGTCTGCAAACATAAAAACTAGCTCTTAGGGAGGTGGTAACTGAGCTGACCACATACCTGATCCTAGCCCACAAATAATAGCAGCCGGGGAACGTGCCTACGTTGGTTCTAGACGTCTCGCACCAGCCGGAGATCTAACTAACCCTTTCAGAGAAAATACAGACCTCACTTGCCTCCAGAGAAAGATACCCCAAAGTAGATACAGGCCCCCAACAAATAATAACGGTGAGGTAAGAGGAAAGGACAAACGTAAGTATGAACTAGATTCAGCATTCAGAGGCCCACTAAATAATAGCAGAAATATAGAAAGCGGACTTATGTGGTCAGCGAAAAACCCTACCAAAATATCCACGCTGAATATCCAAGAACCCCCGTACCGACTAACGGTATGGGGGGAGAATATCAGCTCCCTAAGAGCTTCCAGCAAAATCAGGAATCACATTATGAACAAGCTGGACAAAAACAGAATAATACAAATAAACAAAAAAAAACAAGAAAGCAGGACTTAGCTTATGTTGCAAAAATCAGGACCAGTAGACAAGAGCAACCAGACAAGGACTGATTACATGGATGCCAGGCAATGGACTAAGACTCCAGGAAGTTTAAATAGAAACACCCAGAGTCTTAACGAAGCAGGTGACTACCAACCTGGGGAAAGAGATCCAAGAGCCATACCGCGAGTGACCACAAGAAGGAGCCCCAAAAGTATAGTTCATAACACAGTACATGGCGGGATAATGTGAACACACATGGGTTAGCTTAACCCGGTATGTAAGGAAGCAAACCCTGTTGCATCACAGGGCCACAATACCGCAGAGTGAACGCTAGTATTGGGTCACAGGACTCTGCCCCAAGGACACGGGGTTAGAGTCCCTCTAGACCACTAGCGCTCGGCGCCGCAACTGTGGTGCCAGGAAAAAGCCTAAATAAAGATTTACCACACGAAGTGCATACAACGCCGCTCTGGCATACACCACTAACCACCCTAACTAGCGCCAGGAAAGCGCACTGTGTGCACGGTGCCGCACTGGCGGTCGCTGCAGAGAAACGTGTTCTGAATGTGCAGGTAGCACTGTCAGGCACTAGGTAGCTTCCACCATCCGCGAACAGGCAACAACACGAGGGAGGGAATCATTAAGGACCTTTCATCCATTGACAGATATTCATCTACACACACACGTAGTAAGTTTACACTAGCGCATGGCCGAGCGGCCATGTGAACCTTTTATAGCAGTAGCACTCTGGGACCTTCCAGATGGTCCAATAGGAGCCGCAACAGGACCTGAACATGTGACCCTCGACCTCCAATGAGAGGTCGTCCCGTGGGCATGCTCAGTAGGAGAAAAGCGGCACTTAGTCCCAGAAAGGCCTGCTGGCTGCTGATCAGTGCTGGCTACAAAGGCAGAGCTTGGAAAGACAGCAGTAATAAGTCGCACAGTATAAGCTTGAGCCATATGCTGGGATCGACATCTCCGCTGAGCAGGTTCCACTGCGGCTGGAAGAGAATGGGAGACCACAGTGGACATGGTTCGAAATTCCCCCTGTACAGCGGCGGAAACTTGACACCTAACAGGTGTAGAGATGTGTCTGCTGCTAGAACTCTGTGTGGCATTGACCTGGTCTCTAAACTGAGCTGCTGCTAACCTGCAATTTCTGAGGCTGGTGACTCGGATAAACTTATCCTCAGAAGCAGAGGTGACTCTTGGTCTTCCTTTTGTGGGCGGTCCTCATGTGAGCCAGTTTCTTTGTAGTGCTTGATGGTTTTTGCAACTGCACTTGGGGACACTTTCAAAGTTTTCCCAATTTTTTGGACTGACTGATCTTCATTTCTTAAAGTAATGATGGCCACTCATTTTTCTTTACTTAGCTGCTTTTTTCTTGCAATAATACAAATTGTAACAGTCTATTCAGTAGGACTATCAACCTCATTTATAAGGCAATAAATCCCACTTATTAAACCTCACAGGGCACACCTGTGAAGTGAAAACCAAAGCAGTCATCAAAGCAAAAGGTGGCTACTTTGAAGAAGACATATTTTCAGTTGTTTCACACTATTCTGTTAAGTATATAATTCAACATGTGATAATTCATAGTTTTGATCCCTTCAGTGTGAATTTACAATTTTCATAGTCATGAAAATACAGAAAAATCTTTAAATGAGGTGTGTCCAAAATTTCGGTCTGTACTGTATATATATATATATATATATATATATATATATATATATATATATAAAGTTTTCAATCGGCAATCAAAATAACGTATATACCCCCAAAGTATTATCAATATAAAACTACAGCTTGAAAAGCAAAATCAAGTCTTCACACAGTTCCAACATCAGAAAAATAATAAATAGATATGTCCTATGTGGTGGTTTCCAGCAGAAGAAAATGTATGTCACTTCAAAACGCGTTGAGTAAAAACCGTATGTTAATAATTTCCTGTGAATTGACGTCTCCAATAATCAGAAGCGCGGGAGGTATCCACAAATTCCCTATATCTTCAATCTCATCAGAAAAATAATAAAGGTACAAAAATCTAATTTTACATTTATGAAATTCAGTTTGCTGTAAGCATCTTGTCAGGTCTTATTACTGCATAACAAACACTGTAAAAACAAAACCCAAAAAACAATGGCAGAATTGAGGCTTTTTTCAAAATTTCACTGCACTTGGAATGTTTCCCTGTTTCCATCAAATAATATGGTTAAATGAAAACTGTCATTCTTATTCACAACTAGTGTTGAGCATTCCGATACCGCAAGTATCGGGTATCGGCCGATACTTGCGGTATCGGAATTCCGATACCGAGATCCGATACTTTTGTGGTATCGGGAATCGGTATCGGAACCATATTAATGTGTAAAATAAAGAATTAAAATAAAAAATATTGATATACTCACCTCTCCGACGAAGCCTGGACCTTACCGCTGTGAACCGGCAGCCTTCTTTGCTTAAAATGAGCGTGTTTAGGGCCTTCCATGACATCATGGCTTGTGATTGGTCGCGTGGCGGTCACATGAGCGGCACGCGACCAATCAGAAGCCGTGACGTCATGGAAGGTACTGAACACGCTCATTTTAAGCAAAGAAGGCTGCCGGTTCACAGCGGTAAGGTCCAGGCTGCGTCGGAGAGGTGAGTATATCAATATTTTTTATTTTAATTCTTTAATTCCTCTCCTTCAGACCCTGGGAACCATCAGGGATACCTTCCAATACTTGAGTCCCATTGACTTGTATTGATATCGGGTATCGGTATCGGCGAGATCCGATACTTTGCCGGTATCGGCCGATACTTTCCGATACCGATACTTTCAAGTATCGGACGGTATCGCTCAACACTATTCACAACTCATCTAACAAAAATCTCATCTTCATACATATATGGTATATTGCCGGAAAAGTGAAGAGTTTCGCTCATCTAAGAAGTCGGAGGAAAAATTGAAAGCAAAAAAATTAAAAATCACCCATCCCTTAAATGATTAAAGAGATTGATTGATTTAGAAACTCAATTGTCAAACATCCTACTGCAATTCTGTGGAGAGTTTAATTCCTCAAGTAGAGCCACTACTGAATAGTCTTGGAAAATTTTTTATTTATCCAGAGACTTGCAGAAAATAAAAAAGATTACTTTTCTCACCCTCCCCAGATCTAGTGATGCCTCTCAACAGTTACTCTGTGCTTTGTTAACAGACTGCAGCAGTGATGTGACATAGACCACTGCAGGCAATCACTACTAAACAAACCCCAACTTATAGCCCCTTGCTGGTGCTAAATTAAAAAAATATATATTTGCTTATCTCAAGGAACAGCGCCAGTCTTCCGCTATGCCAGTCTCAGTGGCAGCTGATCACTCGCTGTCTGCACAATTCTGTACAGTGTCTCGCTACTACAGTATTGTAAAAGCTGCAAACGATAGGTAGCTGCCGATTGGCATCAACAGTCATGTTATTATGTTTGTCATGAGACCAGCGGGGGGAACACAAGGGAGAGATCTGAAAAGTGGCTCCATGCCAGGAGGTTAGTATCCTGTATTTTTTTTTTTTTTGCAGCACCAAACGGTCATACATGAGGGGTGTCCAGTTATGAGTGAAAGGTTCAGATCAATATAGATATCTACATACTAGATAATATAAATAACCTGACAGATTCAGCTTGGGAAACAAAGTTTAGAATATTCCAGAAAGGTCTCATGTAAATATTTATTTTGATCTACAATTTTTTTCTATTTTTCACAGGTTTCAAGAAGATAGAAAACCATTAACCAAAGTTCAGTAACTGCATATTGCCCCAGTGACCTCTTCTATTTTTAACAGACTAGGAAAATTATACGAAGAGCGGGAAGAAGGTTCAGACAGATACACCATCACATTCTGTGGCTTTTAAATAGTCAATAAAGCGAAAGTGTCCTTCTATCCTGAGTCTTGTCTTATGTCAGTCTGTTGTGAACTTAAATAAGAAAAAAAATTAGATTGTATATACAAGTGTACATTTTTGTAAAAATGAAATTTAACTCGTCCTTGTCGGAATCCTCCACAGTCTAAAAAAGTTCCTCTAAAACCATAAATAGAAGATAGAGGAGGTGGACCTGCAGCAGTATGTCCTCCACTGTGTCTCTGCGAGACTAGGGCTGTGAGAGAATGCTGGTGGAGGGTGGAGAAGGACTGGACAGGGTTAAATAGTCCGACTCTACAACTCCACACCAGAATAAGCCCATCCACCAAGGACAGTTGTAGAGAGAAAATTCACATAGTGATGCAGAAGAAAGTAAAAGATAATATCTTTGGCTTCACTATATTGAATACATATCTACACTTTTGTATACTTACTGGACTGACTACCTCTGTATTGGGGAGACTAGTTTAGTCAGAGTGGAGCGCCCCGTCAGGGCAAGGGGGTACTCGGTACCGGGTGCTGCAGTTCACAGGGAGATATCACGGTGGCTGACCCGGTCCGTGGCCCTGGGATGTCCGTATAAAGGGGAAAGGTATTTAAAGGGATATAGTTTATGTTTGTGACTCCACCTGTGGTATTCGGTCAGGGTGACCAATGCTGCTTTAAGGGGTCTGCTGGGGTGACGTTATGGCAGCTAGATGGTATACCTTCCCACAGGTGAAGTGAAGTATGTCCCCAGGACTTCCCAGTGTGTAGATGGTGGTATGGTGAGAGGCGCAGAGAAGAACGAGGACTCAGGGTTGCAGTCTCTTTACCTTTACTGAAGACTTCAGCATCCACAGTCCAGGGTACCAGATTACAGGGCAGAGTCCCCTTGTCCAGGTGGAAATCAGTAGCCTTCCATTGCGCTGCGGTGGTGTAGTCCCTTACTGCCTATGGCTTCACATAGAGGTCTCACAGATGTGGTGTTTCGCTCTCTTTGTCCCCCTATAGGATACGACAACACCCGTATGACTGGTGACTTGAGCCTGTTTATAGGGTCTCTTAGATAACCCAGCTCTGTAGGTGTCACCGTGCCTCCTGGGTGTAGGTGTGGACAGGTAACCTGCAATTAGCTGTCCTGCCGGTCTCTGAAATAAGATGTAGAGGTCCTTACTCCCTTGGTGTTCCGGCTACTGGGATTTTGTGCCTCAGAAGGAGGCAGCCTGAGCGGGGCTGGTCCCCTTCTGGTATCCTCTCCTTTGCTTCAACTTCCTTCACGCTCGCTGCAATACGATTCTGCCTTTCAATGTCTCTTTCTGGTAGCTGCAGCTCTGAGGGCATGCACAGCTCAGTTAACTTCTGTCCTCCTCAGACTCTGGTCTGGAACTAACTGAGCTGAGCTCAGCCAGCAACTGACTGCTGCCAGGAACTGACTACCTTTCCCTACAGACTACCAGTTATATATGTATGGAGAGTGACGTAATAAATAGGAGCAGAAGCTCCCCCTGGTGGTCTGGAGTGTGAATGAGTGTTGCATGTTTGTGGTACCTTAATGCAGTTATCTTTCCTTGGCTCCAAACGAAGCATCACTCTCCCCGAGAGGAAAGCAATACCACTGCGACGACCAGGACCCTGGCGCCACAAGAGCAATGCATGTAAATGGTTTCCAATACTCGCCAGAGGAATTTCAAATCCAGTCGTGGGGTAAAATACATTATAAAACTCAGAAGTGCTTGAAGATAAGTAATGTAATGTTCATATACAGTACAAATGTGTATGCTATGCATATGAATAATTAAACAAGCATCTGCAAGAGGGCCAGTTTTCATGTGTGGTCCTTTGATCCTTGACGCAATAATGGAGCAGTGTAATAGTGACACAGACACAACTGAGTTATCTATGGAATTGGTTCATTTCAACTTCAGACAAGACAGAGTATTAGTTACATCTAGTGATGAGTGATCGTGCTGGGATAAGCTGTTATCAGAGCATGCTCGAGTGCTATCCAAGTGACTTCAGCATGCTCAAATAATATGTTCGGATCCCTGCAGCTGCTTGTGGATCGCCCCCAGGCACAGGGCAATGGGGTACTCAGCACCGGGTCTATCTCTCTTGGTTCTCGGGGTGTCATGGTGGCCCGACCCGGTTCGTGACCAATTAAAGGTGTAGTTGTTTGTACGGTGTTCGTGATGCCACCTGTGGTGTTCGGTCAGGGTGACTGATGCTGCTGGGGTCCGCTGGGGTGATGGAATGGCAGCCAGATGGTATACCTTCCCACAGGTGAAGTATGTCCCCAGGGCTTCCCAAGGTGTGTGGATGATGATAGTGATCGTTGTGAGGCGCGATGAATAACGAGGACACAAAGGTTGCAATTTCTTTACCTTTTACTGAAGACTTCAGGGTCCACAGTCCAGAGTACCGCTTACAGGGCTGGCTGAGTCCGGCCGGTCCGAAGGCACATCCAGAGTCCCCTTAGCCAGGAGGAAATCAGTAGCCATCCTACTAGCGCTTGTGTGTTGTAGTACCTCCCTGCTGAGCACCACGGGAAAGTCCTCACAACCTTTGTAGATATTTCTGATGTTCTCTCTCTCTGTCCCCCAGATGATATGGATAGGACAACCCGTATGACGGGGTAGGCCTGGAGTTAATTTATAGGGACCCTAGAGACGCCCCTCTCCTACAATTGCCTCCGTGTCTTCTTAGGTATTTAGGTTAGGCAGCCAACTTGGAATTGACTGTCCTGCCATTGTCTTGAGTAATGCGTAGAGTCAGTACTCCCTCGGTGTTCCGGCCACCGGCTTCGCGCCTCGGAAGGAGGCTGCCAATCTCGAAGCAGGACTCCTCCCAGTATTATCTCCTTGTGCTGTGACTTCGGTTCTCACTCTCCACAATATACTTCGCTTCGTGTCCTTTCTTAGGATGCTGCCGCAATGATGTGCAGGCGCAGCTCCGTAACATTCTATCTCACGCTAGACCTCTGTCAGGATCCCACCCCTGACAGGACCTCTCTGGGTCAAACCCAGGTTGCTTCTCCCTCGATGTTATCTGGTCGAAGCCCAGTCTGCTTCTCTCTGACTAACTTCCTATCCAACCCACCAGTTTTACCCGTGTGTGAGGAGTGGCCTAGTAGATAGTATCTTTGCTCCCCCTGGTGGACTGGAGTGTAAAGTGTAGTGTGTGACTGTGATACCTGGAAAGGTGAACTCCGTTAGTACCATCAGACGTAACATCACTCCCCCTGGTGGAAGAGCAACATTACTGCAACGACCAGGACTGTGGGGCGCTGCACTTGTCTCATGGCAGCCCACACTTTGGCCAAAAGAGTGTGGATATCAGATCAACAAAAAGTGATTTTAAAGGGCTTGGCCACATTATAATTAGTTTAAATATGTGCTGGGCACATAATTTCGTGGTACTTGTCTGTCTATAAGTCCTTGTAGAACTGATCTATAGATGTCTATAGGATTGGATTGGATAAAGGATAGGATTGCTCCCACATCTGTAGTGTCTACTACTAAGATGCAAGAAGGAGAAATTCAGGAAATCGTTTGCACCTACTGCTATGGGGATGTATAATAATTTCCTAAGGGTGGTAGACATCAATGACTGATTGCAGGTGTATTAATGTCAATTAACAGTGACTTATATACCTGAACTACCCACATTTATTTGTTATGTAATGTTGGTGTGGAGATCAGACTAAACCAAAGAATCCATCTTGTCTTCCTCCTGAGAAATCTGGTTTACAACAGGAAAATTGAGCAAACTTGACATTTTCTTTTTATGGAAGTAATCACGCGCGCATTTCTCCTTGATATTGTAGCCTTTCACCCACATACCAGATATTGTAACTTTTCACTAGAATAGATTTGCTTTGTAAGTGATTGTGAAATATGAGCGCTTGTGCGCATGTCTGTAAAATGCCTAACCTTTTTACTATATAAAGAAGGGGGAGCGCCCAGTGAGGGAGGCGTGCTCCAGGGCTGCCCCTGTTTATGAACACACAACCTTTGTGCTGCGTGTCATTTACTTGGATCCCTACATCCAGGAAGCCAGGGACGGAGAAGGACTCAACATTTCTTGGCCGCCCGAACAGGGACCCGAGGCGAGAGTATCTGCTCGAGATTCACCTGCGGATACGGACAACGGAGATCTGGGATAATGGACGGCAAATGAACTGAAAAACCTGGCCAGGTAAGAGACATTATTAGTTCTCTTTTATCTGCCCTGTATTATCCGAAAGATCTCTACGAGCCGTGTCACGCTGGGTTAGTCTAGTAGTGAGTAGATACCTATAAAACTCGGGTTACCGTATTGTATAGATTTATGAGTCTTGTCCCTGGCAGTGTGTGAACAGTGTGAAGGTTGTGGCATGTGGTGAAAGAAGAGTAAAAGTACGTAGAAAATAAGCCGAAATAGTTGGGATAAAAGCCTTATACACAAAAGTCAGCCTAACTGGGTCATGTGGTTGCGTCCTTTCGGGGAGACCTCCGCCCATGCTTGACTTTTTCTAAGTGCTTAACCCCTTCATTTCTGGATAAGGTTTGATAGAATGAGCCCAGGACGCGGGTCCATGAGCCTGGGACAAGTATGATAACAGAGACTGAGAGTTTTGTGATCTGTATGGTGTTGCTGGGTCTGTTTGCGTGCATAATAGCACTTAAGTACGTTCTACATGTTAGGAAGAACGGAGCAGACAAGCCTTTCAATATTTTAGCTCCCTAGGAGAGAAGGCAACAAGGCATCACCACAGAGTAAGTGATTGTCCAAACGTCACCTGGGGTAGGAATAGCTAATATTGAAAAGAAAAATGGGAAATAAACAGACAAAAACCGTCTTAGGACAAGTGGAAGCAGCAGATATCATACAGGAAAGATGTGGAAAGACAGTCAGAAGGCAGATTAGAAGGGTAAGAGAAAAATTGGGAATTTCAGAAGCACTTATGTTCAGTACAGAATGCGAAAGACTGAGTAAAGAACGAGGTGGAATTATCAAAGACAATGGGTGGGAAGAAATCATACACTGTATGATAAAGGTCTCAAAAACAGCTAAAGAGGAGAATTGGAAGTACGATCCAGACACTTCCAAATGGACCATGGGGAAGGGAAAATGTTGTGACATAATCCCGCCACCTTACCTAGATCCGAATGTCCAACCATTTGTACCATCAGGGGGAGCAGAAAAAGGAAATCCAGTTCCAGCCTTGTATCCTAGACTTAATGGGGTAGAAGGATGGATATGTCAGAATTGTGGTCAGCAAAATCCAGATTGGAGGAATGATTGCCTAGCCTGTGGTGCGCCTAGACATGGCACTGTACTTGCTCCTGTTAGGGTAATACCAAGACCTTTTAGGGAAACAAATGCTGACGGGGTAATGGGAACTAGGTATCATCAAACTCGGCAATATTTCCCTTGGTCCCCTTCTGAAGGTATGTCTCTCTTGCATAACGCGCCAGACCCCACCCAGTTTCCAGTCAGATTTGCACAATATATACAGCAAATTATGCAGACTCACGCAGGAGTCTGGGCGGATGGAGAGGAATTATGTAGAATGAAAATGACTCCTGGTCTCTTCCAGGAATTACTGGCATATCTACAGGGACATAGGCCACAGGCAGGACAAGTGGGACAGGCAGGACAAGTAGGACAAGCAGGAGAAGGTGCCCTACAAACGGTAGAATCAGGCAATCAGTTCGTAGACCACTTAATAATTTTCATGAGACAGAAACAGAGGCAGAGAGGAACAACGGGAGTGGTGGCTCAGAAACCTGGTCAATCAGTAGATGAGTATTATCTAGGGGTAGAAAATAGCTTTAGAGATGAAGGAATAGATCTGACCACTCCAGGAATGATGAGGTTAATTACAAAAACCTTCATAGATGGATTGTCTCCAAAAGTGAAGGAGAAACTTAAGGCCGCAACTCCTGATTGGAGAACCTTGGAAGACCCACACTTGGCTAGGCAAAAAGCCGTAGGGATAGAGTTGGATTTAAGAGAAAATCATAAGCCTGTCAGAATAGCGCAAGCAAACACAACAGGAGGGAGAGCAAGACACAATTTTCCTTGTCATTACTGCAAGAAACCAGGACATTTCCAGAGAGAATGTAGAAAGAAACAGGCAGACATAAAATCAGGAAAATTTGTACCAAAGAATAAACCCTCAGACACCCAACAGACATCCATAGTGGATGGTCCCATACCAGATTCAGATTGACTCAATGTGTTACAAACTTCCCTACCAGCTAGAAGACCTATGATACAGGTGAATGTAGGGGGGAGAGAGATCCCATTTTTGATAGATACAGGTGCAACTTCCTCAATTTTGAATCAAGATTTTCTTCCGAACCCGGAAGATATTTCACAACAAACAACTTTTGCTGAGGGTTATGATGGGGTAATTCAAACACTGCCATATACTGTGCCCCTAGAGGTCTCATTAGGACCTAAATGTTTTGCATCCAGATTTTTGTATGCCAGAGGTGCCCCAACATGTTTGTTAGGAACTGATGTCCTAAAGAAATTAGAAGCGAACATCAATTTTAGGGAAGATGGCACAGTTATGCTGACTATCCCTGATGATGCAGAAACATTAGAACAATATGTCAGAATTCAGGCTTTTGAGGATCATACTGAAGAAAAAGAGTACACCACAGATCTAGACCTCTCAATGGTCCCAGAAACACTGTGGGCACAAGGAGATACTGATGTAGGACTATTGCATATAGCTCCTGTAAAACTATCTGTGCAATCAGGAACTGTTCTCCCACAGCTCAGACAATACCCTGTGAGTGCCCAGCAGGAACTAGCAATTACAAAACAGATAGAAGAATATAGAGAGAAAGGAGTTTTGGTAGAGATACAATCACCTGCTAACACTCCTCTGTATCCAGTCAAGAAGAGAACTCTTGATAAGAGTTCTATGCCCAAATATCGTATGGTACATGATCTAAGAGAAATAAACAAAGTTCTAGATCCAATCACCCCAGTTGTACCCAATCCTCATACGTTACTATCACATTTGCAAGGCTTCAGACTCTCAATTTAGCTACACTGCTACCTCTCGAGTCTGAAGGGGGGAATAAGGACACTGATCCACACGCAAATTTTTTCCCTACAGACACACATGATTGTACAGAGCTCATTTTACAAGAAACGGTAGGCTTACCCAATGTATCCGAAACACCACTTCAAAATCCAGATTTAGAGCTGTTTATAGATGGTAGTAGGTTTGCAGATGACACAGGTAACTTCCATATAGGGTATGCAGTTGTGTCAGAATCTGAAACTCTCAAAGCAGAACCACTTCCACCGAAACAGTCTGCACAAGAAGCAGAACTAACAGCATTGATTGAAGCGCTAAAAATAGCTGAGAATCAGACAGCTAATATATACACTGATTCTAGGTATGCACATGGTATTGTGTTTGACTTTGGAGTAATTTGGAGAGCTAGCGGTTACATGACAGCGTCAGGACAACCTGTAAAACATGCTTCTCTGATCAAACAGATCTTAGAGGCTGCACAAGAAACAAAAGAAGTAGCAGTAATCAAGGTAGCTGCACATGTGAGACTCGACACTAGGGAATCTAGGGGAAATGATAGGGCTGATAAAGCAGCCAAAGCAGCAGCAGTCAAACCCTTACAACAGGTTCATACTGTAAACCCCACGGGAAATACTGAAGATAGACTGAGACAAGCACAGGAAGATGCAGGAGAAGAGGAAAGGGACAGGTGGAAAAAGGAAGGGGCAGAAGAACAAGCGGGAATTTGGAAGAAAGATGGACTAATATGTCTACCTAGAGCCTGGTACCCGATTGTAGTTGGTGGATTGCACCACCCTACTCATGTGTCTGCAAATGCAATGACACTACTGGCAAAGCAAGTCTGGTTGGCTCCAGGTTTTGGCAACTATGCAAGAGACTATTGTGCTGCATGCGTTATATGCCTGGCACATAATCCCGGACAGACAACAAAGACCCCTATGAAGCACCACGCCCGACCTCTCTACCCGTTTCAGCGATTACAGATAGACTTTATCCAGCTGCCAAAAAGTAATGGGTATGAGTATGTGTTGGTGTGTGTGGACATGTTCTCGGGGTGGCCAGAGGCCTATCCAGTTCGGAAGGCTTCAGCTAAAAACACTGCTGTAAAGCTAGTTGCCGAACTGGTGCCCCGTTACAGTCTCCCTGAAGTGATCGAGTCAGATAGGGGTACTCATTTCACTGGAGAAATATTTCAAAATGTACTGAAAATGTTGGGTGTTGAAAGTCAGTTACACACTCCGTATCATCCTCAAAGTTCTGGTAAGGTGGAACGCATGAATGGAACTTTAAAATTAAAAATACAGAAAGCCATGGCTGAAACAGGAAAGCCTTGGACAGAATGCCTTCCACTGGCCCTTTACTCAATACGCAATACCCCAAGGGGTAAGACTAAACTGTCTCCATATGAAATTTTGTTTGGCAGGACTGCCAATTTAGGATGTTATTTTCCACAGCAACTTGTATTAAATATTGAGTCATTGACTTCTTATGTGCAAAATCTTCAGAAACAATTAACTAAGGTGCATGCACAAGTTTTTGCTTCCCTTCCAGATCCTGACAACACTGAAGGAAGTCACAAGTTGGAACCAGGTGATCAAGTCTATGTAAAAAGACACACCAGAAAGGCTCTTGAACCAAGATTTGACGGACCCTTCCAAGTCCTGTTGACAACACCTACATCAGTCAAGCTTGAAGGAAAGGCATCATGGATACATGCAAGCCATTGCAAAAGAGCAGTATAAAACTCATGATATTGATGTTAATAATGTTAACACAGATGTGGGATAAATTAGTTAGAGCCACAGATTATCTAGATGATCAGATTTGGGATATATTGGACATATTAAATACTAGTATAGCTGTACAGAATCAGCTTATAATAGTCACTAACCAACATACCCTGGTATTGGATTACCTAACTGCCTCACAAGGGGGTATGTGTCAAATCATTGGGCCCACCTGCTGTCATTATATAGATCCGAATAGTACTATGAGTATGACATTTAAATTAAAGGATGTACAACGACTCAGAGATCAGTATGACAAAGACAATGACCAGAATAAGGATAGCTGGTGGTCTGATACCTTCTCTTTTCTTAACCCAGCCAACTGGTTCAGAGGGATCGGTGGGTGGGTTGCTGGGATTATGCAGAGCATAATACATATAGTTATGATTATTGTAATCATATATGTATTATTCAAGATTGTGCTCAAGGGTATCTCAGTATGCACAAATAAATTTTGTGTAATAGATGCAAGAGTATAAAGGTTTTTTTTTTTTTTTTTTCCTCTTTTCTTCTTCATTCTTATGTTATCCTCTAGTGATTCTAATTATTATTGCCGTACTAATTTTTGTTTTTATATTTTAGTATACTGCTGTATAAAGAAGAGAATGCACGAATTTTTATGCAAGAATTTGTGATAGATTATAAAAGAATATGTCAAAGGGGGGAATTGTGGAGATCAGACTAAACCAAAGAATCCATCTTGTCTTCCTCCTGAGAAATCTGGTTTACAACAGGAAAATTGAGCAAACTTGACATTTTCTTTTTATGGAAGTAATCACGCGCGCATTTCTCCTTGATATTGTAGCCTTTCACCCACATACCAGATATTGTAACTTTTCACTAGAATAGATTTGCTTTGTAAGTGATTGTGAAATATGAGCGCTTGTGCGCATGTCTGTAAAATGCCTAACCTTTTTACTATATAAAGAAGGGAGAGCGCCCAGTGAGGGAGGCGTGCTCCAGGGCTGCCCCTGTTTATGAACACACAACCTTTGTGCTGCGTGTCATTTACTTGGATCCCTACATCCAGGAAGCCAGGGATGGAGAAGGACTCAACATTTCTATACCTGTGCAAGATTTGTGTCCTAACATTTTATGTACTGCTGTTTGTATTGCTGTTGTATTACCGTAATTTCCCCCCGGGATCAATAAAGTGTATTGTATCGTATCGTATCTTAATCTCCTGAGAAACTCTCCAAATGCCTACTTCAAACACTGAAATTCTCCTTTAACACCAAATCAGGAATTAGAACAACTATCACTGGCAACTCTCAAGTGCCAGTGGCTAACATATATATACCAGAGGGGACTGGCCAACACAGAACAGCTGAGACAATTCAGGATGAAGAGTTACAGGAGATCAACTGAGCTAATTAAACCCTTGCAATGACAGAGCAAGAAAAACCTGCATTGATTAAAGAGAATGGTGAAGCAGTTCTAATCTGTGAAGGAGTTTGTATAATAAAACTCGGCGATCTTCTGGCTCTCTTTGTCACGGTATCCGTGTAACAACTGTTTTTGGAAACATTCTTACTTTGCAGCTATTTTTCCACATCTGTGTAAAATGTACTGTCCTGTATATGAATATGATTGAACAGATGGTAAACAGTAACCAACAGTTTGTTTAATAACACAATGCACTGTCTGACTATTTCTGCTTTTTCAAATTACAAATGATCCAAAAAAAATTTTTAAGGATAAGATGGCTACTGTGCCAATGTTTACACACATGTAGTGTATGCAAAAAAATAAATTGCTTTTTGACAATCTGGCGTTCAAAAATGATCAACTTTTGGTGAGTAGCAGAAGTTGTGGCGTTTGCAAACTGAAAAATCAATGAAATAGCTTCTTTTAACCATCAAAAAGTGTCCCTTTTTGTGAAGTGACAACAGATTTGGTGACTAAGCAAAGGGGAAGTGCCCAGACAGTATGGCTAATAAAGAAGCAACGGGAAGCACCAGTCCTGGTGCCCAGACATATCGTTAATTTTTGCTGGTCCTTGGCAATTTTAATATTTTTTTGCAATGGAAAACTTAAAAAAAAATAGCGATTTTTTTTTTTTGCTTCAGTAGTTGAAACAAGAGAATGAAGAAGCCACGGTGTTAGGGCTATCGGAACGCACCGAGTGTAGGTAGGAAGCAACAAGGTGCGTTCGCAGCCCGGGTTCCACCGTGCAGAGATACCTGCTGCAAAGTAATGGCGGATAAACACTGAGCTCACACGTGGGTTAAGCTTCACCCCATGTGAACTGAAAGCGATCTCTGTTGCCGCACAGAGTCGGCAAAAACTATTGCCCTAACTAGGGTTGTGCTTGCAAGCAAGCCAACGGCTAATTGCCCCCACTGACGCTAACTGCCTGCCTGAGTGTACAGTCCCAGGGCTACAGTTTCACACCACATATTTATATAGAGTGGTAAAGTATCCACTGGCATAAGCCAAATACATTTGATACTAGCGCATGGCCATGGCCAGGACCTTCCTGGATGACCAATAGGTGCTGCTACAGGGCCTGAGCATGTGACCCCCGACCTCCAATGAGAGGTCCTCCCGTGGGCATGCTCAGTGTGTGCAAAGCAGGACTTAGTCCCAGAAAAGCCTGCTCGCCGCTGACCAGTGCTGGTTACAAAGGGAGAGCCTGGAAAGGCAGCAGTAACCCTTCGCACAGTATCAGGCTGAGCCAGACGCTGGGACCGACGTCTCCGCCGAGCAGGCTCCTCTATGGCCGATGTAGAATGGGAGGCCGCAGCAGACATGGTTTGAGATTCCCCCTGTGCAGCAGTGGTAACTTGACACCTAACATGTGGTTTATGTCAGCCAAGAACACACACTTAACATTTTAGGAGGCAGCAGTAATCTTTGGTAAAAATTGTTAGACCATGACCATGATTCTATGAGCTATGAAGAAACTGTCCAAAAATTTTTCTTTTTTACGAAGGATAAACATGATTGTTGTTTGAAAAGTGAATAAGCTATGGCTTTATTTAACAAACTGTCCAAAAATTATCCTTTTTGGGGGAGCAGCAACAGGTTTACCTGTTTGGAAAGTGAAGAAGTATATTTTTAAAAAAGCCATCCAATAAGGATTCTTCTTTTAAGTTTCAATTTTCTTATGTTTACCCTGGGTAGTGTTCCATGCAGCCATGGCAGTGACAGAGGCACTGACAGCACAATAGGATGTAAAGGTGAAAAATCAGTCCAACAAAAATTCTGTGAATGCATTGAAAGCTTAAAAAGGTAAATCAATCCTTTATTGGCATCCCTCCTGCAACATCATGAACATACAGGAAATCACTGGCAACCCCAGCAGCAACAGCACAAAATTATAAAGGGACCATAATGGGCAGACAGGAGATGCTCAGCTGTGTGGAGACATCAGCACTGGTGGAAGCAAAACTGCATAGAACCTATTGGACAGGTAGACAATGCTATGGCTAACCTATTCATTCACAACATCCATACTTAAATTAAAATCCTTAATGATTTATGCCTGATTTATTTTGATAAATGTAAGGTTTTTCACACCTACAGCAAATTATCTGTTCCTCTTGGGCATCATAAATCCACCATCAGTGTTAAATACCGTCTCTGATAGTTCACTGAATGCTAGACAAGACAGTATGCCAGGGAGAGCCTTAGGGAATAGCAGACTGGACAGTTGCCCAGGGTCCCCATCGACAAAGGGGGCAGTGTGAAGATGTCAAGAACAGGAAGCAGCAAGCAGACCTGTGTTTCCTCCTACTCATTATGGCTGACCCCTCCACGATTGTCCTGTGATCTGAACAAATGAAGCAGCAGGACCTGGCAAATATATACTGTATGCACACTATATACAGCATATGTACACATATATGTGTGTGTATAGATATGCAGCATATAGTGTGTATCTACATATGTGTATATTACGATTATATATATAGTAAGATTGCGCTCCCTGAGTGCATTGGGGGACACTCGCTTGGCAACGGGATTAAATAACTCAGGCACGGTTTCTCACACAAACAGTCTATTCCGGTTTATTCAGACTCATAAACTGCACACTGAACAGTTCATTATATACATCCACGAACTTATCATGACCACCAGTCTGTTCATGTAGCAGATAAACCTCTCTGCCGTATATTACAACTCCCCTTTTCTGGGGTTACCTTCCAGGAGCTCCACTCCTCATGCTGACTCCTTGTCAGTCCTGGCTTCGCAAACACAGATGCCGTCCCAGGTTCTGTAGGAATATGGCCTCTCTGTGCGCTCTTCAGGACGTCTGTCCCCAGCTGGGACCGTCCAACACACCGGCCACTCAGTGCCAAAGCCCACCACGTGCTCTTCAGGGAGATAGCACTCCCAACACATGGGCTTTTCCAGGACCTTGCACACGGACCATGCAGATGCAAACACTCTCAACCATGTGACCAAACCCTGGTAACATTATATAGCTGTAACCACCCCCATAGGTGGATGGTGTGTGTGGTAAGCCAGACCCGCCCAGCTCTCAGACTAACCCTGCAAGCCTCCCTTTTAAGTAAACAAACACAAATACTTGTGGGACTACAGGTCCCAGAACAACCTTACTTGAGGCTTACAGTGCAGACTCCCTCTGCGACACATACCGGCCATTTACAATACTGCCAGTCACTGTTTCACCATCACTATTACAGATACTACTCCATGCGTATCATGAGGAGCACATACAGCGCCCCATGGTTGGAACATCATTAACTACATCACTATATATATATATATATATATATATATATATATATATATATATATATATATATACACTGCTCAAAAAATAAAGGGAACACTAAAGCAACACAATGTAACTCCAAGCCAGTCACACTTCTGTGAAGTCTACCTGTCCAGTTATCAAGCAACATCGATTTTGAGTCAATTTCTCCTGCTGTTGTGCAAATGGAACAGACAACAGGTAGAAGTGATAGGCAATTAGCAAGACAACCCCTGAAAGGAGGGGTTCTGCAGGGGGTGACCACAGACCATTTCACCATGTCACTGTTCTCATTCGTTTTGCCTGCTGTTTTGGTCACAGTATAGTAGCATGAGGTGGCATCTACAATGTGAGCTGTGACAAGAAGAGTAGCTTTGTCAGTCAACACAGTAACCAGAGCATGGGGCAGATACCAAGAGATATTGTTCATCAATCAGTATAACAGAGACTCATCAGAATGGTCTTTGAAGCGGAAACTATCACCAAATTTCCCAATCCAATCTGCATGCATTTTTAAAAATAGATCTCTAAGGCTACGTTCACACAATGAGCTTTTGGTGAGTTTTTGATGTTGCAGATTTTCTGCAGCATTTCTGTACCCATTAAGTGGAGCGCCCCATCAGAGCCATGGGGTACTCGGTACCGGGTCTTGCGGTTCACAGGGGGGTGTCACGGTGGCAACCCGGTCCGTGGCTCTGGGCGTCCATGTAAAAGGGGAAGGTCTTTAAAGGGAATAAAGTTTGTGTTTGTGACGCCACCTGTGGTATTCGGTCAGTGGGGACTGACGCTGCTTTAAGAGGTCCTCTGGAGTGATGTTATGGCAGCTAGATGGTATAACTTCCCACAGGTGAAGTATATCCCCAGGGCGCCTGGTGTGTAGATGGTAGACGGTGAATAGCGCAGTAAAGAACGAGGACACAGGTTTGCAATCTCTTTACCTTGTTTACTGTAGACTTCAGGCAGCCACAGTCCAGGGCACCAGATCACAGGGCAGGCAGAGTCCGGCCGGCTTGGAGGCAAGTTAGGAGTCCCCTTATCCAGGTGGAAATCAAAGCCTTCCTCTAGCGCCGTGGTGGTGTAGTCCCTTACTGCCTATGGCTTCACATAAGGTCCTCACAGATGTTATCTCTCTCTCTGTCCCCCGGATAGGATAGGACATAACCCGTATGACTGGTGGCTTGAGGCGGTTTATAGGGACTCTAGCATGCCCCAGCCTCTGAGAGGTGCCACCATGCCTCCTGGGTATTAGGTCGGACAGGTAACTTGGAGTTCAGCTGTCCTGCTGGTCTCTGATGTAAGTCATAGAGGTCCTTACAACCTCGGTGTTCCGGATACCAGTCTCTGCGCCTCAGAAGGAGGCAGCCTGCTTGGGGCTGGTCTCCCCTTCATATCCTCTCCTGTGCTTTGCTCTCCTGCACATTCACTGCAATCAATTCAGCTTTCTGAAATTCTCTTTCCGGGAACTGTTGCACTGCGGCTACACAGCTCCGTAAACTCTCCTCTGCCTCAGACTAATCCAGTCTGTTTCCTGGCAAGAACTGACTTCCAGCTCTGACTGACTACTTTCCCTCCAAAACTACCCTATATCTGGGGAGTCACCTAGTAAATAGGATAAAAAGTTCCCCCTGGTGGCCTGGAGTGTGAATGTGTTTGCATGCTTGTGTTACCTGGTTACAGTTATCCCTTCTTGCCTCCAAACGTAACATCACTCTCCCCATGAGGAAAGCAATGCCACTGTGACGACCAGGACCCTGGGGCACCACAGATGCAAAATAGTTATTTACATTTTCTAAAAACTACACAGAGTAAAAATCTCATCGAAAACTCATTGTGGGAACATAGCATTAGACCCTTTGAGGCTGGCGTACTTGCTCTGGTGATCTATGTCCCATTTCGGGTACCCACTGCCCCCACTGCATAGTGATCATGGGGTACTAATGGGTTGTATAAACCAAAAACAAATCTATCGAGATCCTAAATCACCAAGAAAACCAAAACAAAAGCAAGGATCCCTAAAATATAACTTTTAATATATAAAGTTTAAAAATATTCCAAAATTGGAGACAAGCGACAAATTTAAATATATAAATATACCATAGGGAATAAGGTAAGTATCAATAGTGTGTCCTGCTGGGCCCTGAAAATATACTAAATTGACCCCTGCCTGACAGTGGAGGTTGGCACCCTAAGTTTCAGTGGTAGGTGCCTCCACTCCGCGGCGTCTCGCCCTACTCTCCCTATAGAACCCTATGATCAATAAAACTGTCTCAATACACCCATTGCCCATGTGAAAAACACAAAAAAAATGTAAAAATAAAAAATGAAAAAGCATAAATAATAAATTAGGAGGCGTTTATCCTTACTGTGAAGGTTATGATTTCCTCCAAAATGGGAGATAAATCACCCTTTTATGGCATAATATCAGTACCAGCCTATAGGCAAGTGGAGTGCAAAAATTACACTTGTCTCATTTGTTCTAATTAGAGTTGAGAAACTTTTACTTTTTTCAGATCGAGTCGGGTTTCGCGAAACCCGACTTTGTCAAAAGTCTGGTCGGGTGAAATCGGTCGATTATTGCGAAAAGTCGGGGGCCAACTGAAACATGAAACCCAATGCAAGTCAATGGGGAATCAAAGTTGGCAGTGAGTGGAGGACAGGACAACACCTATAGAGCCCATTTTAATGTCAAAAACATCAACTCTTATTACTGAAGCTTGTTAATCTTAATTTACTTTATAATAATAGTTAGGCATTGAAAACTGGGGGTCATTTGGCTAAAGTTGTGGGGGGGTAGGGCTGGCTCAAGATTTTCGTGGGCCCAGGAAAAGCGGAATACGTCACGGCGGTGGAGCAGGGAGAGGTAAGTATTTCAACTTTGCAAGTGAGCAAGTGGGGGGGCGCACTCGTTGGCATTGGCACTGGCACAGGGCCCATCATAGTACGGCGGTGTGTTTGACAGCGGGTGGCGCCTCCCACCGGCAGAGAGACACTTTTGCATACTATGAGGGGCCCTGTGACAGTGATGCCGCCAACGAGTATGCCCCCCACCTGATGAAGGAACCTGCACTTTCATCTGCACCTTCGTCTTTGTCCCCGTGTAAGGTGGTATATATGCGGGAAGGAGAACATGACTTTCAGCAGGGTCAGATACTGGCTATGTAGAGTGCAAGAGAATGTAGTGGTTTGCCTCAATGTACCAGCACACTCATCTAGCAGTGGCTGGGCAATGGGCAGGATGAGGAGGAAACACAGATATAGGCCCAAATAATAAAGTAGCCTAAATGCAGTTCAAAATTGGTAACAGGACTAAACAGGCGGCATTGCTTTGTTCAGCGGAGGACAACTGTAATGAGTGGCAGACACAGTTAGTAGGCCCAAATAATAAAGTAGCCTAAATGCAGTTCACAATTGGTAACAGGACTAAACAGACAGCATTGCTTTGTTCAGTGGAGGACAACTGTAATGAATGGCAGACACAGTTAGTAGGCCCAAATAATAAAGTAGCCTAAATGCAGTTCAAAATTGGTAACAGGACTAAACAGGCGGCATTGCTTTGTTCAGCGGAGGACAACTGTAATGAGTGGCAAACACAGTTAGCAGGCCCAAATAATAAAGTAGCCTAAATGCAGTTGAAAATTGGTAACAGGACTAAACAGGCGGCATTGCTTTGTTCAGCGGAGGACAACTGTAATGAGTGGCAGACACATTTAGTAGGCCCAAATAAGAAAGTAGCCTAAATGCAGTTCAAAATTGGTAACAGGACTAAACAGGCGGCATTGCTTTGTTCAGCAGAGGACAACTGTAATGAATGGCAGACACAGTTAGTAGGCCCAAATAATAAAGTAGCCTAAATGCAGTTCAAAATTGGTAACAGGACTAAACAGGCAGCATTGCTTTGTTCAGCGGAGGACAACTGTAATGAGTGGCAGACACAGTTAGCAGGCCCAAATAATAAAGTAGACTAAATGCAGTTCAAAATTGGTAACAGGACTAAACAGGCGGCATTGCTTTGTTCAGCGGAGGACAACTGTAATGAGTGGCAGACACATTTAGTAGGCCCAAATAATAAAGTAGCCTAAATGCAGTTCAAAATTGGTAACAGGACTAAACAGGCAGCATTGCTTTGTTCAGCAGAGGACAACTGTAATGAGGGGCAGTCACAGTTAGTAGGCCCAAATAATAAAGTAGCCTAAATGCAGTTCAAAATTGGTAACAGGACTAAACAGGCGGCATTGCTTTATTCAGCGGAGGACAACTGTAATGAGTGGCAGACACAGTTAGTAGGCCCAAATAATAAAGTAGCCTAAATGCAGTTCAAAATTGGTAACAGGACTAAACAGGCGGCATTGCTTTGTTCAGTGGAGGACAACTGTAATGAGTGGCAGACACAGTTAGTAGGGCAAAATAATAAAGTTGCCTAAATGCAGTTGAAAATTGGTAACAGGACTAAACAGGCGGCATTGCTTTGTTCAGTGGAGGACAACTGTAATGAGTGGTAGACACAGTTAGTAGGCCAAATACTAAAGTGGGCTAAATGTTGTCCAAAAAATTGTTTGTAAATAAACAGGTGTCATAGCTAGGTACAAGGGTGAACTCCTCTGCTGAGTAGCAGACAGTGGTAGTAGGCGCAAAGTATTAACTGGTCTAAATGGAGGCCAGGGCCCCTGTATATTTTAACAATCATCTATCATTTCAACAAATTTGTATTGGCAGTGCCATTGAAGGATTTAACAGCACAGACTACACAGTAGTGGACCAGGGAGAGGTAAGTATTGCAAGTGGTGGAACACTGTTCGAGCTGGGGGGAACACTCTCTCGTGGGCGGCGGTACTGGCACAGGGCCCTGTTATGATCTGGTGGCCTAGGAGCAGCATGGACGAGCTCTGGAGTAGGTGGCCTCTATACTGACCGCAGACCCTGAACTTAACACCGCAACTAGAAGTAGCCGTGGGATGTTCCTGTCACTCCCTAGACACCTCGTCACAGCCGGAGGACTAATTACCCCTAAAGAAAGAAACAGGAAAACTATCTTACCTCAGAGAAAATTCCCAAAGGAAAGACAGCCCCCCACAAATATTGACTGTGAGAGGAGAGGGAAATTACAAACGCAGACTGAAAACAGAATTTAGCAAAGGAGGCCAAGCTACCTAGAAAGAAAAGACAGGGCAGAGTACTGTGCGGTCAGTATTAAAATACTACAAAAATCCACCACAGAGAATACAAAAATCTCCACACCTAACTAAAGGCATGGAGGGTAACTCTGCAACTCCAGAGCTTCCAGCTTGGCTGAATAAATCCTTACACAGACAAAGCTGGACAAGAAAAAACATAGCAATTCACTGAACTAAAAAGTCCACCGCATGTGGACTGCAAAAACAAAGCCAGGACTTATCTTTGATGATTTGGACAATCCAGCAGGAGAAACCAAGCAGAGATGTGAATTCTCCAGAAGACAATGGACAACTGGCACTCACCAAAGGGTGAGGCCAGACTAAATAGCCCCGTCCAAAGTGGTCGCACCTGATGACTGCTGTGAAGGACAAACAGCAGCACTACCACATATAACCACAGGAGGGAGCCCAAGAGCAGAACCCACAACAGAATTCACAACAGTACCCCCCCCCCCCTTGAGGAGGGGTCACCGAACCCTCACCAGAGTCCCCGGGCCGATCAGGACGAGCCAAATGGAAGGCACGAACCAAATCGCCAGCATGAACATCGGAGGCAACAACCCAAGAATTATCCTCCTGGCCATAACCCTTCCACTTGACAAGGTACTGAAGCCTCCATCTTGAAAAACGAGAATCCAAGATCTTCTCCACAACATACTCCAACTCCCCATCAATCAACACCGGGGCAGGAGGATCAACAGAGGGAACCACGGGCACCACATATTTCCGCAACAAAGATCTATGAAAAACATTATGGATGGAAAAAGAGGCTGGAAGGGCCAAATGAAAAGACACTGGATTGATAATCTCAGAAATCCTATAAGGACCAATAAACCGAGGTTTAATCTTCGGGGAAGAAACCTTCATAGGAACATGACGGGAAGACAACCAGACCAAATCCCCAACCCAAAGCTGGGAACCCACACGCCGACGACGGTTGGCAAAACACCAAATTGTCCACAACATGAGCCCAAATTTGCTGTAACCTGTCAACCACAGAGTCCACCCCAGGACAGGCAGAAGACTCAACCTGCCCCGAAGAAAAACGAGGATGAAACCCAGAATTACAAAAGAAGGGTGAAACCAAGGTAGCAGAACTAGCCCGATTATTAAGGGCAAACTCGGCCAATGGCAAGAAAGCCACCCAATCATCCTGATCAGCAGACACAAAGCATCTCAAATAAGTCTCCAAAGTCTGGTTAGTTCGCTCGGTTTGACCGTTTGTCTGAGGATGAAATGCGGAAGAAAAAGACAAATCAATGCCCAGCTTAGCACAAAAGGACCGCCAAAACCTAGAAACAAACTGGGAACCTCTATCGGACACAATATTCTCCGGAATGCCATGCAAACGAACCACATGCTGAAAAAAAAAGAAGAGGAAGGCAATTTAGGCAAAGGTACCAAATGAATCATCTTAGAAAACCGGTCACAGACCACCCAGATAACCGACATCCTCTGGGAAACAGGAAGATCCGAAATAAAATCCATAGAAATATGCATCCAAGGCCTCTCAGGGACTGGCAAAGGCAAAAGCAACCCACTGGCGTGGGAGCAGCAAGGTTTAGCCCGTGCACAAGTCCCACAGAACTGCACAAAAGAACGCACATCCCGTGACAAAGAAGGCCACCAAAAGGACCTACTAACCAAATCTCTGGTACCAAAAATCCCAGGATGGCTGTTATGACCCCAATGGCAGAGGGTCTCAGAAATAATTACTAAGTCTGCAAACACAAAAAACCAGCTCATAGGGCAGTGGTAACTGGGCTGACCATATATCTAATCCTAGCACCACAAATAACAGCAGCCGGGGAACGTACCTACGTTGATTCTAGACGTCTCGCGCCAGCCGGAGAACTAACTAACCCTAGAAGGGAAAAGAAAGACCTTTCTTGCCTCCAGAGAAATTACCCCAAAAGTTGGATACAAGCCCCCAACAAATAATAACGGTGAGGCAAGAGGAAAAGACAAACATAAGAATGAGCTAGGTATTTAGCAAAGAGAGGCCCACTAGCTAATAGCAGAATATAGAAAGATAACTTATATGGTCAGCAAAAACCCTATCAAAAATATCCACACTGGAAATTCAAGAACCCCCGAACCGTCTAATGGCCCGGGGGAGAACACCAGCCCCCTAGAGCTTCCAGCAAGGTCTGGGATCACATTTAGTACAAGCTGGACAAAAATGAGAGCAAGCAAATAACCCAAAAAACAAAGAAGCAGGACTTAGCTTAATTTTGCACGAACCAGGACCAGCAGATAGGAGCAAACAGAAAGTGTCTGATTACAACGATGCCAGGCACTGGACTAAGGATCCAGGAGGTTTATATAGCAACACCCCTGAACTAACGACCCAGCTGGGTGCAAACTGAGGGAAGAAAATCCCAGAGTAATATCACTAGTAACCACAAGAGGGAGCCAAAAAGTCTAATTCACAACAGTACCCCCCCTTAAGGAGGGGTCACCGAACCCTCACCAAGACCACCAGGGCGATCAGGATGAGCAGCGTGAAAGGCACGAACTAAATCGGCCGCATGCACATCAGAGGCAACCACCCAGGAATTATCCTCCTGACCATAGCCCTTCCACTTGACCAAATACTGAAGCCTCCGTCTGGAGAGACGAGAATCCAAGATCTTCTCCACCACGTACTCCAACTCGCCCTCAACCAACACCGGAGCAGGAGGCTCAGCAGAAGGAACCACAGGCACAACGTAGCGTCGCAACAAAGACCTATGGAACACGTTGTGAATGGCAAAGGAAACCGGAAGATCCAATCGAAAGGACACTGGATTAAGGATTTCCAATATCTTGTAAGGACCGATGAAGCGAGGCTTAAATTTAGGAGAGGAGACCTTCATAGGAACAAATCGAGAAGACAGCCACACCAAATCCCCAACACGAAGTCGGGGACCCACACCGCGGCGGCGGTTGGCAAAATGCTGAGCCTTCTCCTGTGACAATTTTAAGTTGTCCACCACATGATTCCAGATCTGCTGCAACCTATCCACCACAGAATCTACCCCAGGACAGTCAGAAGGCTTCACATGTCCCGAGGAAAAACGAGGATGGAAACCAGAGTTGCAGAAAAATGGCGAAACCAAAGTAGCGGAACTAGCCCGATTATTAAGGGCAAACTCAGCCAACGGCAAGAAGGTCACCCAATCATCCTGATCTGCCGAAACAAAACACCTCAAATAAGCCTCCAGAGTCTGATTAGTTCGCTCCGTTTGTCCATTAGTCTGAGGATGAAAGGCAGACGAGAACGACAAATCAATGCCCATCCTAGCACAAAAGGATCGCCAGAACCTGGAAACAAACTGGGATCCTCTGTCAGACACAATATTCTCAGGAATGCCGTGTAAACAAACCACATTCTGAAGGAACACAGGAACCAGATTGGAAGAGGAAGGCAGCTTAGGCAAAGGCACCAAATGGACCATTTTCGAAAAGCGATCACATACCACCCAGATGACAGACATACCCTGAGACACCGGGAGATCAGAAATGAAATCCATGGAAATGTGTGTCCAAGGCCTCTTCGGGACAGGCAAGGGCAAGAGCAACCCGCTGGCACGAGAACAGCAAGGCTTAGCTCGAGCACAAGTCCCACAGGACTGCACAAATGACCTCACATCCCATGACAAGGAAGGCCACCAAAAGGACCTAGCCACCAGATCTCTGGTGCCAAAAATTCCCGGATGACCTGCCAACACCGAGGAATGAACCTCGGAAATGACTCTACTGGTCCACTTATCAGGAACAAACAGTCTGTCAGGTGGACAAGTGTCAGGTCTACCAGCCTGAAATCTCTGCAACACGCGTCGCAAATCAGGAGAAATGGCTGACAAGATAACTCCCTCTTTAAGAATACCAACTGGTTCTGCGACTCCAGGAGAGTCAGGCACAAAGCTCCTTGAAAGAGCATCAGCCTTCACATTCTTTGAACCTGGTAAATACGAGACCACAAAGTCAAAACGGGAGAAAAACAATGACCAGCGGGCCTGTCTAGGATTCAGGCGTTTAGCAGACTCGAGATACATCAAATTTTTGTGATCAGTCAAGACCACCACACGATGCTTAGCACCCTCGAGCCAATGACGCCACTCCTCAAATGCCCACTTCATGGCCAGCAACTCCCGATTGCCAACATCATAATTCCGCTCAGCAGGCGAAAACTTCCTAGAGAAGAAAGCACATGGTCTCATTACCGAGCAACCAGGGCCTCTCTGTGACAAAACGGCCCCTGCCCCAATCTCAGAAGCATCCACTTCGACCTGAAAGGGAAGTGAGACATCAGGCTGGCACAAAACAGGCGCCGAAGTAAACCGGCGCTTCTACTCTTGGAACGCCTCCACGGCTGCAGGAGCCCAGTTAGCAACATCAGAACCTTTCTTGGTCATATCCGTCAAAGGTTTAACAACGCTAGAAAAATTAGCGATAAAACGACGGTAGAAGTTAGCAAAACCCAAGAACTTCTGAAGACTCTTAACTGACGTGGGTTGAGTCCACTCATTAATAGCTCGGACCTTGACTGGGTCCATCTCCACAGCAGAAGGGGAAAAAATAAACCCCAAAAAGGGAACCTTCTGTACTCCAAAGAGACACTTTGAGCCTTTAACAAACAAAGCATTCTCACGCAAAACCTGAAACACCATCCTGACCTGCTCCACATGTGAGTCCCAATCTTCAGAGAAAACCAGAATATCATCCAGATAAACAATCATAAATTTATCCAGATACTTCCGGAAAATATCATGCATAAAGGACTGAAACACTGAGGGAGCATTAGAGAGCCCAAAAGGCATCACCAAGTACTCAAAATGACCTTCGGGCGTATTAAATGCAGTCTTCCATTCATCTCCTTGCTTAATGCGCACAAGGTTGTACGCACTACGAAGATCTATCTTGGTGAACCACTTGGCACCTTTAATCCGGGCAAACAAGTCCGACAACAGAGGCAAAGGATACTGAAATTTAACAGTGATTTTATTCAGAAGCCGATAGTCAATACAAGGTCTCAAAGATCCGTCCTTCTTGGACACAAAAAAGAATCCCGCACCAAGAGGGGAAGAGGATGGACGGATATGCCCCTTCTCCAGAGACTCCTTGATATACGAACGCATTGCGGCATGCCAGGTACAGACAGATTAAATAATCTTCCTTTAGGAAATTTACTACCTGGAATCAGCACCTGAATCCACAAACGCCATAACAGGGTAAGAAGACAATGAGCAAATTAAAGTCACAGACAAAATAAATTTAGGTTGCAAATTACCAATGGCGACAGGACTAACAACCCTTGTTAGGCGTTTAGAGCATGCTGATATAACATGTGTAGAATCACCACAGTAAAAACACAACCCATTCTGACTTCTATGATTTTTCCGCTCATTTCTAGTCTGAATTCTATCACATTGCATTAAATCAGGTGTTTGTTCAGACAACACCACCAGAGGATTAGCGGTTTTGCGCTCCCGCAAACGCCGGTCAATTTGAATAGCCAGCGCCATAGAATCATTCAGACTTGTAGGAATGGGGAAACCCACCATCACATTCTTAATGGCTTCAGAAAGGCCATTTCTGAAATTTGCGGCCAGAGCACACTCATTCCACTGAGTAAGCACGGACCATTTCCGAAATTTTTGGCAATACACTTCAGCTTCATCCTGGCCCTGAGAAATAGCCAGCAAGGCTTTTTCTGCCTTTCAAGATTGGGTTCCTCGTAAAGCAATCTGAGCGCCAGAAAAAACGCATCAATATTAGCCAATGCCGGATCTCCTGGCGCTAGCGAGAAAGCCCAATCCTGAGGGTCGCCCCGTAAAAAAGAAATAACAATTTTAACTTGCTGAGCTGAATCTCCAGATGAACGGGGTCTCAGAGAGAGAAACAATTTGCATTTATTCTTGAAATTCCTAAACCTAAATCGGTCTCCAGAAAACAATTCCGGAATAGGTATTTTAGGTTCAGACATAGGACTACTGGTAACAAAATCTTGTATGCCCTGCACACGAGCTGCCAGCTGGTCTACACTTGTAATCAAGGTCTGGACATTCATGTCTGCAGCAAGCACAAGCCACTCAAAGGTAAAGGGGAGAAAGAGAGGAAAGAAAAAAAAAAAAAACTCTGAATTTCCTTTCTTATTATCCCACTTCTGCAATGCATTAAACATTCAATGTTGGCCTGGCATACTGTTATGACCCCAATGGCAGAGGGTCTCAGAAATAATTACTAAGTCTGCAAACACAAAAAACCAGCTCATAGGGCAGTGGTAACTGGGCTGACCATATATCTAATCCTAGCACCACAAATAACAGCAGCCGGGGAACTGTTGTGAATTTGGTTTTTGGCTCCCTCTGGTGGCTACTGGTGGTACTGGCTGACTTTTGTCTTTTATTTCCAGTGCACCTGTTCCTATCAGGAATTGGGAGTTTCATATTTAGTCTGGCTTCTCAGTCATTCTAGTGCCGGCAATCAATGTTACCAGAGTACCTCTGTTGCTTGTTACCTGCTCCAAGTCTGCAATTCAGCTAAGTTGGATCTTTTGCATTATTTTGTGTTTGTTTGTCCAGCATGCATTTATATGACTCTTGCTGCTGGAAGCTCTAGTGATCTGAAATTGCCACTCCGGTGTCATGAGTTGATATCGGAGTTAAAGTAATTTCAGGATGGCTTTTTAGGGTTTTGAGTTGACCGCGAAGTCCTCTTTTGTATTTTCTGCTATCTAGTCAGAGGGCCTTTCTTTGCTGAACCTATATTCATACTACGTACGTGTCTTCCTCTTACCTACCCGTCATTATATGTGGGGGGCTACTATCACTTTTGGGGTTTCCCTGGAGGCAAGCCAGGTCTGTGTATTCCTCTACTAGGGGTAGCTAGATCTCCGGCTGGTGCGAGGTGTCTAGGGATAAAACGTAGGTACGCCCCCTGGCTACTATTAGTTGCGTGTTAGGTTCAGCATCGCGGTCAGCTGAGATACCATCATCCTAGAGCTTGTCCGTTTTTTGCCTAAGTCCCTGCCATTGGGAATCATGACAGTATTGCCGGCCCTAATGTATTAAAGGTATTGGCTGAAGAAAGAGAGAAAAAGAAGTTTCTGACACTTTTTTTTTTTTTTACTCTGAAGGCTGCCTAGCCATAATTGCAGTCTGCTGCCTTTTCTCTCCTCTTAATCCCTGAATGGCTCAGGTCTCAGCTGTTGAGAATGGATATCCAGAGTTTAGCTTCAAACCTGAATACTCTTGCTTCTAAAGTTCAAAATATCCAAGACTTTGTTATACATGCTCCTATGTCTGAACCTAAGATTCCTACACCTGAGTTCTTTTCTGGAGATAGATCTCGTTTTTTGAATTTTAAGCACAATTGTAAATTGTATCTTTCTCTGAGATCTCGTTCCGCTGGAGACCCCGCTCAGCAGGTTAAAATTGTTATTTCCTTGCTGCGGGGTGACCCCCAGAATTGGGCATTTGCATTGGCACCAGGGGATCCTGCGCTGCTCAATGTAGATGCGTTTTTTCTGGCACTGGGGTTGCTCTATGAGGAACCTAATTTGGAGATTCAGGCTGAAAAAGCCTTGATAGCCCTCTCTCAAGGGCATGATGAAGCTGAAATATATTGTCAAAGATTTCGAAAATGGTCTGTGCTTACTCAGTGGAATGAGTGCGCCCTGGCGGCGAATTTCAGAGAAGGTCTCTCTGACGCCGTTAAAGATGTCATGGTGGGGTTTCCTACGCCCACAGGTCTGAATGAGTCCATGACAATGGCTATTCAGATTGATCGGCGTTTACGGGAGCGCAAACCTGTGCACCATTTGGCGGTGTCTTCTGAGCAGGCACCGGAGAATATGCAATGTGATAGAATTCTGTCCAGAAGTGAACGGCAGAATTATAGGCGTAAAAATGGGTTGTGCTTCTACTGTGGTGATTCTGCTCATGTTATATCAGCATGCTCTAAACGCACAAAAAAGGTTAATAAGTCTTTTGCAATTGGCACTTTGCAGTCTAAGTTTATTTTGTCTGTGACTTTGATTTGTTCATTATCATCTATTATCGTGGATGCCTATGTGGATTCTGGCGCCGCCTTGAGTCTTATGGATTGGTCCTTTGCCAGGCGCTGTGGGTTTAGCCTAGAGCCTTTGGAAGTCCCTATCCCTTTGAAGGGTATCGACTCCACACCATTGGCTAGGAATAAACCACAATACTGGACACAAGTGACTATGTGTATGACTCCTGACCATCGGGAGGTGATTCGCTTCCTTGTGTTGCATAACTTGCATGATGTCTTAGTGCTTGGATTGCCATGGTTACAAACTCATAATCCAGCCCTGGACTGGAAAACAGTGTCTGTGTTAAGCTGGGGATGTCAGGGGGCTCATGAGGAAGTACCTTTGGTTTCCATTGCTTCATCTACTCCCTCTGAAGTTCCGGCATTTTTGTCTGACTATTGTGATGTTTTTGAGGAGCCTAAACTTAGTTCTCTCCCTCCTCACAGGGATTGCGATTGTGCTATAGACTTTATTCCTGGCAGCAAATTTCCTAAGGGTCGTTTGTTCAATCTGTCTGTGCCTGAGCATGCTGCTATGCGAGAGTATATTAAGGAGTCCTTGGAAAAGGGACATATCCGTCCATCCTCATCCCCTTTAGGAGCAGGTTTTTTTTTCGTGGGTAAAAAAGATGGCTCCCTGAGGCCTTGTATTGATTATCGCCTGTTGAATAAGATTACAGTCAAATACCAGTATCCTTTGCCACTATTGACTGATTTATTTGCTCGTATTAAAGGGGCAAAGTGGTTCTCTAAGATTGATCTTCGGGGTGCGTATAATTTGGTGCGGATTAAGCAGGGAGATGAGTGGAAAACTGCATTTAATACGCCCGAGGGCCATTTTGAGTATTTGGTAATGCCTTTTGGTCTTTCTAATGCCCCTTCAGTCTTTCATTCTTTTATGCACAATATTTTCCGTGAATATCTGGATAAATTTATGATTGTGTATTTGGATGATATTTTGATTTTTTCGGATGACTGGGAGTCGCATGTTCAACAGGTTAGGAAGGTTTTTCAGGTTTTGCGGGCCAATTCTTTGTTTGTAAAGGGTTCAAAGTGTATTTTTGGGGTTCAGAAGATCTCTTTTTTGGGGTACATTTTTTCCCCTTCTTCTATTGAGATGGATCCTGTCAAGGTTCGGGCTATTTGTGATTGGACGCAGCCTACTTCCCTGAAGAGTCTTCAGAAATTCTTGGGCTTTGCTAATTTCTATCATCGATTTATAACTGGGTTTTCAAGTGTTGCTAAGCCTCTGACTGATTTGACTAAGAAGGGTGCTGATGTTGCCAATTGGTCCTCTGCGGCTGTGGAGGCCTTTCGGGAGCTTAAGCACCGCTTTTCTTCTGCCCTTGTGTTGCGCCAGCCTGATGTTTCGCTCCCTTTTCAGGTCGAGGTTGATGCTTCCGAGATTGGAGCGGGGGCGGTTTTGTCGCAGAGAAGTCCCGATTGCTCGGTGATGAGACCATGTGCATTCTTCTCTCGAAAGTTTTCGCCCGCCGAGCGAAATTATGATGTCGGTAATCGGGAGCTCTTGGCTATGAAGTGGGCATTTGAGGAGTGGCGTCATTGGCTTGAGGGTGCTAGACATCAGGTGGTGGTCTTGACTGATCACAAGAATCTGATTTACCTTGAGTCTGCCAGGCGTCTGAATCCTAGACAGGCACGCTGGTCGTTGTTTTTCTCCCGGTTTAATTTTGTGGTCTCATATTTGCCGGGTTCGAAAAATGTGAAGGCAGATGCCCTTTCTAGGAGTTTTGAGCCTGACTCCCCTGGTGATTCTGAGCCTACGGGTATCCTTAAGGATGGGGTGATTTTGTCTGCTGTCTCTCCAGACTTGCGACGTGCTTTGCAGGAGTTTCAGACTGATAGGCCTGATCGTTGTCCGCCTGGGAGACTGTTTGTTCCAGATGAGTGGACCAGTAGAGTCATCTCTGAGGTTCATTCTTCTGTGTTGGCAGGCCACCCTGGAATCTTTGGTACCAGAGATTTGGTGGCCAGGTCCTTCTGGTGGCCTTCCCTGTCTCGGGATGTGCGTACTTTTGTACAGTCTTGTGATGTTTGTGCTCGGGCCAAGCCTTGTTGTTCTCGGGCTAGTGGATTGTTGTTGTCCTTGCCTGTTCCGAAGAGGCCGTGGACGCACATCTCTATGGACTTTATCTCGGACCTCCCGGTTTCTCAGAGAATGTCCGTCATTTGGGTGGTGTGTGACCGTTTTTCTAAGATGGTTCATTTGGTACCCTTGCCCAAATTGCCTTCTTCATCAGAGTTGGTTCCTTTGTTTTTTCAGAATGTGGTTCGTTTACATGGTATCCCGGAAAACATCGTTTCTGACAGGGGATCTCTGTTGTGAATTTGCTTTTTGCTCCCTCTAGTGGTTACTAGTTTTTTGACTCTGGTTTTTCTGTCATTCCTTTTATCCGCACCTGGGTCGTTAGTTAGGGGTGTTGCTATATAAGCTCCCTGGACCTTCAGTTCTATGCCTGGCAACGTAGTTATCAGAGCTAGTCTGCTGTGCTCTTGTCTACTGATCCTGGTTCCAGTTATATCAGCTAAGTCTGCCTTTTGCTTTTTGCTATTTGTTTTGGTTTTGTATTTTTGTCCAGCTTGTTCCAAATCTATATCCTGACCTTTGCTGGAAGCTCTAGGGGGCTGGTGTTCTCCCCCCGGACCGTTAGACGGTTCGGGGGTTCTTGAATTTCCAGTGTGGATTTTGATAGGGTTTTTGTTGACCATATAAGTTACCTTTCTTTATTCTGCTATTAGTAAGCGGGCCTCTCTGTGCTAAACCTGGTTCATTTCTGTGTTTGTCATTTCCTCTTACCTCACCGTCATTATTTGTGGGGGGCTTCTATCCAGCTTTGGGGTCCCCTTCTCTGGAGGCAAGAAAGGTCTTTGTTTTCCTCTACTAGGGGTAGCTAGATTCTCCGGCTGGCGCGTGTCATCTAGAATCAACGTAGGAATGATCCCCGGCTACTTCTAGTGTTGGCGTTAGGAGTAGATATATGGTCAACCCAGTTACCACTGCCCTAGGAGCTGGATTTTTGTATTCTGCAGACTTCCACGTTCCTCTGAGACCCTCGCCATTGGGGTCATAACAGTTTGCCAGGCCAGTATTAAATGTTTAATGCATTGCAGAAGAGGGATTATAAGAAAGAAGATTCTGAGTTTTTTTTTTTTTTTTTTTTTTTCTTCTTCCCCTTTACCTCAGAGTGGCTATGCTTGCTGCAGACATGAATGTCCAGACCTTGATTACAAGTGTGGACCAGCTGGCTACTCGTGTGCAGGGCATACAAGACTATGTTATCAGAAATCCTAGGTCAGAACCTAAAATACCGATTCCTGAACTGTTTTCCGGAGACAGGTTTAAGTTTAGGAATTTCGTGAATAATTGTAAATTGTTTTTGTCCCTGAGACCCTGTTCATCTGGAGATTCTGCTCAGCAAGTAAAAATTGTTATTTCGTTCTTACGGGGCGACCCTCAGGATTGGGCTTTTTCGCTGGCGCCAGGAGATCCGGCATTGGCTGATCTTGATGCGTTTTTTCTGGCGCTCGGTTTACTTTATGAGGAACCCAATCTTGAGATTCAGGCAGAAAAGGCCTTGCTGGCTATGTCTCAGGGGCAGGACGAGGCTGAAGTGTATTGCCAAAAATTTCGGAAATGGTCCGTGCTGACACATTGGAACGAGTGTGCACTGGCCGCTAATTTTAGAAATGGCCTTTCTGAAGCCATTAAGAATGTTATGGTGGGTTTTCCCATTCCCACAGGTCTGAATGATACTATGGCACTGGCTATTCAAATTGACCGGCGGTTGCGGGAGCGCAAAACCGCAAATTCCCTCATGGTGTTGTCTGAACAGACACCTAATTCGGTGCAATGTGATAGAAAAACCGCAAATTCCCTCATGGTGTTGTCTGAACGGACACCTGATTTAATGCAATGTGATAGAATCCTGACTAGAAATGAGCGGAAAATTCATAGACGCCGGAATGGCTTGTGCTACTACTGTGGTGATTCTACACATGTTATCTCAGCATGCTCTAAACGTATAGCTAAGGTTGTTAGTCCTGTCACCGTTGGTAATTTGCAACCTAAATTTATTCTGTCTGTAACTTTGATTTGCTCACTGTCATCTTATCCTGTCATGGCGTTTGTAGATTCAGGTGCTGCCCTGAGTCTCATGGATCTCTCATTTGCTAAGCGCTGTGGTTTTACTCTTGAACCATTAGAAAATCCTATCCCTCTTAGGGGTATTGATGCTACACCATTGGCAGCAAATAAACCGCAGTATTGGACACAGGTTACCATGTGCATGACTCCTGAACACCGCGAGGTGATACGTTTCCTGGTTTTACATAAAATGCATGATTTGGTTGTTTTAGGGCTGCCATGGTTACAGACCCATAATCCAGTCCTGGACTGGAAGGCTATGTCAGTCTCAAGTTGGGGCTGTCGTGGTATTCATGGGGATTCCCTGCCTGTGTCTATTGCTTCTTCTACGCCTTCGGAAGTTCCGGAGTATTTGTCTGATTATCAGGATGTCTTCAGTGAGTCTGAGTCCAGTGCACTGCCTCCTCATAGGGACTGTGACTGTGCTATAGATTTGATCCCAGGCAGTAAATTTCCTAAGGGAAGACTGTTTAATCTGTCGGTACCTGAACATACCGCTATGCGTTCATATATCAAGGAGTCTCTGGAGAAAGGACATATTCGTCCGTCTTCTTCCCCTCTTGGTGCGGGATTCTTTTTTGTGGCAAAAAAGGACGGATCTTTGAGACCTTGTATTGATTATCGGCTTTTAAATAAGATCACTGTCAAATTTCAGTATCCTTTACCGCTGTTGTCTGACTTGTTTGCCCGGATTAAGGGTGCCAAGTGGTTTACCAAGATAGACCTTCGTGGTGCGTACAACCTTGTGCGCATTAAGCAAGGTGATGAATGGAAAACCGCATTCAATACGCCCGAAGGTCATTTTGAGTACTTGGTGATGCCTTTTGGGCTCTCCAATGCGCCTTCAGTTTTTCAGTCCTTTATGCATGACATTTTCCGGAAGTATCTGGATAAATTTTTGATTGTTTATCTGGATGATATTTTGGTTTTTTCTGATAATTGGGATTCGCATGTGGAGCAGGTCAGGTTGGTCTTTAAAATTTTGCGTGAAAATTCTTTGTTTGTCAAGGGCTCAAAGTGTCTCTTTGGTGTACAGAAGGTTCCCTTTTTGGGGTTCATTTTTTCCCCTTCTGCTGTGGAGATGGACCCAGTCAAGGTCCGAGCTATTCTTGATTGGACTCAGCCCTCGTCAGTTAAGAGTCTTCAGAAGTTCTTGGGCTTCGCTAACTTCTACCGTCGTTTTATCGCTAATTTTTCTAGCATTGTGAAACCTTTGACGGATATGACCAAGAAGGGCTCCGATGTAGCTAACTGGGCTCCTGCTGCCGTGGAGGCTTTCCAGGAGTTGAAACGCCGGTTTACTTCGGCGCCTGTTTTGTGCCAGCCTGACGTCTCACTTCCCTTTCAGGTTGAGGTGGATGCTTCGGAGATTGGGGCAGGGGCCGTTTTGTCGCAGAGAGGCCCTGGTTGCTCTGTTATGAAACCTTGTGCCTTTTTCTCTAGGAAGTTTTCGCCTGCCGAGCGAAATTATGATGTGGGCAATCGGGAGTTGTTGGCCATGAAATGGGCATTTGAGGAGTGGCGTCATTGGCTCGAGGGTGCTAAGCATCGTGTGGTGGTCTTGACTGATCACAAAAATCTGATGTATCTCGAGTCTGCTAAACGCCTTAATCCGAGACAGGCCCGCTGGTCATTGTTTTTCTCCCGCTTTGATTTTGTTGTCTCGTATTTACCAGGTTCAAAGAATGTGAAGGCCGATGCTCTTTCTAGGAGCTTTGTGCCTGATGCTCCTGGAGTCGCTGATCCTGTTGGTATTCTTAAAGATGGAGTTATCTTGTCAGCTATTTCTCCGGATCTGTGACGTGTGTTGCAGAGATTTCAGGCTGATAGGCCTGAGTCTTGTCCACCTGACAGACTGTTTGTCCCGGATAAGTGGACCAGCAGAGTCATTTCCGAGGTTCATTCCTCGGTGTTGGCAGGTCACCCGGGAATTTTTGGCACCAGAGATCTGGTGGTCAGGTCCTTTTGGTGGCCTTCCTTGTCAAGGGATGTGCGGTCATTTGTGCAGTCCTGTGGGACTTGTGCTCGAGCTAAGCCTTGCTGTTCTCGTGCCAGCGGTTTGCTCTTGCCCTTGCCTGTCCCGAAGAGACCTTGGACACATATCTCCATGGATTTCATTTCTGATCTTCCGCTATCTCAGGGCATGTCCGTTATCTGGGTGATATGTGATCGCTTCTCCAAGATGGTCCATTTGGTTCCTTTGCCTAAGCTGCCTTCCTCTTCCGATCTGGTTCCTGTGTTTTTCCAGAACGTGGTTCGTTTGCACGGCATCCCTGAGAATATTGTGTCAGACAGAGGATCCCAGTTCGTTTCCAGGTTCTGGCGATCCTTTTGTAGTAGGATGGGCATTGATTTGTCGTTTTCGTCTGCTTTCCATCCTCAGACTAATGGACAGACGGAGCGAACCAATCAGACTTTGGAGGCTTATTTGAGGTGTTTTGTCTCTGCTGATCAGGACGATTGGGTGACATTCTTGCCGTTGGCTGAGTTTGCCCTTAATAATCGGGCTAGTTCCGCCACCTTGGTTTCGCCTTTTTTCTGCAACTCTGGTTTCCATCCTCGCTTTTCTTCGGGTCATGTGGAGCCTTCTGACTGTCCTGGGGTGGATTCTGTGGTGGATAGGTTGCAGCAGATCTGGAATCATGTGGTGGACAACTTGAAGTTGTCACAGGAGAAGGCTCAGCGCTTTGCCAACCGCCGCCGCGGTGTGGGTCCCCGACTACGCGTTGGGGATTTGGTATGGCTTTCTTCCCGCTTTGTTCCTATGAAGGTCTCCTCTCCCAAATTTAAACCTCGTTTTATTGGGCCTTACAAGATATTGGAAATCCTTAATCCTGTATCTTTTCGTCTGGATCTTCCTGTGTCGTTTGCTATTCACAATGTATTTCATAGGTCCTTGTTGCGGCGGTACATTGTGCCTGTAGTTCCTTCTGCTGAGCCTCCTGCTCCGGTGTTGGTTGAGGGCGAGTTGGAGTACGTGGTGGAGAAGATCTTGGATTCTCGCCTCTCCAGGCGGAGGCTTCAGTACCTGGTCAAGTGGAAGGGCTATGGTCAGGAGGATAATTCCTGGGTGGTCGCCTCTGATGTTCATGCGGCCGATTTAGTTCGTGCCTTTCATGCCGCTCATCCTGATCGTCCTGGTGGTCGTGGTGAGGGTTCGGTGACCCCTCACTAAGGGGGGGGTACTGTTGTGAATTTGCTTTTTGCTCCCTCTAGTGGTTACTAGTTTTTTGACTCTGGTTTTTCTGTCATTCCTTTTATCCGCACCTGGGTCGTTAGTTAGGGGTGTTGCTATATAAGCTCCCTGGACCTTCAGTTCTATGCCTGGCAACGTAGTTATCAGAGCTAGTCTGCTGTGCTCTTGTCTACTGATCCTGGTTCCAGTTATATCAGCTAAGTCTGCCTTTTGCTTTTTGCTATTTGTTTTGGTTTTGTATTTTTGTCCAGCTTGTTCCAAATCTATATCCTGACCTTTGCTGGAAGCTCTAGGGGGCTGGTGTTCTCCCCCCGGACCGTTAGACGGTTCGGGGGTTCTTGAATTTCCAGTGTGGATTTTGATAGGGTTTTTGTTGACCATATAAGTTACCTTTCTTTATTCTGCTATTAGTAAGCGGGCCTCTCTGTGCTAAACCTGGTTCATTTCTGTGTTTGTCATTTCCTCTTACCTCACCGTCATTATTTGTGGGGGGCTTCTATCCAGCTTTGGGGTCCCCTTCTCTGGAGGCAAGAAAGGTCTTTGTTTTCCTCTACTAGGGGTAGCTAGATTCTCCGGCTGGCGCGTGTCATCTAGAATCAACGTAGGAATGATCCCCGGCTACTTCTAGTGTTGGCGTTAGGAGTAGATATATGGTCAACCCAGTTACCACTGCCCTAGGAGCTGGATTTTTGTATTCTGCAGACTTCCACGTTCCTCTGAGACCCTCGCCATTGGGGTCATAACAGATCTCAATTTGTGTCTAGGTTCTGGCGAGCGTTCTGTGCCACGATGGGCATTGATTTGTCTTTTTCGTCTACGTTCCATCCTCAGACTAATGGCCAGATGGAGCGAACTAATCAGACCTTGGAGACTTATTTGAGGTGTTTTGTGTCTGCTGATCAGGATGATTGGGTCGCCTTTTTGCCGTTGGCAGAGTTTGCCCTCAATAATCGGGCCAGTTCTGCCACTCTGGTTTCCCCTTTCTTTTGCAATTCAGGGTTTCACCCTCGTTTTTCATCTGGCCAGGTGGAATCTTCGGATTGCCCTGGAGTGGACACTGTGGTGGATAGACTGCACCGGATTTGGAGTCATGTGGTGGACAATTTGAAGTTGTCTCAGGAGAAGACTCAGCAGTTTGCTAATCTTCATCGTCGTGTGGGTCATCGTCTTCGTGTTGGGGACTTGGTGTGGTTGTCTTCTCGTTTTGTCCCTATGAAGGTCTCTTCTCCTAAGTTTAAACCTCGGTTCATAGGTCCTTATAAGATTTTGGAGATTCTTAATCCTGTGTCTTTTCGTTTGGACCTACCAGCATCTTTCACCATTCATAATGTCTTCCATCGGTCGTTGTTGCGGAGGTACGAGGTACCGGTTGTTCCTTCTGTTGAGCCTCCTGCTCCTGTGCTGGTGGAGGGTGAATTGGAGTATGTTGTGGAAAAGATTTTGGACTCTCGCGTTTCCAGACGGAGACTTCAATATTTGGTTAAGTGGAAGGGATACGGTCAGGAAGATAATTCTTGGGTGACTGCCTCTGATGTTCATGCCTCTGATTTGGTCCGCGCCTTTCATAGGGCTCATCCAGATCGCCCTGGTGGTTCTCATGAGGGTTCGGTGCCCCCTCCTTAAGTGGGGGTACTGTTGTGAATTTGGTTTTTGGCTCCCTCTGGTGGCTACTGGTGGTACTGGCTGACTTTTGTCTTTTATTTCCAGTGCACCTGTTCCTATCAGGAATTGGGAGTTTCCTATTTAGTCTGGCTTCTCAGTCATTCTAGTGCCGGCAATCAATGTTACCAGAGTACCTCTGTTGCTTGTTACCTGCTCCAAGTCTGCAATTCAGCTAAGTTGGATCTTTTGCATTATTTTGTGTTTGTTTGTCCAGCATGCATTTATATGACTCTTGCTGCTGGAAGCTCTAGTGATCTGAAATTGCCACTCCGGTGTCATGAGTTGATATCGGAGTTAAAGTAATTTCAGGATGGCTTTTTAGGGTTTTGAGTTGACCGCGAAGTCCTCTTTTGTATTTTCTGCTATCTAGTCAGAGGGCCTCTCTTTGCTGAACCTATATTCATACTACGTACGTGTCTTCCTCTTACCTACCCGTCATTATATGTGGGGGGCTACTATCACTTTTGGGGTTTCCCTGGAGGCAAGCCAGGTCTGTGTATTCCTCTACTAGGGGTAGCTAGATCTCCGGCTGGTGCGAGGTGTCTAGGGATAAAACGTAGGTACGCCCCCTGGCTACTATTAATTGCGTGTTAGGTTCAGCATCGCGGTCAGCTGAGATACCATCATCCTAGAGCTTGTCCGTTTTTTGCCTAAGTCCCTGCCATTGGGAATCATGACAGGGAACGTACCTACGTTGATTCTAGGCGTCTCGCGCCAGCCGTAGAACTAACTAACCCTAGAAGGGAAAAGAAAGACCTTTCTTGCCTCCAGAGAAATTACCCCAAAAGTTGGATACAAGCCCCCAACAAATAATAACGGTGAGGCAAGAGGAAAAGACAAACATAAGAATGAGCTAGGTATTTAGCAAAGAGAGGCCCACTAGCTAATAGCAGAATATAGAAAGATAACTTATATGGTCAGCAAAAACCCTATCAAAAATATCCACACTGGAAATTCAAGAACCCCCGAACCGTCTAACGGCCCGGGGGGAGAACACCAGCCCCCTAGAGCTTCCAGCAAGGTCTGGGATCACATTTAGTACAAGCTGGACAAAAATGAGAGCAAGCAAATAACCCAAAAAACAAAGAAGCAGGACTTAGCTTAATTTTGCACGAACCAGGACCAGCAGATAGGGGCAAACAGAAAGTGTCTGATTACAACGATGCCAGGCACTGGACTAAGGATCCAGGAGGTTTATATAGCAACACCCCTGAACTAACGACCCAGCTGGGTGCAAACTGAGGGAAGAAAATCCCAGAGTAATATCACTAGTAACCACAAGAGGGAGCCAAAAAGTCTAATTCACAACAGATGGCCAGCCAACACAGAACAGTGAACCTCAGAAATCACTTTACTAGTCCATCTGTCACGAACAAATAGTTTCCCCGCTGGACAGCGATCAGGTTTATCAGCCTGAAACTCCTGAAGAGCCCGTCGCAAATCAGGGGAGATAGCAGAAAGAATCACCCCCTCCTTCAGAATACCAACCGGCTCAAGAACCCCAGGGGAATCAGGCAAAAAACTCCTAGAGAGGGCATCAGCCTTAACATTCTTCGAACCCGGAAGATACGAGACAACAAAATCAAAACGAGAGAAAAACAGGGACCATCGAGCCTGTCTAGGATTCAGCCGTTTGGCCGACTCGAGGTAAATAAGATTCTTATGATCGGTCAAGACCACAATACGGTGCTTGGCCCCCTCAAGCCAATGTCGCCACTCCTCAAATGCCCACTTCATAGCCAACAACTCACGATTACCGACATCATAATTGCGTTCCGCAGGCGAGAACTTCCGAGAGAAGAAGGCACACGGTTTCATCGAGGAACCATCAGAATTCCTCTGAGACAAAACGGCCCCTGCCCCAATTTCAGAAGCGTCAACCTCAACCTGAAAAGGAAGAGAAACATCCGGCTGACGCAACACAGGGGCAGAAGTAAATCGGCGCTTAAGCTCCTGAAAGGCAGAAACAGCCTCAGAGGACCAATTCGTTATATCAGCGCCCTTCCTCATCAAATCGGTCAGGGGTTTAACCACACTAGAGAAGTTAGCAATGAAACGGCGATAAAAATTAGCAAAGCCCAAAAATGTCTGAAAGCTGTTCACGGATGTGGGCTGGAACCAATCATGAATGGCCTGAACCTTAACCGGATCCATTTCTATAGATGATGGAGAAAAAATGAAGCCCAAAAAAGAAACCTTCTGTACTCCAAAGAGGCACTTAGACCCCTTCACAAACAAGGCATTATCACGAAGGACCTGAAATACCATCCTGACTTGTTTCACATGAGACTCCCAATCATCTGAAAAAATCAAAATATCATCCAAATATACAATCATGAATTTATTAAGATAATTCCGAAAAATATCATGCATGAAGGACTGAAACACAGATGGGGCATTAGAGAGTCCAAATGGCATCACAAGATATTCAAAATGGCCCTCGGGCATATTAAACGCAGTTTTCCATTCGTCACCCTGCTTAATACGAACAAGATTATATGCCCCTCGAAGGTCAATCTTAGTAAACCAACTAGCCCCCTTAATCCTGGCAAACAAATCAGAAAGCAAAGGCAAAGGGTATTGGAATTTGACCGTGATCTTATTCAAGAGGCGATAATCAATACATGGTCTCAAGGAGCCATCCTTCTTGGCAACAAAAAAAAACCTGCTCCCAATGGAGAAGAAGATGGCCGAATATGTCCCTTCTCCAAAGACTCCTTAACATAACTCCGCATGGCGGCATGTTCAGGCAGAGACAGGTTGAAAAGTCGGCCCTTAGGGAACTTACAGCCTGGAATCAAGTCAATAGCACAATCACAGTCCCTATGCGGTGGAAGGGAACTGGACTTGGGCTAATCGAAAACATCCTGGAAATCTGACAGAAACTCAGGAATTTCAGAAGAGGGGGAAGAGGAAATTGACATCAGAGGAACGTGATCATGAACCCCCTGACAACCCCAACTAGTCACAGACATAGATTTCCAATCCAACACCGGATTATGTACCTGTAACCATGGAAACCCCAGCACAATAGCATCATGCAAATTATGCAACACCAGGAAACGACAATCTTCCTGATGGGCTGGCGTCATGCACATGGTTAACTGTGTCCAAAACTGAGGTTTATTTTTAGCCAATGGTGTAGCATCAATGCCCCTCAAAGGGATAGGACTCTGCAAAGGCTGTAAGGGAAACCCACAACGTCTGGCAAATTCTAAGTCCATTAAATTTAAAGCAGCGCCTGAATCCACAAATGCCATGACAGAAAATGACGATAATGAGCAGATCAGGGTCACAGATAACAGAAATTTAGGTTGTACAGTACTGATGGTAACGGAATTAGCGATTCTCTTGGCACGCTTAGGGCAATCAGAAATAACATGAGCAGAATCGCCGCAGTAAAAGCACAACCTATTCTGACGTCTGAATCCTTGGCGTTCAGCTCGAGACACAATCCTATCACACTGCATTGGCTCAGGACTCCGCTCAGAAGACAACGCCATAGTGTGCACAACTCTGCGCTCACGCAAGCGCCGATCAATTTGAATGGCCAGAGACATAGAATCACTCAGACCTGCAGGCCTGGGAAACCCCACCATAACATCTTTAACAGATTCAGAAAGACCCTTTCTGAAAATTGCCGCCAAACCATCCTCATTCCATTTAGTAAGCACAGACCATTTTCTAAATTTCTGGCAATTCGATTCTGCCGCTTCTTGACCCTGACACAGGGCCAACAAGGTTTTCTCAGCATGATCCACAGAATTAGGTTCAGTTCATCATACAATAACCCAAGCGCCTGAAAAAAGGTGTCCACATTAAGCAAGGCCGGATTCCCAGATTCCAGGGAAAATGCCCAATCCTGATGGTCACCACGCAACAGAGATATGACAATTTTTACCTGCTGGATGGGATCACCAGAGGAACGGGGCTTCAGAGCAAAAAACAGTTTACAATTATTTTTAAAGCTCAGAAATTTGGACCTGTCCCCAAAAAACAGATCAGGGGTAGGAATTTTAGGCTCCAAAAAAGGAGTCTGCACGATATAATCAGAAATACCCTGCACTCTAGCAGCAAGTTGATCCACACGAGAAGCAAGTCCCTGAACATCCATATCAGTGCTTAACTCTTGAGCCACCCAGAGGTAAAGAGGGAAAAAAAAAACACAGAGTACAGAAAAAAAAATGGCTCAGCACTTTCTTTCCCTTCTTTTGAGAGGCGGTTAACTCATTGTTGGCCAGTTGTACTGTTATGATCTGGTGGCCTAGGAGCAGCATGGACGAGCTCTGGAGTAGGTGGCCTCTATACTGACCGCAGACCCTGAACTTAACACTGCAACTAGAAGTAGCCGTGGGATGTTTCTGTCACTCCCTAGACACCTCGTCACAGCCGGAGGACTAATTATCCCTAAAGAAAGAAACAGGAAAACTATCTTGCCTCAGAGAAAATTCCCAAGGGAAAGACAGCCCCCCACAAATATTGACTGTGAGAGGAGAGGGGAATTACAAATGCAGACTGAAAACAGAATTTAGCAAAGGAGGCCACGCTACCTAGAAAGAAAAGACAGGGCAGAGTACTGTGCGGTCAGTATTAAAATACTACAAAAATCCACCACAGAGAATACAAAAATCTCCACACCTAACTAAAGGCATGGAGGGTAACTCTGCAAGTCCAGAGCTTCCAGCTTGGCTGAATAAATCCTTACACAGACAAAGCTGGACAAGAAAAAACATAGCAATTCACTGAACTATAAAGTCCACCGCATGTGGACTGCAAAAACAAAGCCAGGACTTATCTTTGATGATTTGGACAATCCAGCAGGAGAAACCAAGCAGAGATGTGAATTCTCCAGCAGACAATGGACAACTGGCACTCACCAAAGGGTGAGGCCAGACTAAATAGCCCCGTCCAAAGTGGTCGCACCTGATGACTGCTGTGAAGGACAAACAGCAGCACTACCACTTATAACCACAGGAGGGAGCCCAAGAGCAGAACCCACAACAGAATTCACAACAGGGCCCCTCATATTACGATTGTGTGTCTGACGTTGGTTGTGCACCACCACCGTCAGAGACACTTTATTGTATGAGGGACCCTGTGCCAGTGCCGTCGCCCAAGAGTGGGCACACCCACCTGTCCAGGCAAACGGCACTTGCACGGGTGCTTGCACCAGGTGGTGACCACGGCCCTGTGGAGGGAGTCAACCCATTTAGGGAGGTACAAAAATGGCCTATGGTGGACATTCAGCAGCTGCAAATGGAGGAATTGGAGAAGTCAGTAAGAGGAGGCCAAAAGCAAGACATTTTTCAGGCAAGCTACGTGTCAGCAGGGGAAGGTGGGGCAAAATAATGTGAAATCCATGATTGGTTCATTTTAATGAAGGTTAGATCATCAACATTTTGGGTAGCCAGACATGTCCTTTTTTCGGTCAGTATTGAACCAGCAGCACTGAAGACTCTTTCTGATAGCACACTAGCAGCATGGCAAGTGAGCTCCTGTAATGCATATTCTGCCAATTCAGGCCAGGTGTCTATTTTAGATGCCTAGTAATCAAAGGGGAATGACCTGTGAGGGAGAACATCGATAAGGGAGGAAAAGTAGTTCGTAACCATCATGGAAAAATGCTGTCTCCTGTCACTTTGAATCGATGCAGCAATACCTGTCGTGTCAGCGGTCATTGCGAAATCACTCCACAACCTGGTCATAAAACCCCTCGGTCCAACACCACTTCGGATTTGTACACCTCTAATACCTCTGCCATGTTGCCCCCTACGGCTCGTGTGAGAACCATCACCGCTGCTGTGTGCTGGGAATTCCTGAACCAAACGGTCTACAAGGGTTGCTTGTCTGGTAGCCAATATTTGCTCAAGGTTCTCATGTGGCATGATATTTTGTAATTTTCCTTTATATCGTGGATCCAGGAGGCAGGCCAACCAGTAAGCGTCATCGGTCATCATTTTGATAATGCGGGGGTCCCTCTTTAGGATACGCAAGGCATACTCAGCCATGTGGGCCAATGTTCCATGTGTCAATTCACTGCTTGTGCTGGGTTGAGGAGCACCTTCTTGCAAATCAACATCACTTGTGTCCCGCAAAAACCCTGAACCTGACCTTGCAACGCCACCAGTTTCTACTGCCCCCTGAGAAGCATCCTCCTCCCATAAATATTCATTCCCATCATCCTCCTCCTCTTCGTCTGCCACCTTGTCCAGGAGAGTTCCATGAGCAGACAATGGCTGACTGTCATCAAGGCTTCCCTCCTCCTCGGCTGCAGATGCCTGCTCCTTAATGTGTGTTAAACTTTGCATCAGCAGACGCATTAGTGGGATGCTCATGCTTATGATGGCGTCGTCTGCACTTACCAGCCGTGTGCATTCCTCAAAACACTGAAGGACTTGACAGAGGTCTTGCTACTTTGACCACTGCACACCAGACAACTTCATGTCTGCCATCCAAATGCCTGCCCGTGTATGTGTATCCTCCCACAAATTAATTACAGCATGCCTCTGTTCGCACAGCCTCTGAACCATGTGCAGTGTGGAGTTCCACCTTGTTGCAACGTCGATTATTAGGCGGTGCTGGGGAAGATTCAGCAATCACTGATAGTTCTGCATACGGCTGGAGTGTATGGGCGACTGGCGGATGTGCGAGCAAAGTCTTTGCACCTTCAGGAGCAGGGCTGGTATCTCCGGATAATTTTTCAGGAAGCACTGCACCACCAGGTTCAAGGTGTGAACCAGGCAAGGTATGTGTTTCAGTTCTGAAAGGGCTATGGCAACCATAAAATTCCTTCCGTTATCACTGACTACCTTGCCTGCTTTAAGATGTACACTGCCCAGCCATGACTGCATTTGTTGCTGCAAGTACTCGGCCAGTACTTCCACGGTGTGTCTGTTGTCGCAAAAAACACTTCATTTGTAACACAGCCTGCTGACGCTTACCACTAGCTGTTCGATAATGGGTACGTTGTGTGCAACACTGGCAGCTGCAGATAGAGTGGTCGTGCTACTGCACTCTGTGGACGAGCTTTCACTTCTGTTGGAGGAGGAGGAGGAATGGTGGCGAACGCCTACAGCCAATTGTTTCCTAGACCATGGGCTAGGCAGAACTGTCCCACTATGGCTGTCCCCTGTGGACCCTGCATCCACCACATTAACCCAGTGTGCCGTGATGGACACGTAACATCCCTGGCCATGCCTACTGGTCCATGCATCTGTTGTGAGGTGCACCTTTCCACTGACTGATTGCCTCAGTGCATGGACAACACGGTCTTTGACATGCTGGTGGAGGGCTGGGATGGCTTTTCTCGCAAAGAAGTGCCGACTGGGTATTTCAAAGCATGGTACTGCATAGGCCATCAGGTCTTTGAAAGCTTCGCTTTCAACTAACCGGTAGGGCATCATCTCTAACGAGATTAGTATAGCAATGTGGGCGTTCAAAACCTGTGTATGCAGATGAGAGGATGAGTACTTTCTTTTCCTAACGAGAGTGTCTTGTAGGGTGAGCTGGACTGGAGAGCTGCATATGGTGGAACTAGCGGTTGGGGTGGTGGACGGGATTGAGAGAGGGTTGGTGATGATATTCTTAATGTTGGCCTACATACAGTGTTTCCTACCAAGAACCTTGTGATTCCCTGACTGCTTTGGCCTTTCAATGATACCTCCACATTTGCTGCTGGTGGTGTCCTAACCGGTGGGCTTACAGTGAGGGAAGCAATGTAGCGTTGCTGACTACCTTCATTCTGAGCAGGTGCACCAATGGTGCGTGACGTTTGGTAGTTAGTCCAGGCTTGCAAGTGCATGCTGGTTAAATGTCTACGCATGCACGTTGTATTTAAATTTTGAAGATTCTTCCCTTTGCTAAAGGTCTTTGAGCATTTCTTACTGATAACTTTTGACTGATCATTCGGATCTTGGTTTAAAAAATTGCCACACTGCACTCTTCCTACTATCGAATACCTGTTCAGGCATTGCACGCTGTGCTACTTTCACCGGATGGCCATGCTGTCCTAAAACTATTTTTGTTTTTGACACACGTTTTTGGCCAGATACAGGCCTGCCAGATGACAGCTGTTGCGATGTAGATGGCTGCTGCGGATCATCCTCCTCTGCTTCTGAGCTATTGGCAGCGGCACCCTCTTCCCCCAATGGCTGCCAATCTGGGTCAACAACTGGGTCATCTATCACCTCCTCTTCAATGTCATGCGCACCTTCCTCTGTGTCACCATGTAAGGTGCTATAGCATTCGAGACTGGGCACCATAGTCTCATCAGGGTCAGATTCTGACTGCGAGGGCAATGTAGTGATCTGAGTCAATGGAACAGCATAATAATCTAGCTGTGGCTGTGCATCAGTGCACTCCATGTCCGATTCATCTTGTAATGGGCAGTTAACAATTTCCCTTTCTAACCCAGGCACGGTATGTGTAAAGAGCTCCATGGAGTAACCTGTGGTGTCACCTGACGCATCCTTCACTTTTGGTTTGGGTGAAGGACACAAGGAAACGTCTTGTTCCTGACCGGGAGCATCCACTGACGACTCGCTGCTTTTATATTTTGAACTTTCTGAAGAGGAGGCGAAAGAGCTAGAGGCTGAGTCAGCAAGGAAAGCCAAAACGTTTTCCTGCTGCTCCGGCTTTAAAAGCTGTTTTCCTACTCCCAGATAAGGGAGCCTTCGAGGCCTTGTGTGGCCAGATGATGCTATTAGGTGCTATTTTGCTTTTCCCACTACCACCAGATGCACCACCACCACCACCACCATCAGTACCAGCTGGCAACGACCGCCCACAGCCTCTTCCACCAGACTTCCTCATTTTTGGGAAAATCTAACCAAAATAACAACCGTTATATGGTACTGTAAAACAAGGTAGAAGGTGTTTATAAAATTGTTGAGAATTTAAATATCTCTTTTTTGGGGGGAGACTGAACCAAAACTCAGGCCCAGTGTACACTGTGTTCCAAATTATTATGCAAATTGGATTTAAGTGTGATAAACATTTAACTGTTTTGTTTTTCAAATAAACTCGTGGATGGTATTATGTCTCAGGGCTCAATGGATCACTGAAATCAATCTTAAACACAAGGGATAATTAGTTTTCCAGGTGATTCTAATTAAAGGAAAACTACTTAAAAATGATGTTCCACATTATTAAGCAGGTCACAGTTTTCAAGTAACATGGGAAAGAAAAAGGATCTCTCTGCTGCTGAAAAGCATCAAATAGTGCAATGCCTTGGTGAAGGGATGAAAACATTAGAAATTTCCTGAAAACTTAAGCGTGATCATCTTACTGTTAAGAGATTTGTGGCTGTATCCGAGCACAGATGTGTTTGTGCTGATAAAGGCATAATGAGGAAGATTTCTGCCAGGCAAGTTCATCGGATTAAGAGAGCAGCTGCTAAAAAGCCATTTCAAAGCAGCAAACAGATATTTGAAGCTGCTGGTGCCTCTGGAGTCCCTCGAACCTCAAGGTGTAGGCTCCTTCATAGGCTTGCTGTGGTGCATAAACCTACTATTCGGCCACCCTTAAACAGTGTTCACAAGCAGAAATGGTTGCATTGGGCCCACACATACATGAAGACTAATTCCCAAACATTCTTGTTTACTGATAAGTGTTGAGCAACCCTGGATGGTCCAAATGGATGGAGTAGTGGATGGTTGTTGTATGGCCACCATGTCCCAACAAGGCTGCAACAACAGCAAGGAGGTGGAGGAGTCATGTTTTGGGCCGGGATCATGGAGAAACAGCTGGTAGGGCCCTTTAAGGTTCCTGAAGGTGTGAAAATGACCTCTGCAAAGTATATAGAGTTTCTGACTGACAACTTTCCTCCATGGTATAAAAAGCAGATATGTGCCTTCAGGAGCTAAATCATCTTCATGCATGACAATGCACCATCTCATGCTGCAAAGAAAACCTCTGAGTCATTGGCTGCTATGGGCATAAAAGGAAACTCATGGTGTTGCCACCATCTTCCCCTGACCTCAACCCTATAGAGAACCTTTGGAGTATCATCAAGCAAAAGATCTATGAGGGTGGGAGGCAGTTCACATCAAAACAGCAGCTCTGGGAGGCTATTCTGACTTCATGCAAAGAAATACAAGCAGAAACTCAATGGATGCAGGAATTGTGAAGGTGATATCAAAGAAGGGCTCCTATGTTAACATGTAACTTGGCCTGTTAAGATGTTTTGGAGTAATTGAGCATAAAAAGGAAGAAGGAGTACCAGATCACCAATAAAGATTAAAATATGATATTTATTTTGAATAAATCTAAAAGCATGCAATACAAAATAGTATAAAATATATGTATGTAGACAAGTACATAAAATTGTGAAGGACACAAACAAGAACCAACCACATTACATAGTGTGCACGGAAACCTATGTATCTGGTAGTGCATATAGCAACATATACCACTAATCAGAGGGAAGGATCCAAAAGATCACATGGATCACCACAAATGTGGTCCAATACTAAGTATCCCAAGCCAAGTGTATTATGTGCCAATCATGTAAATAAGTATCTCACCCAGATGGATCCGTATATGTGGTCGGACGTAGCCCCAATGCGCATTTCGCGTAAGCTTCTTCAGGGGACCGATGTTTTGGAGTAAGCAGCTTTTTGTTCAGTGAATGTGACCTCCTAATGCTGCAAATTCCACAAATGAGCATTTTCCGTTCTTTAAAACATATCAAATGTTTAGAAATTCTACTGTGCCTAATAATTTGGAACAGTGCATTTTAAGTTTTTATTCATTGTGGAGATTATTGTGGAGATTATACTGTTATCATTGGGAGGTTTATTCAATAAAATTCGATGTATACTATAACGGGTGATTACTTTTATTAGACTGACTGTCATTTGCACCGATCATTTAGGAAAATCAGAGAAAAATGTCATTTGCATAATAATTTGGAACATAGTGTATAACACAGCACAATGTAAGTGGCAGAACGTGGCTGGCTGATATACGACAAACTAACAGAACTGACGTACATCCACTTTGTGACAATTTGAATCCCCCTTTTTTTGGGGGGAGACTGAACCCAAACTCAGGCCCAGTGTATAAACGCAATGTGAGTGGCAGCAAGTGGCTCTCTGATGTACGACAAACTGAGAGGACTGAAATATATCCACTTTGTGAGAATTTGAATCTCACTTTTTTTGGGGGGGCACTGAAACCAAAACTCAGGCACAGTGTATAAAACAACACAATCGAAGTGGCAGCAAGTGGCTGGCTGATATATGACAAACTAAGAGGACTGAGGTATATCCACTTTGTTAGAATTTGAATCTACTTTTTTTGGGGGGAGACTGAACCCAAACTCAGGCACAGTGTATAAAACAACGCAATGTAAGTGGCAGCAAGTGGCTGGAAGATATATGAAAAAATACAAGGACTGTAGTACAATTTCAATCTCCCTACAATGATCTCAGGACAAGTATGGCAGCAATAAAAAGGACTGCTGCACACAAAAGTGTGGACAAATAAACAAGACAACTGTGCAGAAAGGAGCAACAGGATTTTTGCTTTAAAAGAAGTGGATCACCCCCAGGCGCAGGGCAGTGGGGTACTCAGTACCGAGTCCCTCTGTCTCAGTTCTGGGGATGTCACGGTGGCCCGACCCGGTCCGTGGCCCTGCTAAGGGGCGCCCAATCATAGGGTTAAGTTTGTCAAGTGTTCGTGACGCCACCTGTGGTGTTCGGTCAGGGTGACCGACGCTGCTTAGGGGTCCGCTGGGGTGATGTTATGGCAGCTAGATGGAATACCTTCCCACAGGTGAAGTATGTCCCCAGGGCTTCCCAGTAAGGTAGATGATGATGGTGTAGGTCGCAGTAAATAACGAGGACACAGGGTTGCAGTCTCTTTACCTTTTACTGTAGACTTCAGTGTCCACAATCCAGAGCACTGCTAACAGGGCTGGCTGAATCCGGCCGGTCCGAAGGCACATCCAGAGTTCCCTTTACAGGTGGAAATCAGTAGCCTTCCTACTTGCACCTGTGTGTTGCAGTACCTCCCTGCTGAGCACCACGGGATAGTCCTCACAACTGTCGTGTATGTTTCTGATATTCTCTCTCTCCGTCCCCCAGATGGTATGGATAGGACGACCCGTATGACGGGGTAGGCCTGGAGCTATTTTATAGGGACCCTAGAGACGCCCCTCTCCCACAATTTGCCTCCGTTGTCTTCATTAGGTTAAAGGTTGGGCAGCCAACTTGGAATTAACTGTCCTGCCGTAGTTTGAAGTAATGCATAGAGCCTATTACTCCCTCGGTGTTCCGGCCACCGGGTACGCACCTCAGAAGGATGTTGCAGATCTTAGGGCAGAACTCCTCCCGGTATTATCTCCTTGTGCTGTGATCTCGTTTCTCACTTCTCCACAATATACTCCGCTTCTTGTCCTTTTTTAGGATGCTGCCGCAATGGGGTGCAGGCGCAGCTCCGTAACGTTCTATCTCTTGCTAAGTCTCTGCCAGGATCCCACCCCTGACAGGGACCTCTGTCTGCAGCTCAGATGTTCCTCCTTCTCTCCCTGTCTGCCTGACAGGTCTTTCCTGGGTCTCACCCAGCAGCTTTCTCTGACTAACTTCCTATCCAGCCCCCAGTTTTACCCGAGTGTGAGGAGTGGCCTAATAGATAGAACCTTTTGCTCCCCCTGGTGGCCGGAGTGTGAAGTGTAGTGTGTGACTGTGATACCTGGACAGGTCAACTCCTTTAGTGCCATCAGATGTAACATCACTCCCCCTGGTGGAAGAGCGACAATACTGCAACGACCAGGACTCTGGGGCGCTGCAGAAGCTGTTGGTTTGCACAGCAGCGTGCAAACAGCGATGCAGCTATCAGGGAGCCTTATAAGGCAGCCTAATAAGCTACAGAGCTGATGCACAAAGATATAGCCTCCACTGTACCTGCAAGAAAAGGTGGTGTTGGACAGTGGAAATCGCTGCAGCACAAGCGGTTTGGGGTTAATCTTCCCTCCCTAACTATGTCCCTTCTTCTGACGAAGCTACAGCAACCTCTCCCTATGCTAAGATCGGCAGAAGTAAGATGGTGGTCGGCATGCACGCCCCTTTATAGCCCCTGTGACGCCGCAGAAAGCAAACCAATCACTGTCATGCCCTTCTCTAAGATGGTGGGGACCGAGACCTATGTCATCACGCTGCCCACACTCTGCGTCCTCCTTCATTGGCTGAGAAATGGCGCTGAATGTGTCATATGAAACGTGACTTTGGCGCGAAGATCGCCGACCTCATGGCCGATCCCACACTAGGATCGGGTCGGGTTTCATGAAACCCGACTTTGCCGAAGGTCGGCGATTTTTGAATTTGTCCAATCCGTTTCGCTCAACCCTAATTTAGCCTACTTTATTATTTGGGCCTACTAACTGTGTCTGCCACTCATTACAGTTGTCCTCCACTGAACAAAGCAATGCCGCCTGTTTAGTCCTGTTACCAATTTTGAACTGCATTTAGCCTACTTTATTATTTGAGCCTACTAACTGTGTCTGCCACTCATTACAGTTGTCCTCCGCTGAACAAAGCAATGCCGCCTGTTTAGCCCTGTTACCAATTTTGAACTGCATTTAGGTTACTTTATTATTTGGGCCTACTAACTGTGTCTGCCACCCATTGCAGTTGTCCTCCGCTGAACAAAGCAATGCCGCCCGTTTAGTTCTGTTACCAATATTGAACTGCGTTTAGCCTACTTTATTATTTGAGCCTACTAACTGTGTCTGCCACTCATTACAGTTGTCCTCCGCTGAACAAAGCAATGCTGCCTGTTTAGTCCTGTTACCAATTTTGAACTGCATTCAGGCTACTTTATTATTTGGGCCTACTAACTGTGTCTGCCACTCATTACAGTTGTCCTCCGTTGAACAAAGCAATGCCGCCTGTTTAGTCCTGTTACCAATTTTGAACTGCATTCAGATTCAGGCTACTTGATTATTTGGGCCTACTAACGATGTCTGCCACTCATTACAGTTGTCCTCCGCTGAACAAAGCAATGCCACCTGTTTAGTCCTGTTACCAATTTTCAACTGCATTCAGGCTACTTTATTATTTGGGCCTACTAACGGTGTCTTCCACTCATTACAGTTGTCCTCCGCTGAACAAAGCAATGCCGCCTGTTTAGTCCTGTTACCAATTGTGAACTGCATTTAGGCTACTTTATTATTTGGGCCTACTAACTGTGTCTGCCACTCATTACAGTTGTCCTCCGCTGAACAAAGCAATGCCACCTGTTTAGTCCTGTTACCAATTTTGAACTGCATTTAGGTTACTTTATTATTTGGGCCTACTAGCTGTGTCTGCCACCCATTGCAGTTGTCCTCCGCTGAACAAAGCAATGCCGCCTGTTTAGTCCTGTTACCAATTTTGAACTGCATTTAGGCTACTTTATTATTTGAGCCTACTAACTGTGTCTACCACTCATTACAGTTGTCCTCTGCTGAACAAAGCAATGCGCCTGTTTAGTCCTGTTACCAATTTTGAACTGCATTTAGGCTACTCCATTATTTGGGCCTACTAACTGTGTCTGCCACTCATTACAGTTGTCCTCCGCCGAACAAAGCAATGCCGCCTGTTTAGCCCTGTTACCAATTTTGAACTGCATTTAGGTTACTTTATTATTTGGGCCTACTAACTGTGTCTGCCACCCATTGCAGTTGTCCTCCGCTGAACAAAGCAATGCTGCCTGTTTAGTCCTGTTACAAATTTTGAACTGCATTTAGGCTACTTTATTATTTGGGCCTACTAAATGTGTCTACCACTCATTATAGTTGTCCTCTGCTGAACAAAGCAAGCCGCCTGTTTAGTCCAGTTACCAATTTTGAACTGCATTTAGGCTACTTCATTATTTGGGCCTACTAACTGTGTCTGCCACTCATTACAGTTGTCTTCCGCTGAACAAAGCAATGCCGCCTGTTTAGTCCTGTTACCAATTTTGAACTGCATTTAGCCTACTTTAATATTTGGGCCTACTAACTGTGTCTGCCACTCATTACAGGTGTCCTCCACTGAACAAAGCAATGCCACCTGTTTAGTCCTGTTACCAATTTTGAACTGCATTTAGCCTACTTTATTGTTTGGGCCTGCTAACTGTGTCTGCCACTCATTACAGTTGTCCTCCACTGAACAAAGCAATGCCGCCTGTTTAGTCCTGTTACCAATTTTGAACTGCATTTAGCCTACTTTATTATTTGAGCCTACTAACTGTGTCTGCCACTCATTACAGTTGTCCTCCACTAAACAAAGCAATGCCACCTGTTTAGTCCTGTTACCAATTTTGAACTGCATTTAGGCTACTTTATTATTTGGGCCTACTAACTGTGTCTGCCACTCATTACAGTTGTCCTTCACTGAACAAAGCAATGCCGCCTGTTAAGTCCTGTTACCACATTTGAACTGCATTTAGCCCACTTTATTATTTGGGCCTATATCTGTGTTTCCTCCTCATCCTACCCATTGCCCAGCCACTGCTAGATGAGTCTGCTGGTACATAGACCCAGACCACTACATTCCCCTTGCACTCTACACAGCCAGAATCTGACCCTGCTGAATGTCAGGTTCTCCTTCCCGCATACTATACCACCTTACACGGGGACAAAGAGGAAGGTGCAGATGAAAGTGCAGGTTCCTTCATCAGGTGGGAAATACTCATTGGCGACGTCAGTGGCACAGGGCCCCTCATAGTACGCAAAAGTGTCTCTGCCGGTGGGAAGGCGCCACCCTCCGTCAAACACACCACCGTACTATGAGGTGCCCTGTGCCAGTGCCAATGCCAATGAGTGGGGCCCCCCTGCTTGCTCAGGATCACAGCACTTGCAAAGTTGAAATAGTTACCTCTCCCTGCTCCACCGCCATGATGTATTCCGCGTTTCCTGGGCCCACGAAAATCTTGAGCCAGCCCTACCCCCCCACAACTTTATTATAAAGTAAATTAAGATTGACAAGCTTCAGTAATAAGAATTGATGTTTTTGACATTAAAATGGGCACTGTAGGAGTTTTCCTTTCCTCCACTCACTGCCGACTTTGATTCCCCATTGACTTGCATTGGGTTTCGTGTTTCAGTCGGCCCCCGACTTTTCGCAATAATCGGCCAATTTCACCTGACCCGACTTTTGACAAAGTCGGGTTTCGCGAAACCCGACTCGATCCGAAAAAAGAAAAAGCACTCAACTCTACTCAGGACAAGTATGGCAGCAATAAAAAGGACTGCTGCACACAAAAGTTTGGACAAATAAACAAGATAACTGTGCAGAAAGGAGCAACAGGATTTTTGCTTTTAAAAAAGTAGTTGGTTTGCACAGCAGTGTGCAAACAGCAATGCAGCTATCAGGGAACCTTATAAGGCAGCCTAATAAGCTACAGAGCTGATGCACAAAAATCTAGCCTCCACTGTCCCTGCAAAAAAAAGGTGGTGTTGGACAGTGGAAATCGCTACAGCACAAGCAGTTTGGGGGTTAATCTTCCCTCCCTAACTATATCCCTTCTTCTGATGAAGCTGCAGCAATCTCTCCCTATGCTACGATCGGCAGAAGTAAGAAGGCGGTCAGCGTGCACGCCCCTTTATATCCCCTGTGACGCCGCAGAAAGCAAGCCAATCACTGTCATGCCCTTCTCTAAGATGGTGGGGACTGAGACCTATGTCATCTCGCTGCCCACACTCTGCATCCTCCTTCATTGGCTGAAAAATGGCACTGAAAGCGTCATACGAAACACGACTTTGGCACGCTGATCGCTGACCGCATGGCTGATCCCTCACTAGGATTGGGTCAGGTTTCATAAAACCCGACTTCACCGAAAGTCGGCGATTTTTGAATTTGTCCGATCTGTTTCGCTCAACCCTACATGCCACCTCTGCTCCATACGGAGTCTCCCCTCCATTCTGAGGCCCCCACTCCTTCTCCATACTGTGCCCCCCATTCTCCTTATCAAGGTCCCCCCTCCCCATTCTCCATGCCGAGGCTCCAACCTCCTCATTCGCTATGCTGAGGCTCCGACCTCCCCATTCTCTATGCCAAGGCCCCCAATTCTCCATGTTAAGGCTCCCACTCCCTGTTCCCCATGCTAGTTTCCCCCATTCTCCATGTTGAGACCCCCTCCTCTATTATCCATTACGAGGCACCCACCCTCTATTCCCCATGCCGAGTCCACCATCTCCGCAATCTCAATGCCGAGTCACCCATATCCCCATACTGGTGCCAACGTAGGCTGCCTCCCTGTATCTTCAGCTCTTTCAGCGCTTACCTTCTCCAAGTTTCGGCTTGTCTTCCTCCACGGTGCTCTGCAAGTTGTTGGCAGCATGAAGAGCTAGCCTCATCATGCTGGCATGATATCAGCAACGTGCGCACGCAACCGCATGACAAGTCAAGGGGCTGATTGGAGCACAGTGGTCTCCAGCAGACCTTGGCTTGTTATGCCAACCCATCGGCTACCAACAATCATGTGACACGGGCGCCAAAGGGAGGGATTAGTGATGTGCTTCTGGCGCGATCACATTAAATGCCGCTGTGATAGATTGACAGTGGCATTTAACGGGTTCACAACCGCAGGTGGATGGTGGATTCCACCCGCAGCTGTTAGGGGCGCATCTCAGCTGTTCAAAACAGCTGACATGTGCAAGGAAAGATGTGGGCTCACCGCCAGAGCCCACACCAAAGAGAGGGACACGATATGCGCTGTACATGTACGGCGCATGTCATAACCCCCTCTCCTTCCTCTGTATGTACAAACCCTCTTTCCTCTTACTGCTTCAGTATCACATTTAGTTGTATTATCCTCTGCTACTCTAAATTACAGTCTTTTCTTGTTTCCTTGCTTTAACCCCAATTAGCACAGAGTACTCTAAAAGGTGTGCTCCACTCTCCGGCTTCAATTCACCTCAACCCAGAAAGTTCTTGGGGGGTTAAAAGTTGTTATGTTTAAAATTGCTTTTATGTAATTAAAAACATCCTAAATCATTGGTCATTATGTTCTGTTACATCTTTACCTTTTGTGAGATTCTGATGAAACCTTCAGCAGACCAGTAAGTGCTTGACTAATACGTGATGCATTGTTGTGTTGTCATATTGTACAATTGCAAGACTGTTTGTATTGCAGGTTGTATATACAGATTTAGCAATGATTATCATGACTCACAAAGCACATTCTTGATAACTTGTTACAGAACATTATATCACTTAAGAGAGTTAAAGTACCACTGCAGCAATGTGTTATTTCAGGACTACAGTTGTGCTTTAAACCTAAGTCCTCTGTCTCCAGTGTTATACTTATCCTCCAGCATTTTCACGGTTTTCGGTACCGCTCAGGTTCCACAGCGCCAATTTCTGAATGCAGCTTCTGATTGGCCGCAAATTAGAAGTTAAGGTACCGTTACACTAAACGACTTACCAACGATGACGACCTGCGATACGACCTGGCCGTGATCATTGGTAAGTCGTTGTGTGGTCGCTGGGGAGCTGTCACACAGACAGCTCTCTCCAGCGACCAACGATCAGGGGAACGACTTCGGCATCGTTGAAACTGTCTTCAACGATGCCGAAGTCTGCCTGCAGCACCCGGGTAACCAGGGTAAACATCAGGTTACTAAGTGTAGGGCCGCGCTTAGTAACCCGATATTTACCCTGGTTACCATTGTAAAAGTAAAAAAAAAAAAACACTACATACCCACATTCTGATGTCTGTCACGTCCCCCAGTGTCCACAGGGTTAAAACTGCTTTCGGCAAGAGCGCTGCTAAAGCACGCGCTGCTGCCGAGAGCTTTCCTGCACTGAATGTGTCAGCGCCGGCAGTAACAGCGGTGACGTCACCGCTGTGCTCTGCTTTACGGCCGGCGCTGACACAGTCAGTGCAGGGAAGCTCTCGGCAGCAGCGCATGCGCAGCGCTCCTGCCGAAAGCAGTTTTAACCCTGTGGACGCCGGGGGACGTGACAGACATCAGAATGTTAGTATGTACTGTTTTTTTTTTTACTTTTACAATGGTAACCAGGGTAAATATCAGGTTACTAAGCGCGGCCCTGCACTTAGTAACCCGATATTTACCCTGGTTACAAGTGAACACATCGCTGGATCGGCGTCACACACGCCGATCCAGCCATGACAGCGGGTGATCAGCGACCCAAAAATGGTCCTGATCATTCCCCAATGACCAACAATCTCCCAGCAGGGGCCTGATCGTTGGTCGCTGTCACACATAACGAGATCGTTAGCGGGATCGTTGCTACGTCACCAAAAGCGTGACGTTGCAACGATATCGTTAACGATATCGTTATGTGTGACTCAGCCTTTATGTCACAAGCTATCAATGTAAGTCTATCAGAGCCAGAACAAGGCTCTCATAGACTTACATTGATAAATAATCTCCGTCTCGCTCCATGAAACACTGGAGCAGCCGGGAGGTTTCAAACGGCTGCTGACCGACAGGAGGGGTGGTGATAACAGATGAAGACACCAGAAGGTGAGTATGAGATAGAAGGCATGGGACTTAAGGTACCGTTACACTAAACGACTTACCAACGATCACGACCAGCGATACGACCTGGCCGTGATCATTGGTAAGTCGTTGTGTGGTCGCTGGGGAGCTGTCGTTGGTGACCAACGATCAGGGGAATGACTTCGGCATCGTTGAAACTGTCTTCAACAATGCTGAAGTCCCCCTGCAGCACCCGGGTAACCAGGGTAAACATCGGGTTACTAAGTGCAGGGCCGCGCTTAGTAACCCAATATTTACCCTGGTTACCATTGGAAAAGTAAAAAAAAAAATACTACATACTCACATTCTGATGTCTGTCACGTCCCTCGCTGGCGTCCACAGGGTTAAAACTGCTTTTGGCAAGAACGCTGCTATGCACGAGCTGCTGCCGAGAGCTTCCCTGCACTGAATGTGTCAGCGCCGGCAATAACAGCGGTGACGTCACCGTTGTACTCTGCTTTATGGCGGTCGCTGACACATTCAGTGCAGGGAAGCTCTCGGCAGCAGCGTGTGCATATTAGCAGCGCTCTTGCCGAAAGCAGTTTTAACCCTGTGGACGCCGGGGGACGTGACAGACATCAGAATGTGAGTATGTAGTGGTTTTTTTTAACTTTTACAATGGTAACCAGGGTAAATATTGGGTTACTAAGCGCGGCCCTGCGCTTAGTAACCCGATATTTACCCTGGTTACAAGTGAACACATCGCTGGATCGGCGTCACACATGCCGATCCAGCGATGACAGCGGGTGATCAGCGACCAAAAAAAAGGTCCTGATCATTCCCATCGACCAACGATCTCCCAGCAGGGGCCTGATCGTTGGTCACTGTCACACATAACGAGATCATTAGCTGGATCGTTGCTACGTCACCAAAAGCGTGACGTTGCAACGATATCGTTAACAATATTGTTATGTGTGACTCAGCCTTTAGATTTAAAACACAACTCCAGCTTTGCAACTAAAACAAAACAGCTAGAGTGTTATTTTAAGACAACATTGCACAAGCCACTTACCGATATCAGGTTAGGTTAGGTGTCCAATTTCACTTTATTTGTGCCGTTGTAGCCCATTTCTATGTTATATGAATCAAGATAACCTTTGCTAGATCTGTACCCTATTGAGGCAGCTATTGCATAGGTATGATAGACATGTTAGCAGCTTCCCTTTCCACTGAGACATTCATGCCCTGGACCTTTTACATCGGAGCTGATATTATTGCAGATCTTAGGGCTTCTGAAGCAAACTGGAAGTAGAGTATGTAATGCAGATGGTTTGTGATACCACTGTTTCACAGACCGGGAGAGCATGGGGGGTCGTAACTAGTTGAACAACTGAGCTTTCACTAGAACCCTAATGGTGTGGTTAGTCTTGTGCCACAGGTGGACACCAGTTGCTACTTCAGCAAAGGCCTCGATACTTTAGAAGGAGACCAAGATTAGACTGGATTCTGGTGGTAAGCACAGGTACTGGTAAACGTACCGCCAGAGTGGTTTCAGCTTCAGGTACCGCCAGATCGATTTCAGCTCCAGGTACTGCTGGAGCAGTTTCGGGTTCATATACCAGAACAGTTTCGGTTTCATGTACCACTGGAGCAGATTCAGGTTCAGGTACTGCCAGATGGGTTTCAGGTCCATGTACCTCCATAGCGAATTCGGGTTCATGTACCATAAGAACGGTTTCAGGTTCAGGAAAGGCTGAAGCAGTTTTGGGTTCAAGTACCATAGGTGCGGTCTCAGATTCAGGTACAGTCAGAGTGGCTTTGGGATTGTCCCAGATAAGACAGATACTGGAAGGCAGAACAGGTACTGGTACAGGCTTAACTGGACTTGTACAGGGACCTGAAAACAAGCCAGCAGCTTTCAGATAGAATAACTACAATTGTTGCTCAGGAACCTGCCAAAAGGTGAAGGTGCCTTAAAGGGAGCCTGTCACCCCGTTTTTTTCCGTATGAGATAAAAATACTGTTAAATAGGGCCTGAGCTGTGCATTACAATAGTGTATTTTGTGGACCCCAATTCCCCACCTATGCTGCCGAAATACGTTACCAAAGTAGCCGTTTTCGCCTGTCAATCAGGTTGGTCTGGTCAGATGGGCATGGTGACATCGCTGTTTCTTCCCCCAGATCTTATTTTTCCGTTGGTGGCGTAGTGGTTTGCGCATGCCCAAGGTCCCGAATCCACTGCACAGGGGAGGGAAAAGAGCGCCATCTGCGCTATTCCCCTGGTGATCGGTGGGGGCGGCCATCTTCCATTCCGCGGGATGCAGCGCGTGCGCAGATGGAGATCGCGGCGGCCATTTTCCTGAAGCAGAGTTCGCATCTCGGCTTCAGGAAAATGGCCGCCGCGATCTCCATCTGCGCACGCACGGCATCCCGCGGCCATTTTCCTGAAGCCCCGGGCAGCAGAGCGCTCCATCTGCGCACGCGCGGCCACAGGAAGATGGCTGCCCCCACCGATCACCAGGGGAATAGCGCAGATCGCGCTCTTTTCCCTCCCCTGTGCAGTGGATTTGGGACGTTGGGCATGCGCAAACCACTACACCACCAACGTACAGATAAGCAAGATCTGGGGGAAGAAACAGCGATGTCACCACGCCCATCTGACCAGACCAGCCTGATTGACAGGCGAAAACGGCTACTTTGGTAACGTATTTCAGCAGCATAGGTGGGGAATCGGGGTCCACAAAATACACTATTGTAATGCACAGCTCAGGCCCTATTTAACAGTATTTTTATCTCATACGGAAAAAAACGGGGTGACAGGTTCCCTTTAAACAGTAATTGCCTCCCAGTTGTAGGCTGGGGGAACAATAAGAGTGTGCACACTGTGTCTTCAAAATACAGGTAGTGAAAGTGTGCACCCTAAACGTGCTGTCAGAGGACCTGTGAGGCGCATGCCATACCTGGTTCACCGGAGCTGCGATGGAAGCAGGAGAGCAGCTGGGTATCATACCGCTGCTGCCGCCTCCTCACTCGCTCCCGGCCTCTGCTTCTCGTGCACGCACGCATACCAGGTTCAGTGCTGCGCGTGTGCACTTCTGATCTTCTGTCGGCGCTCCTCTTCGTCTCCTCTATGGTTCTGGAGGACTAGTACCCGGAAGTCGGTCCTCCTTATTGTCCTCTCTATGGTTCTGGAGGTCTGTTACCTGGAAGTGCTACCCTGCCTTTAGGTATTTAAACTGCTTCCTGCCATCCCTCTGTGCCTGGTTATCATTTGTTCCTTCAGGTGTTCCTGGTCGCTCTTAGTCTCTGAGAAGTTCGTTTTCCCTCTGACTTTGGGTTTATCCTGTCTTTCCTGTATCCTGCTAGTCTCTGCGTTCCCTCAGTTCCTCCGCCAGTCCCTGCACTGCTGCAGTTTACCCACCAGTCCTGTGTCTCTGCAGTACTCACCTATCCTGTGGTCCTACTATCTCCGCCTCTTCTTGGTTTTCTCCTGTCCTGGTCCCCCAGCTTCCATGGCGATAGTCCCTCACGGGCTTGCCCCTAACTCTCCCTGTATAGGGGGCGGTCTATCTGGTCAGCTCGTCTGTGAGGGGTTCGTCATCGCGGTCTAGAGGGTCCACTTTCCGTTTTCCCTCTTTGTATCGTCATACTCACAATAGGACTGCACTCGGATGACATCTGAGTGCAGCCTGATTCTTACAGCATAACAGTATAACCAGGCCATGGACCCCGCTGGTGTCTCTGCCACTCAAAAGGAGTTCCTTTTTTTGCGGGAGAACCAGACTAGAATCATGTCCTTTCTCAAGAACATGGAGTCTTGTCTCGCGACGTTACAGTCTACCGACCCTGGTAACGCTACTCAGTTGGCGGCTCTTCAGCTAGAGTTAAGTCAACAACGGGACACTGAGTCCCATATTTTGAATATTATGGCCTCTGTCGATAATCGACTTCTCTCTCTTCAGACTGCCGCTTCTGCTTCTGTACAGGCGTCCGCTCCACAGCCCTCGCCCCGTCTTGCCAGGCCACCTCGGTATAGTGGGGATCCTAAATTATGTCACGGGTTTCTCAACCAGTGTCAACTACACTTTGAATTATCCCCGCTACTGTACTCGACTGACCGAGCCAAGGTGGCGTTTGTGATGTCCCATTTGGAGGGCGAGGCTTTGACTTGGGTGAACCCTCTTTGAGAGCGAGATGAACTAGTGGTTTCTCAACTTGCTCTCTTTTTAGACACCTTCCGCAAGGTGTTTGATGAACCTGGTTGTCTGGTATCGACTACTGATTCCCTTTTCAACCTTAGTCAAGGGACCCTTTCTGTAGCTCAATATGCCATCCGTTTCCCGACGCTGTCCTCTGATTTAGGTTGGAATAATGAGGCTTTGGTGGGAGCATTTTGGCGAGGTTTGTCTTCTCGTATTAAGGATGAGCTGGCAGGGCAGGATACTCCTTCTGCTTTAGATGACCTTATCTCTTTGGCGACTCGCATTGATTTGCGGTTCCAGGAGCGCTCTCGTGAGGTTGTCAGAGAGAGGAGATCTCCTCGTTTATCCTCCGTTACACGTGGTACTTCTCTTTCCCAAACCACTGCAGCTTCTTCCTCCTCTTCCCCTGAGCCTTTGCAGGTTGATGGCCTCAAGCCTGCCGAACAACGCCGAAAGGAGAGACTCGCACAGGGCTTATGCTTTTATTGTGGTAGCGCTTCTCATCTTCTGCGTTCTTGTCCCCAGAAGCCGGGAAACGCCTCCGCCTAGGTCAGGTAAGAGAGGCCTCCCTAGGTAGCCATGATTCCTCTCCACCTTTGATTTTGCCTGTTATTTTACACATGGGTTCCAGTCGCTTCTCTCTTGTGGCTTATGTAGATTCTGGTGCGGCCTGGAATTTTGTTCAACTTGAGCTGGTCGAGAGGCTTGGGATTCCTGTCAGATCCTTGGAGGTTCCTAGGCAAATAGCTTCTGTCAATGGTCAGCCTTTGCGGGAGGTCGTTTCTTCTGTCACAGAGGAGAATGAGATTCAAATTGGAGCTTTACATCGAGAAAAGTTGGCATTTTATGTTTTACCGTCTTTATCCCATGCATTTCTTTTAGGACTCCCCTGGCTAAGAAACCATGAACCTACTCTGAATTGACGTACTGGGGATGTCCTATCCTGGGGACAGTTTTGTCAAAACAGATGCCTGCTTCCCGTCAAGCCTGCTAGTTTCTCTCCCTTGGCTCCGGAACTAGCGAATCTACCGGCAGCTTATCACTAGTGTTGAGCGATACCTTCCGATACTTGAAAGTATCGGTATCGGATAGTATCGACCGATATCTGAAAAATATCGGATATCGCCGATACCGATACCAGATACCAATACAAGTCAATGGGACACAAGTATCGGAAGGTATCCTGGATGGTTCCCAGGGTCTGAAGGAGAGGAAATTCTCCTTCAGGCCCTGGGATCCATATTCATGTGTAAAATAAAGAATAAAAATAAAAAATAGGGATATACTCACCCTCGGATGCGCCCTGGTAATAACCGCTGTAACCAGCAGCCTCCGTTCCTAAGAATGAGCGCGTGAAGGACCTTCGATGACGTCGCGGCTTGTGATTGGTCGCGTGAGCGCTCATGTGACCGCTCACGCGACCAATCACAAGCCGCGACGTCATCGAAGGTCTTTCACCCCTGCATTCTTAGGAACGGAGGCACCGCTAAGAGCAGGGGCCGCCAGACGGTTGAGTATATCAATATTTTTTATTTTTATTATTTATTTTATACATGAATATGGATCCCAGGGCCTGAAGGAGAGTCTCCTCTCCTCCAGACCCTGGGAACCATACGCACCACACACTTCCGATTCCGATTTCCGATATCACAAAAATATCGGAACTCGGTATCGGAGTTCCGATACCGCAAGTATCGGCCGATACCTGATACTTGCGGTATCGGAATGCTCAACACTACTTATCACTCTTTTTCGGACGTTTTCAACAAAAAGGAATCAGAGGTCTTACCTCCACATCGCCCATACGACTGTCCGATAGATCTTGTATCTGGCTCTACTCCTCCTAGAGGTTGTATTTATCCTCTGTCACCCTCCGAGACTCAAGCCATGTCTGAATACGTTCAAGAGAATCTGGCCAGAGGCTTTATACGGAAGTCCTCCTCACCTGCAGGTGCTGGTTTTTTCTTCGTCAAGAAGAAGAACGGTTCCCTTCGTCCCTGCATTGATTACTGTGGCCTCAATAACATCACCATTAAAAACAAGTATCCACTTCCTCTCATCCCAGAACTTTTTGATCGTCTGCGTGGAGCTCGAATCTTCACGTGGATCTCAGAGGAGCTTACAACTTGATCCGAATTCGTTCGGGAGATGAATGGAAGACTACGTTTAACACCAGAGACGGTCATTATGAGTATTTGGTGATGCCTTTCGGCTTATGTAATGCTCCTGCAGTTTTTCAAGAGTTGGTGAATGATGTTTTTCTGGACCTACTTTACACCTGTGTAGTGGTGTACTTGGACGACATCCTTGTGTTTTCACCGGATCTGCTTTCTCATAGGAGACATGTGCGGCAAGTTCTTCTCCGTCTGAGGGAGAATCATCTGTATGCTAAACTTGAGAAGTGTGCCTTCGAACAGTCGTCCCTGCCGTTCCTGGGCTTCATCATCTCTGATTCTGGTCTGTGTATGGATCCGGCTAAAGTTTCTGCCATACTCAACTGGCCACATCCGCTTGGGGTTAAGGCAATTCAGCATTTTCTAGGATTCGCAAATTACTATCGGCAATTTATTCCTCATTTCTCCTCCTTGTCGGCTTCCATCTCTTCTTTGATAAAGAAGGGTGCCAATCCTCGTCTTTGGCCAGCAGAGGCTGAAAAGGCTTTTCATTCTCTCAAAGAAGCATTCGCCTCCGCTCCTTTACTCCATCGCCCTGAAGCTAATAAACCCTTCTTCCTAGAGGTTGACGTCTCTGCTGTCGGTGCCGGAGCTGTGCTTTCTCAGAAGTCTTCTACTGGTCGTCTAGTGCCCTGTGGTTTATTCTCCAAGAGTTTCTCTTTTTCTGAAAGAAATTATTCCATTGGCGACAGAGAACTTTTGGCCATTAAATTGGCCTTAGAGGAGTGGAGATATCTGTTGGAAGGAGCCTAACATCCCTTTGTCATCTTTACGGATCATAAGAATTTGGCATACATCCGCTCAGTGCACCGACTGAATCCACGACAGGCCAGGTGGGCCTTGTTCTTTGCCCGATTTGACTTTGAACTTCGCTTCCTGCCTGGAGAAAAGAACTTTAAAGCTGATGCTCTATCCAGGTCCTTCTTGTTGGTGGACACTGAGGAGGAGTCCTCACACATCATTGACCCCGCTAGAATCATCACACTTGCTCCAGTATCTATGACCTCTTTACCTCCGGGTAAGACTTTCATTTATGAGAGGAACAGGAGACGTGTGTTACTCTGGGGACATGCTTCCAAGCTAGCGGGACATGTCGGTTTCAGGAAAACTCTTGATCTAATATCTCATTACTACTGGTGGCCGACTCTTTTAAAGGATGTCCAAGCTTTTGTGGTCTCTTGTCCTTCCTGTGCCAAGAACAAAGTACCCAGGCAGCTTCCTTCCGGGCTTCTTCTTCCTCTTCCAGTGCCTACTGCTCCGTGGCAACATATCGCAATGGATTTCTTAACTGATCTGCCTCGTTCCTGTGGTTGTACCATCATCCTTGTGGTTGTGGACCGTTTTTCTAAAATGGCACATTTCATTGCTCTTCCTGGTCTGCCTTCGGCTCTTGAACTGGTGAAGATTTTTGTTCAACATATTTTTTGCATTCATGGTCTTCCACAGCACATTGTTTCTGACCAGGGAGTTCAGTTCACCGCTCGTTTCTGGAGATCTCTCTGTAAGTCATTGAACATTTCGCTTGATTTTTCTTCGGCCTATCATCCACAGTCCAACGGCCAAGTGGATCCTAGTTACTTATCTCTGGCATTTCTCCAACGCTCATCAAAATGATTGGTCTGACTTACTACCATGGGCAGAGTTTTCTTATAATAACCACACCAGCGAAGCTTCTACCAAATCTCCATTTTTTGTCATCTACGGACAACACCCTGGTCTTCCTCTACCAGTTCCTCCTGTCTGTACTGTGCCGGCGGCAGATCTTCTGTCTAGAGAATTCTCCAGGGTTTGGCAGGAGACCAAGTCTGCTCTCGACCTAGCTCAGCATAGGATGAAGAGGCATGCAGATAAAAGGCATCTCGATTCTCCTGTGTGCCATCCTGGGGATAAGGTCTGGCTTTCTTCTAGATTTATTCGCCTTAAAATCCCTTCACATAAACTGGGTCCCCGTTATATTGGTCCTTTCGAGGTTTTGGCACGTATTAACAAAGTTTCTTACAAACTTAAGTTACCTGCCTCTCTTCGTATCCCTAATTCCTTTCATGTATCTCTCCTTAAGCCTGTAGTTTTTAATCGGTTTCATACCTCGACTCTTTCTTCACCTTTGCCTGTTTCCGCAGACAATGTTTTTGAGGTTAAGGACATTTTGGCCATGAAAGAAATTAGAGGTAGAACTTTATTTTTGGTCGACTGGAAGGGTTTCGGTCCTGAGGAGAGATCCTGGGAGCCTCGGGAGAATATTCAGGCTCCGCGAATTTTAGCTAAGTTTCTTTCTGGCCTAAAAAGGAGGGAGGGATGTAAAGACGGGGGTACTATCATACCGCTGATGCCGCCTCCTCGCTCGCTCCCGGCCTCTGCTTCTCGTGCGCGCGCGCATACCAGGTTCAGTGCTGCGCGAGTGCACTTCTGATCTTCTGTCGGCGCTCCTCTTCGTCTCCTCTATGGTCCTGGAGGACTAGTACCCGGAAGTGGGTCCTCCTTATTGTCCTCTCTATGGTTCTGGAGGTCTGTTACCTGGAAGTGCTACCCTGCCTTTAGGTATTTAAACTGCTTCCTGCCATCCCTCTGTGCCTGGTTATCATTTGTTCCTTCAGGTGTTCCTGGCCGCTCTTAGTCTCTGTGAAGTTCGTTTTCCCTCTGACTTTGGTTTTATCCTGTCTTTCCTGTATCCTGCTAGCCTCTGCGTTCCCTCAGTTCCTCCGCCAGTCCCTGCACTGCTGCAGTTTACCCACCAGTCCTGTGTGTCTACAGTACTCACCTATCCTGTGGTCCTACTATCTCCGCCTCTTCTTGGTCTTCTCCCGTCCTGGTCCTCCAGCTTCCGTGGCGATAGTCCCTCACGGGCCTGCCCCTAACTCTCCCTGTATAGGGGGCGGTCTATCTGGTCAGCTCGTCTGTGAGGGGTTCGTCGTCGCGGTCTAGAGGGTCCACTTTCCGTTTTCCCTCTTTGTATCGTCACACTCACAATAGGACTGCACTCGGATGACATCTGAGTGCAGCCTGATTCTTACAGCATAACACTGGGGCAGTGAGTATCTCCGTGCCTCTGCAGAGATGCCAACACTTGGATTACACAGTATTTGTGTTTCATTTTATTACTATTTAAGTAGTAATTATATAAATGGGATGTCCAATACTAATAGTGAATGTCATACTATATGTCGATTGTCACTTCCGATACATGCCCCATATGGCATCCTTGCTTGCTGCACTCCTTCATTGCACTCCATTGCTGGCTCACTAGTTCCCTTTACTGGGCCTGCAGTGACTAGTGAGAAGGTATAACGCACACGTGGGAATTAAAACAGCCTCATGCCTGTAAATAGAACTGGTGAGCTAGTGAAGGGGCGCAACAAAGAACCACGGTGAGCCAGCGAAGGAGCGTAATAAAGCAGGAAAACCAGATTGATCATGATGTCACATTTCAGGGCACGAAAGCAACTTTGGGGAGTGACCACAATGCACTCCCGCCCCCTTCCCGATCATGCTTTGCTTCTGAGAGAAAAAGGATGCCAATCAAATTACATCAAACCAAGCCCCGTTATCACAATTTATTTGCTAATCACAAGTGCGTGCTAGGAGATTCAAACAGGAGAGAGGGAAGAGTAGGAAATTTGTAAATGAAGTACATTAGAAATGTAGTCAGAATAGTAATCACAATAGGTAGACATATAATATGAAAATCACTAGTTTAAAGCAGATCTGCACTCGTAATACAGATAAGGCTACGTTCACACTAGTGTTGTGCGCCGTTGCGTCGACGACGCAACGCACAACGCACCCAAAAACGCGTCAAAATGCACGCAAAAACGCTGCGTTTTGCGACGCATGCGTCGGTTTTTGCCGAAAATCGGACGCAAGAAAAATGCAACTTGTTGCGTTTTCTTGGTCCGACGCTTGCGGCAAAAAAGACGCATGTGTCGCACAACGCAACAAAAAAAAACGCATGCGTCCCCCATGTTAAGTATAGGGGCGCATGACGCATGCGTCGCCGCTGCGTCGCCGACGCAAACCCGACGCACATTAGCTTAACGCTAATGTGAACGTAGCCTAAGTCCTCACTTTGACTCAACGTATACCAGGATGTGTGCCACAAGGAAACAGCTTTGAAAAAAGCAACAACATAATTTTGTGATACTCTGTAAGGAGATGTTTCTGCTGTACAGTATGTGTATATGCCCACCTAGTTTTTATGATGTCAATTACAGCTTGTCAGTTTTGCTGGCATACTGTGATAATGACATATTTAATCTGTTTTGTAAGACACTGGAGACATTAGCTAAATTGGAGAGTAAGGATGGACACACCTGTATGCTGCCATGTGTATGTGCATCATATTACAGCTACAGGTCTGCATTCTATTAGCCAAAACAGGCAGAAAAAATGGCTCATAAGATCATTGAAAGTATTAAAGTTACCGTACTTAAGAGTTTGCTGTATTCATGACTGGAGCACTCCCTCCATCTCTACCTGCACCACTCAAGGGTGATTGACTAGTGTGACACAGTGGGAAAAATAAGTATTTGATACACTGATGATTTTTCCCACCTACAAAGAATGGAGAGGTCTGTAATTTTTATTTTTACACTTCAACTGTGAGAGACAGAATCTAAAAATAAAAAAACAGACAATCACATTGTATGATTTTTACATAATTCATTTGCATTTTATTGCATGAAATAAGTATTTGATGCAATAGAAAAAAAGAACTTAATATTGGGTACAGAAAGCTTTGTTTGCAATTACAGAGGTCAGACATTTCCTGTAGCTCTTGATCAAGTTTGCACACACTGCAGCAGAGATTTTGGCCTCCTCTTCCATATAGATCTTCTTCAGATCTTTCAGGTTTAGGGGGTGTCGCTGGGCAACATTTATTTATTTACCCTCACTGTATATATGCAGACACAGCAGTCACTGGGAAAGGTAAGGATAGAGGTTGGGAGAACTCCCCATTTATGAATATGCAGCGCCCCAGAGTCCTGGTTGTTGCAGTACTGTGGCTCCGCCACTAAGGGGAGCTATGGTACGTCCGATGGCACTGAAGGAGTTCCTCTGATCAGGTATCACAGACACCAATATATTTCACCTCCGGGCCTCCAGGGGGAGCAAAAGGTTCTATTCACTAGGCCACTCCTCACAGATACAGGTAAAACTGGGGGTCAGGCAGGAAGTTAGAGAGAGAGCTGACTGGGTTGGAACCGAGCAACACCTTGTGGCAGAAGGTGTTGCGGGAGAAGATTTGGTAGGGTCTCTGTCAGGTTTGGGACCCTGATGGAGACCTGGCTACAGGAAAGAATGTAACGGGACCGTGCCTGCACAGAGAAGCGGCGGTGCCCTAAGGAAGGAACAGAAGAGAGATAGATTGTGCTGAGTGAGAAACGAGATCAACGCAAAAGGAGAATACCAGTAGGGGTGATGCTGTGAGAAGGGGGCAACATCCTACTGAGGCGCACTACCGGTGGCCGGAACGCCGAGGGAGTATTTCAATAGACAGCTTCAAGCAATACTCTAAACAGCGGCAGGACAGTCAGTCTAAGGCGGGCTGTCTCACCTAAATCACCTATGCAGTCTTGGGGGGCAACTTGTGGAGAGGGGCGACTCTAGGGTCCCGGAAGAGCTCCGAGCCTACCCGTCAAACAGGTGCCGTCCTAACCGTAACAACAGGGAGGGACGGAGGATTAGCAGAAGATCAGTTAATCGAGTTGTTTTGAGGGAACTTAAGAAACAGACACAACAGTTGTGGGGACTTTCCGTAAGCACAGCAGGGAAGGACCGCAACACTTAGCGCTAGAAGGAAGGCACAGATTTCCACCTGTAAGGAGAACTCTGGAGGTGCCATTGGGCCGGCCGGACTTGCGCAGCCTGGTGATCTGGACTCTGGACTGAGGACCCAGAGATCTTCAGTAAAGAGGTAAAGAGACTGCAACTTGGTGTCCTCATTATTGACTGCGACTTGCACCCCACAACTGCACCATCATCACTACTTATTACAACGGACGTCCCCCACTGACAGACAGGGCCACGGACCGGGCCTAGCCACCGTGACAACCCCAGGACTGAGACCCAGAGGCCCAGCTCCGGGTACCTCTCGGCCCTGCGGCGGTGTGGGGGCGCTCCAAATACAGCAGAATAAAAATTGTGAGAACACTGATATCTTTCAGTACTTCTATTTGGCTAAATGGAACAACATTTTGAGCTGGTTCAGAAACCAGTGATGAATGCTGGATATCCTAAGACCACAATCTGACAATGCGCTATGCTGAGTTGCCAACTCAACACTGTTGATCTGAGCCACCAACACAGAGTGCGCTGTCACTGTGCACATCACACAATGACAGCGTGCAGGGATTATCTCGTCCCTAAAACAAGTATCTGACAACTCTTTGTTTCATGGAGAAAGCAGGGGCTGCAGTAGTGACCATAGCCTCTGCTCTCTGATGACACTTTGTTTCATCATCCCAGCATGCACTTGGATTCTCCAATGAGGTGTCATCACACAGGAAGGAGGGAAAAAAGTACAAAATGAGATAGATAGTGTAGTTAGGAATCGTAAGGGAATTTTTGATGCAGTCATATTAGAAATTAGTTTAGATTACGGCACTAGATAGATAAGGAGTTAGATGAAAATGTATTTGACCTTCGGATCACCGCTTTAATGAGTTAAGTACATTTGAATGGGTTGCCTACTATTTGAAAAAAAAGTCTTAAATTCAGCAGGTAAAAGTAAAGCAAAATATTCTCACCTGCCCAGACCCGGCTCAGTTCCAGGGAGGTCGGTGCTGTGTTTCCTGGAGCTCGCATGACATTGTTATATCATGTGACCATTACAACCTATCAGCTGCTACAGATTGGCAGCAGCGCTCACACTTCCATCAGAATTCTGAGCTTCATCCAAGCTTCATCCACTGATGGTCTGCAGCACTCAGGTGACATAAGGAAAGAGTGGACCACTCATTTAATGGTTGGGTGCTATTGTTAAACATCGAAAAGAAAACATGATGAAAAACAAGAAAGAGGATTATTGTAGAAATATTCTGGAGTTACAGATATGTCCTTTTCTTCACTTTGCTCCAAGTAGTGGCTCAACATATCCCAAAATGATAAAAATTGCATCCGACCACTTATTCTTATAGTCATATCTTTATTTTTTTTTATCAGAATGTTTCAACCATGCTCCAGCTCACAATCTAAAGTGGGCAGCTATTCAGTCCACCATAATAATATAATGGAGGTCCAATGAAGACCCCCATGTACTTATACCCAATGCTATTATTTTGAGACTTCATGGGGTTAAACAGTATAAATTTGGCCTAATAGGTTTGGCATACCTTTTGTGAAATCTCGCCAAAGCCTTTAGCTTAGCAGTCAGAGCTTAACAAATATTTGATGAGCCTGGTCCCTGTACAATGTCCATCTTGTGCATACAATTGCAAGACTGTCCGGGGGTGTAAACACAATATAAAATGTTAAAAAGGCCAAACACAGAAGTCACTGTCCTGTTCACTTGCAAAATGGGACACTGGACTGTATGTGTGGGGTTGGTCATATTGCAGATCTTGGGGGCATTGGAAGGAAAGCTGTAAGTACAGAAGTTGTATTTTACTTTGTATTATATTTAATAGACTTTTCAATTTTTCTATTGTTCTAGACTGCAGTTAGTTTTCTAAAGTTAATTTCGAAAGCAAAAGTTCATTCTGCATCTGTATTGATTGATTTTAATATGCATGCAATATCACTTAGGTTGTAATCAACACAATTGACAAAAATCCAAGATAAAAACTGCATGGTGGACACTTCTCACATACCTTAATTTATAAATTTTAGAACTATTTCCTATAATTGTTTCTTTAAACAAAGTATGAGCCAAAAATTGCTCCAGGAAATAGATTTTCAATATTTCTTTTATTATGTGCAATTGAAGTTGATCAATCGGAAGGCCCCCATACACATTAGACTGATATCGGCTGTACCCTCTAATATTAATAGGTTTGGCCAATGGTGAAATGTCTATGGAGGAACCAATTGATGGATGGTTGAGAGAGATGTTGATCAGACTTTTCCAAATTTGATTGCATTGTTCTCCCAGAGAAAAGCCACCGGCCGATGTGTCAGCTGGCAGATGTCTCATAGAGAAAACAGAAGCGCTCAGCAGAACGAGAGCACCTGTGTATGGAAGAGTTGTATGAAATGGCTTTTGGACAAACGATTGTACTGAATCATTGTTTGGTCAACAGCCATATAACATGTATGACAAGCTTTGGTACTAAAAGTTGATTGAGATCTTGGAAAGATAGTCCTTTTGACGATAAACTGTGTGCATAGATCTTATTTTATTTATTATTATTATTATTATTTATTTATATAGCACCATTAATTCCATGGTGCTGTATTTACTTAGTTTACGTCAGATAATAAAACTGCTCCAAAAACGTAAAAAATTAGGTTCTTGAGCTATAAACTTCTCGTAAAACAGTACATCTAAGGCCCACAATTCTCTGTAAAAACATGCTATCTCATAGGCTACACCAGAGGGATATGTCAATGGATCTAACCAGAAAACCACATGCAGTTTTAGCTGAGCAATTTGTTGCAGATTTCACCCTATAAACTATTTAAGATGTCAAAATCTGCACCACAGATGTTTAAAAAATTTCAGCAACATGCCAATGAGATTTTAAGAATTTCACCTACTTAGCTGGTACCTGCTTAGCTGCCAATTTTTCCGATGCAAAGGCGCAAGGAAGATCCGCAGCAAATATGCATTTACCATTAGGGTATGTTTTCATGCTATGTTTATGCATCAATTTTTTCAGTGCATTTTTCATAGCAAAAAATGCTGTGTTTTATTGTAGCAGCAAAATGAGTAACATTTCTAAAACCTCATTCACCTTTTTTCCTTTGTTTTTTTAGCTGCAGAGCTTTTGTGTTTTGCTTTTTAAACTGCAGCATGTCAATTTTTTCAGCATTTTTGTTGCATTTTTTTTATCCATTCAACTGAATAAAGAAAAAAAAAATGCAAAAACACATCAAAAGCACAGATGTACAAAGTGTTTTTCCTGCCAACACTCTGCCTCTCCTATTGACTACAAGAAAATATTTGCTCAAAAGGGACAAAAGCATAGAAGGTTCAGCAATTCAAGGGCACCTGGTTCTTCGAGGGGCCAATAACCCCCATGTTACTAAATAGGACAACAGTACTATAATAGTAAATAATATTATAGCTTGGGTCCCCATTAACGATTGAGGGTTATTCAGCACATTGTTATTCTTAAGCATCAACTGTATTAATAAGCCATGCACATATAAATTGTAGAGAGGAGCCAGAAGACCGCAGCATCTATATTCTCCTACTCCTGCACTGATTAGAAGCACTTCACCTTCATATTAAATGGTGCAAGTTTCTTTTAGCAGTGCAAGGGTTAATCGGCTCAGTTGAGAGCTCCTGGGAGCTTTCCTGCATTAAGGATTTCAGCTGTGCACTGATAGCCACTCCAATCTCCTAAATAATCTGGGTCCTCCTGACTAGCTCTCATTGTCAGAGCTAGCTTATGCTGGATGGCTGGAGGTTGTTAGTGGTTATTATTGGAGAAGGAGTTTGGTGGACTTATCTGTGACTGTTGCTAGGTATATTTGTATATTTTGTATTTTCTTTACCCCTGTTCATATTTTCTTGTTAATCTGATTGTTGTATTATGGTACACTACTACTACCCTCTTCCCTGGGTGGGGGAAGAATACAGAATGAGGGCAGATTCAGGAGCTAAAGCAAGATATGCAGCTACGGAGTCTTCACCAGAAAGTAATCCGGAGAACAGGCCAAGCTAGGGCGCCCCTAGCGGAAGGGAGAAGGAAGAAGCCCCTGGTCCCGGGACACCCAACAACAGAGTTGTGACAATGTGCTGAGTAAATGGTATTTACATCTAGTTCAGTTGTTGTGTATTCATAAAATGGGCCACCCTTTCAAGTCAATAGAATGGAATAGTCTTGTCCATCATTCTCTGCAGCCAAGAGTGGGTGTAATTTTAAATTCTCAACTATAGTGGGGTACCAGAGGTTAAACCTTACCCATTTGCAACTAGAGTTCTGTACAATGTATGTTACTTTAGTTTCACAAAATCCTTATGTCCATAAACTAAGTCCCATGTTTGAACAGCTAAGCTATGCCAGGTGAAACTTACTGTCATAACCACTCCTAACAGAAGTATTGCAGATGCCATTAAAGGTTACTGTTTCCCACCAGTAGAGGTAAAACAACATGCAGATGGGCCAGCCTGGTAGAAGAAAAACTTGTGGAGCCCAGCAGAAAGTGTAGTCATACAAGCTTACTGAAATTTCTCAATGGGGAATAGGGATGATTAAGTCCTGCCCCAACACTGCAAGGGAAGCCTTCCCAGCCTACCTGAACTACCCATTTTGGGTGGATTTTATGCAGATCCTCCCAATCGGAATTTACTGTGATTGTGTCTCAAAATTTGTGGACAGTTGGTAGGGATGTCTCATAGTCATCCATAGATGTGATGTGTGCACATCGTATAGTAGGGTGCTTGAAAAGAATTCCACTCCACTCCACAGCATGAAGAAAAACTCTCCAGTGCTCAAAATATGTAGTTCAACATGAAAATTGCTTAACTCCCACAATCCAATTACAATTTCAAGTGACGTTTTGTTCTTACATAGCGGAACGTTTTCAAGCACATGGATTGTGGGGCAGAGAAGAGGATGGAGAGCAAATAGCACTGCTGGTATACACCAGCTAGAAGGGCTATTTGCTCTCTATCCTAGGTCTGGTATTTCAGTTCAAAATGTCACTTGAAACAGTAATTGTTCAGTTCCTGCAATCCAATTTTCATTGAGAACTACAAATTTGGAGCACCTAGTTCTTCTTCATGCTAAGCGTCATAGTTAGCTAGAAAGTGAGAGTAGAACTCACTACATAAGATTATCTACCGATAGTCTTTAAAGAGGGTCAGCATGGAGCAGGTATACAGCTCCAGTCTATTCTGCTGTTTTTTTCATTAGTTTAAGGTGGGCGAGACCAGCACAACTGGATGAGAGTACCGCCATTACTGAGAGAGAGGATAAGGATTGACACCACTGGTAGATTAAAGAGGGGCTGAACCAAGCAAAGAGATAGTGTGCTGTGCTGCATTAAGCAAGACTATGTCGGAGTAAATAAGAGCTGCTGAACACATTGCTAGCAGGTTATATGGTAATGTCTCGTAAGAGCAATCTCACTGTTGTAAATAACAACTTACTATCTCTCTTTAAGCTGTTGCCCTTTATAACATTATTGAAACCACCAAGCATATTGCCTCATGAAAAACTCTTTAATCATTAAGCTTGATGCCTCTTCTTTAGTAAAGCTGTTCTTTTAACCTGTCAGGTGTACACCTGCATTAATTCTGCTTACTTGTGTAAGTAAACCACATTTCCACTGTGTTATATCCCTTAGTTTTAAAAGTACACATCACTACCCAAACCCTTCCTTACAGAAGCATTTACAGAGGCATATTCTACAATATTATTTTTATACTTTCTAATGAGACAGTATGGCAGTGGACGAAGATTGTACAACTCTCAACCAAGGAGCTACTAAGACGCATTGTACTGCTTTACACGAGCTGTGCACAAGGCTCCGCCAAGTTTGGCAAAAGTAGCATACCATCATTTAGGCCTCTTTGAGACATCAATAAGTTTTTGCATATGCAAAAAATTGGTACAAGTGTCATCAGTGTTTGGTCAGTGTGTATGTAATTGTAATCAGTGGTTTTCATGTATAAATAAATTAATTAATTAATAAATGACATAGTTTCTCCTATTCAATGCAATGTGAATCACAGAGAGCACAGGGACTGCACATTGATGCCTACCATGTGATGTCCATGATTTTCTGGGGCTCAAAAACTTGTATTGCTGCTACTTTTCATCCATCATCCCTATTAAAAAGCAGAAATGTCTCCATGATTTTTGCACAGATACATGATCCACAAAAAAATACATAGAAGTGCGAACAGTCCATTAGATTACACACGGTGAATGTTCGATATCCCTTTTATCCTCTTATATTCAAATATTCCCATAGAAATATAAGTTTATACTTTTCTGTGATATTCATTTTTCATTTTTACTTTCACTCTCATTTCATTTAACCCATTACTTGCCAAATTAGCAATTTTCATTTTTTATTTTTTTTTATGACAGATTTTTAATGATTTGGGTCCTAATGAATCAGAAACATAATTTGCAAAATTTTTACAAGTACGATTTTTTCAGAAAAGGGCGTCCCAATATTCAATTAAAAATGACAATGACATGATTTCCTATTTTGAAAACATTCATTTTACAAACACAACACAAAAAATTGGACCTAATTAAGTATAGCAAATGTGGTGCCAATATTCAAAAAGGGGACAAAAACTCAACTCGGAAATTATAGGCCAGTAAGCTTAACCTCTACTGTAGGTAAAATCCTGGAGGGCATTCTAAGGGATGCTATACTGGAGTATCTGAAGAGGAATAACCTCATGACCCAGTATCAGCACGGGTTTACTAGGGACCGATCATGTCAGACTAATTTGATCAGCTTCTATGAAGAGGTAAGTTCCGGACTGGACCAAGGGAACCCAGTGGATGTAGTGTATATGGATTTTTCAAAAGCTTTTGATACGGTGTCACACAAAAGGTTGATACATAAAATGAGAATAATGGGGATAGGGGAAAATATGTGCAAGTGGGTTGAGAGCTGGCTCAGGGATAGGAAACAAAGGGTGGTTATTAATGGAGCACACTCGGACTGGGTCGCGGTTAGTAGTGGGGTACCACAGGGGTCAGTATTGGGCCCTCTTCTTTTTAACATATTTATTAATGACCTTGTAGGGGGCATTCAGAGTAGAATTTCAATATTTGCAGATGACACTAAACTCTGCAGGGTAATCAATACAGAGGAGGACAATTTTATATTACAGGATGATTTATGTAAACTAGAAGCTTGGGCTGATAAATGGCAAATGAGCTTTAATGGGGATAAATGTAAGGTCATGCACTTGGGGAGAAGTAATAAGATGTATAACTATGTGCTTAATTCTAAAACTCTGGGCAAAACCATCAATGAAAAAGACCTGGGTGTATGGGTGGATGACAAACTCATGTTCAGTGGCCAGTGTCAGGCAGCTGCTACAAAGGCAAATAAAATAATGGGATGCATTAAAAGAGGCATAGATGCTCATGAGGAGAACATCATTTTACCTCTATACAAGTCACTAGTGCGACCACACTTAGAATACTGTGCACAGTTCTGGTCTCCGGTGTATAAGAAAGACATAGCTGAACTAGAGAGGGTGCAGAGAAGAGCGACCAAGGTTATTAGAGGACTGGGGGGGTCTGCAATACCAAGATAGGTTATTACACTTGGGGCTATTTAGTTTGGAAAAACGAAGGCTAAGGGGTGATCTTATGTTAATGTATAAATATATGAGGGGACAGTACAAAGACCTTTCTGCTGATCTTTTTAATCATAGACCGGTGACAGGGACAAGGGGGCATCCTCTACGTCTGGAGGAAAAAAGGTTTAAGCATAATAACAGATTCTTTACTGTAAGAGCAGTGAGACTATGGAACTCTCTGCCATATGATGTTGTAATGAGTGACTCATTGCTTACATTTAAGAGGGGACTGGATGCCTTTCTGGAAAAGTATAATGTTACAGGGTATATACACTAGATTCCTTGATCCAGGGAACTAGTCTGATTGCCGTATGTGGAGTCGGGAAGGAATTTTTTTCCCCATGGTGGAGCTTACTCTTTGCCACATGGGGTTTTTTGCCTTCCCCTGGATCATCATGTTAGGGCATGTTAGGCTATGGGTTGAACTAGATGGACTTAAAGTCTTCCTTCAACCTTAATAACTATGTAACTATGTAATTATAAAAATTATAAAATCATAGCTGCTAGAAGTTAAAGATTAGGCGTCCCAAAAAAAGGACATTGGTAGATAATGGGTTAATAATAATTTTACCTTCACCTCCACTTTCATAAAAACTCACTTTCTCCTAATTTTGCATATCATTCAAGTGCATTATATTAATGTTTATTTAATGTTTTCTTTTTATCCTGCTGGATTCTATATATGTCTTGGAAATGTTAATTGTTTTCCTCTTCAATTTCACCTTCTTGTCACAATATTAAAGTTGTTCTTTCATGGACTTCATCCAAAAACTTTACCCCAAATGAAGAGAACCCATCAGGTTTTGGGTTGCTCTAGGAGGACTCTTTGTAGATATCTCATTTAAGATTCTTCAAAATTTTTATTTATTTTTAATTTTTTGCTGTTTGGTCTCTTAGTATTTCGATTTACCTTATTGTGTGTGTTTTTGTAGAAATGTATTAGATTATTGTAATGTTAAACCTTGTTCTCTTTCCCTTATTCCCCTGTCACCATCCCTCCCCTCGATAAATAATCTTTAATTCCCTTCCCCAATCCCAGCCCTTACCAATCTTTCCTCCTTTTTCCTTCCCATATTTATCTTAAAAAAGTTTAATAAAAAATATTGAAAGACAAAAGGTGCATGTTCTATCCATGAAAATCACAGATACAACACGTATGTGAAAAATTGACGTCTCAATGAGACTTTCGACGCAGTAGCAGAATTACCTGTTTGTTTTTTCAACCCAAAATATGACAAGGTATTGCAGTTCAGTAGCAATCATATTGCTTACCGGTATATCTGTATACATACAGGTGAGCCCATAGAAGGAAGAAATTTTAAGAAAATGAAAGTCTGGGCAACTGTTTCATTTTTTGCAAGTTTTAATACATCTCCTCTAATGTTTCTACTTCCCTTTTGTATTTTATGAGTCATTACAAAAAAAATAAAATAACCATGCGTCCTGCGAGACTCTAGTTTTTCTGTTGTCCTTTATAGCCTCGTACTCTTTATAATGGTATCTTATCTTCTATGCCATCCTTGCCAGACACTATGCCGTCATCTTCCCATCAGAGTTACGTAGTCAGCAATCAGAAACCATCTGTCTGCAATTGGAGAATGCTGAAGGAGAGACCAACGTGAAAATGTCACTGAACCTAGGAAACAAGGACTCCACTCTAATAGAAAAATCATTCCAGCAAAACACCCCATTCACCTGCTTCAACTTCCAGGTAAAATTTGGATAATCCCTTTAAATCAGATCTGTCAACAGATTTCCAGATTTCACATAATAAACTGAATACATTAATAAATAGATATCTTAGACCTAATGATCTTGGTGTATTCACTTTAAAAATTGACATCAGATAAGCTGTTTAATCCTTATATTAAAATTTTAGGGGCACTGCTATAGCTTATAAGTTCAAGTGTATTAAGTCTCCACCCACCCAGCTTGACTGACAGCTGCAGCTTGTACTGAGCAGTGTGAGATCTCAGCAGTGAGGAGGGTCACTGAGAAGCTAAGTGGCTGGAAATTGAGTTAAACTTTTAGAGAGGATTATATAGCCATACTGTCATGGATTTTCAAAGTAACTACATCATCCCCACCAGGTCTTACAGACCTACTTAATAATGTATAGAGTTTGTATTTTGAAATCTGGTGACAGATCTGTTTTATGGTAAAACAAAATCTACAAAATAGCTAAAGAAGATATATTACAAAACTGCTGGATTTCATTAACTAAACAATGTAAGAAAACACTGAGATGCTTTTGTATATTAGCAAAATATATATGTGTATGGTTTAATTTTATTTTGGCAGGTTCCCATTCCTGAAGAAGATGTGTCAGTCGGCACAATAACTCTCTCCCTTGAAAGCTCAGGGGAATTAGTTACCAATACTAGTAAAGTCCTTGTAAAGAAGCAACTATCCAAAACTTTTGTCCAGACAGACAAACCTGTGTACAAACCAGGACAAACTGGTAAGAAAACATATGTAACATAATATCACACCATACTAACAAAACCCCTAAGGTTTCAATTCATATTATACCTATACATACAGAATATCATAGACATCTCCTGACCGACTATTGCAATATCATGATTTTTTTTTTTCAAGTAAAATAGTTAATAGACAGTCTATTGTTGATGTTGTGGTCTCTTTATATGCTAATTTTCATTGTTGAAAATGTTTATTGGGCTGTGCAAGGTGTTTGTGGTGGCATGTACATCTGTAAAATGCATATACTTTACCCCTGCCTGGCTAGTAGAGTTCCAGTGTTAGGGGTATGTTAAAGGGGTTGTCCACTACTAGGACCTCCCCTTCATAAACTAAATGTTTGGCCCCTATAAAAAAAACGACATTCACCTCCCGTGCTGGCTCCATTACAGCAGCATCAGCACTCGCGGTCACTGGTCTGTGATGCGGTGAAATGACACGTGGTCCCCGACACCCTATCAGCACTGGCATAACTTTCTCCACCTCCTGTCGAATTGAACAAAAAGAAGAAGTCAGAGATCAGCTGTAGCCTGGACTTCTGCTTTATGCTCAGTTCGTATGAAGGCGGGGACAGTGACGCCAGTGCAGATTGGGCACCGGGCATCATGTGTCATTCCACAGCATCACATCAATCGGACCACAAGTGCCGACACCATTGGAATGCTCCAGCATGGAAGGTGAGTATAAGTTTTTTATTTTATCGGGGCCAAACATTTAGTTTAAGAAGGTACAAATAGATATGAAAAATATCACTGGCGCTCACCACTGGTGCCCACTTGGTAAGTGGGAGTGACTAATAGAATCCCCCAGCTGCTGGTATCCTCAGAGAATGTGCCAATTCTGTGAAAAACAATGGATATACTAATAACTAATACCGCGCATAGGTGATTAGAATAACATACTCCTGGCCACAGAGGTGCGACCACAAAACTTGAATATGTGCAATAGTTCAATATGAAACTGCCACACTACGAGTAATGATATAACCAATTACTGACTGCTTAGCAGGCTATCCGCCTACTTACTCCTTTCGGTGTGCACTGAACTTGCAAGTATATTTCCCGGTTAGTATAAAGGTTAACACATATGCTGCCCGCAATTAATGGATGTATAATAATGGATGTGTTGAACTCTTACCGTGTTGGAGTGTGGTCGGCAGAATGATGTGTGCTACAATGAACTCCCGTAAGGCTGCTCATGGTGGATCCCGGGGGTGGCGTGCAGCGTCTCGCCAGTAGCAGTGGCAGATTAGGGGCAAGGTTTACCTGCGAATGGTAGCGATCAGGTAGGCACACGTGTGCTGGTGCAACCACAACCAGTGTAGGATGTCGCTACTCAGTGTAGAGCCAGGGAACGTCCCGGCCGGAGGCGTCCATGGTTACACTGGAAAAATATGGCTGCCGCTGACAAGCGGCATGTGACGTCACAGGCCTACGGAGCCTCACTTAGGCCAAAAAGCAAACCGACACGTTTTGAAGGGTAAATGCCCTTCTTCATCAGGGTTATAGCCCTGTAGGAGAGCTCCTCTTCTATATATACCTTCGCTACACCTATGTGCCTACCCCCTAGACCTCTAGAACCCGCCCCAGTAGCCTAGATTCATGTTAGCCTGAGATTATTATTATTATTATTATTTATTTATATAGCACCATTGATTCCATGGTGCTGTACATGAGAAGGGGTTACATACAAGTTACAGATATCACTTACAGTAAACAAACTAACAATAACGGACTGATACAGAGGGGCGAGGACCCTGCCCTTGCGGGCTTACATTCTACAGGATTATGGGGAAGGAGACAGTAGGTTGGGGGTTGCAGGAGCCCCGGTATTGGTGAGGCGGTAGCTTCGATAGTGATGAGGCGGCAGCGGTGTCAGTGCAGGCTGTAGGCTTTCCTGAAGAGATGAGTTTTCAGGTTCCGTCTGAAGGATCTGACTGTGGTTGATAGTCGGACGTGTTGGGGCAGAGAGTTCCAGAGGATGGGGGATATTCGGGAGAAGTCTTGGAGGCGATTGGATGAGGAGCGAATAAGTGTGGAGGAGAGAAGGAGGTCTTGGGAGGACCGGAGATTACGTGAGGGAAGATATCGGGAGATTAGTTCAGAGATATATGGAGGAGACAGGTTATGGATGGCTTTGTAGGTCAGTATTAGTAATTTGAACTGGATACACTGAGGGAATGGGAGCCAGTGAAGAGCTTTGCAGAGGGGGGAAGCAGAGAAGTAGCGAGGAGATAGATGGATTAGTCGGGCAGCAGAGTTAAGGATGGACTGGAGAGGGGCAAGGGTGTTAGCAGGGAGGCCACAGAAAAGGATGTTGCAGTAGTCAAGGCGGGAGATGATGAGGGCATGCACAAGCATTTTAGTAGATTGAGGGTTGAGGAAAGGACGGATTCTGGAGATATTTTTGAGCTTGAGGCAACAGGAGGTGGAAAGAGCTTGGATGTGCGGTTTGAAGGACAGGGCAGAGTCGAAGGTTACTCCGAGGCAGCGGACTTCGGGTACGGGGGAAAGCATGATGTCATTGATTGCGATAGATAGGTCAGGTAGGGAAGATTACCGCCTATTGCCACACCACAGAATCTGACCCCCCTACGGTATCAGGATACCCAACCATACATGACCGATGTCAGATGTGATTCAAAACCCTACATAATATATATGTATATGGACCATGTACAAAAACTGTGTGTGAGAAAAGAAAAAAAGGGGAAGAATTTAAAATTACATTTGCCCAAACCTATGTGCAAATATCTCTTTATTGTTAGATTGCTGAAACCACAGAAATGATGTTCTATTGACGCCCCTCACATGCTAACCGTATATCAAATAGTACACCATAAAAAATATATATATATATTATTAAAATGTACATATGCCCACATACATATGAATATAGATAAATATAGATATAAAAATAAATAAATATAAAAACCTGTGTGTCCACTACACCTACATGTACGTGCATATGGATTGTGACATTGGAACTTGGCAGTATTCCCAGAACCGCAACACTTTAAGAAAACTGCCCGTAGATGCTTGTTTAAAAATATATATGATAAAACACCCTATTATATAAATTACACGATTGAGTCAGAATGGATATTCAGGTTAGACTGCCGCCCTTACCCCTAAGGGCCTGAACCATGAATTTGAACTACATGCATTCTAATGGGATATGTGGGGGTTCGTGTAGAATTTATATAATAGGGTGTTTTATCATATATATTTTTAAACAAAAACTCATTCAAAATTAATTGTGGGAAAATTCCAAAAGTTTTAGTGACTGTGTTTTTTTTGTCACAGTGAAGTTCAGAATTCTATCCCTTAATGAAGATTTCAAACCAGAAAATATTTTGGTAAGTCTTAAATAAAACTAACAGCAAAAAAGGAAAAGAAAAATAAGATAATTTTGTAATTTATTGGTGATGGACCTTATGGTGGTAATAGTGGCCCATACACTTCTACTGTATAACTCCAAAAAATGATGTAATGTTTAATCAAATCCCAATACGAAGATATTTTCCCTTAGCACCATATTTAACAAACCATTGTGATTGACTAATAAACTCAATAATTTAGAATTTGTATTCCCTTTATATTTTGGAAATGATATTCCTTTCAAAAAGCTGCAAAAATTCTAAACATCTTTTTTTTCTTAGATCCCTGTGGTTGAAGTACAGGTAAGAAAATACATATAGGCAAAGTAATATTGATGTAAGACATCATTTATTGTATGCAGGAATGCTTAGAATAAAAACGACAATAGTCTTTTTGTGTTTTTTTGTGATCGTTTTAGAATGAAAATTTTTTAGTTGATCTTAAAAAATGTCATCGATCAATGTGGTTGTTGTTTTCTGGTTGTTCTTTTTAGGACCCAGATAAAAACAGGATTGGTCAATGGTTGAATGTGAAGCTTAATCAGGGGATTGCTGAGCTCTCGCTTGCTCTTTCCTCGGAGCCCACCTTGGGGGAATATTCCATTAAATTGAAAGACACATCCCATACCTTCACTGTGGAGGAATATGGTGAGGAAACCTTTTTATTTCCGATGTGTAACATGTGTTTGCTTAATGTAATCTAACTGCTGGCTGTTCTCTTTTCAGTGCTTCCAAAATTTGAGGTCAGTGTCCAGTTCCCTAAGTATGTTCTGTTTAACAGCGAACAGTTTCCAGTTAAAGTTTGTGGCAAGTGAGTAAAAAAAAACTAAAACATTTTTACTACAATTTAGGCTTTGCTTGTATTTTATGAAAGGATCAGGATTCTAATAGATCCATAATGGGGTGTTTTTAACAGTTAGAAACAGAAATGTAAAGAAACCTGAATTTGTTGACAGGTTTCCAATTTTAAAGAGTAAAATTGCATTGAAGATGTTGCTTGATAACCTTATGGAAAGCCTAACTAAAATAACTAATGACAGTTACCTTCAGTATTAGTAAGGCCTCATTCAGTTGTCCATTTTTTTTCACATGCGATAAAAACAGACCCATTTTTGGGGATCAGCGTTTCATCTAAGTGTCATTAGATTTTGGTCCAAGTATCATCAACTTTTCTCATATATGAAAAAAATGCTATTCTTTTCCTATCTAGGAGTCTATGAAAATCAGACCAAACTTGGACAACATCCAAGTGCTGTCCAATTTTTTCTCAAATCCGTAGACTTGCATTGCCAATTTTGATCCAACACTCGGATCAATAGTAGACATGTCTCCATGATTTTCTGTGGACTACTCGGTCCGTGAAAAATCATGGACATTAGAACAACCCCATTCACTATTATGGATATGGGAGCTATCCATGAAAAACACAGATAGCACTAACATGCAACAAAAACTGATGTCTTAGTGAGCCCTAAGGTGGGCCAAGGAATGTGACTCATATTGGATTTGAGATATCTTCAAGCTGCTGTGACTACTCTCCAAAATGGGGATGTTGACCCTATTCATTTTTTAAGCTAGACACTTTTATTATTATTATTATTTAATGGCCTTCAGCTCTATCTCGAGCCATGTTGACTAAATGGATGAACGATCTGTAGTAAGATCGATCTTGTGCAAGCCTAGATAGGTCCATCAGGGTCTTTTCCGCCATTATCTTGATAGTATCAAGACATCGTGTTGCTGGTCTTCCACATCACCTTGTTCCTTCAATTCTTCTGACCATGATGTCCTTCTCCAGTGATTGAAGCTAGACCTAGACCAGAGGTGTCAAACTGCATTCCTCGAGGGCCGCCAACAGGTCATGTTTTCAGGATTTCCTTAGCATTCCACAAGGTGCTGGAATCATTCTGTGCAGGTGATTAAATTATCACCTGTGCAATACAAGGAAATCCTGAAAACATGACCTGTTGGCGGCCCTCGAGGACTGCAGTTTGACACCTCTGACCTAGACAGTGCATGTTCATTCTGCTATCGATCTGAGAAGCAGGACTAATGGTCCTCCATTTAGAAATAAAACTCATGTTTATCTTTGATTAAAAGGTTATAAATGTAGGGTCAGAATTTTATTAATGTATGTCTTATACGAGGTTCTTTAAGTTTTGTTGTTTCTTTTTGTAAAATTGTATTTTTGCCATTTTTCAATATCACACCTTTTATGCCCTTTCTATGTATTGAATTTCTTGTCTGTTATTAAAATTAATCTGTATAATTTTTGTAATATTCCTTTAGATACACATATGGGAAGCCAGTCCAAGGGGATTTTACAGCTTCAATTTGTCGTGAACGTTATTCCTATTTCTATTGGAGGGGGAATGCAAATGAACCCCCCATATGTGCTAACTTCAGTGGAAAGGTGAGGTTCTATTTTCCATTTAATGAAGTAGAAGGTATTAAATAAGTTAAAAAAAAATCTCCCCTTTTCTCACATACAGCACATTATTAAATCTTTATTAGAACTAGTTGATTTATCCAACTTGACTACTGACTTGATCTATGAGGCTGCATAAATAGGACCACATTCCCTTACTTCTTGCAGTCTTGTGGACCTATCTATGACTAACTTTGTCCTAATTTATTGTAAATTTATTTATTTATTGAAAAATGACTGCCTACAAAGAAGCCTCTAGAAATAGGAGTAAAAGTCTATGGGGCCAATTCATAAAGATGGGCGATTTCTATGACAATTTTGATCCACATTGCACAGGATAAAGACAAGCAAAATTAATTAAGGGGAGTGTGTAATTAATTTGTTCCATCTTCCAGCTGCTTTACATCAATATCAGAAATGTAATCCAGTAAGGTCCCATAGAAAAAAAAGAACAAGTCCTGGATAACCCCTTTAAGACCGTTTTTTCTCTTTAAGCACGATCCAATAAAACATCGGCTCGCACTTGGGCCAATGTTATTTTATGGGGCAGTGCACTATTTTTTTTCATCCTTAAATCGGATCGCACTAGACCATGCAAGTCAATGAGTTCATGGAAGACAATCAGACTGCACTTGAATGTCATCCAAGTACCATCCAATTTTCATGTACAGACAGAATGGAAAAGATGGAGAATTTTTTTTCCATCTTCTGCTTATCTGAAAAAATCAGACCACACTCTGATCATAGTGGATCAAACTGTAATCAGAATGTGAATAGCATAATCAGACTGATTTTCTGGGATAAAAAAAATACTGTTGTAATGACACTGACGGTGTCACTAGCGCAGCATAGGGGGCGCTATCAGAGGGCACGTGAACCTGAGACTAAGCAGTGAGCACAGGACCTGGAACAAAGCAGTCAAGTGAAAACAGGGGGCGGAGTCACCACGCGTGTGGCCAGGGAAGGCAGCTGGGAGTGCGGAGTACAGGACACAGAACGAAAACGTAGTCAAAGGAGAGCCAAGGGTCAAAAACCAGATGAGAGTGTGGTACCTAGAGATTAGACAGAGAGTAAACTGAGACGAGCCAAGGGGTTAGATAACCAGGAAGGACAGGGCAGTACAATGCACAATACAGAGGCAAAAGTCAGGGGAAAAACTGGGTCATACACAGCAAAACTCACATGCACAGAGGCACAACGATTACGGATCGGTAACCTGGGTCAGCAACCACAAACCGAGTATACAGAAGTATCAACGTCACCAAACCCAGGAACTGCCAACATTAGTCGCCTCAGAACCAAAGAGAGGCGGACTAGAATTAACCCTGACCTGCCAGGATGGAGGCGGAACTATCCGGTCAGAGTCATGACAAAGGTTATGTAACCTTAGCCCGATTCTGACATTTCATACAGTTGTTATTAATGACCCTCTATCATGACAATTAAAATTGACTATACATTTGTCATGTTTATAGTCATCCTACGTGGTGCCTTCCATTTCTTTATTGCACTCTCCTTGACTGAGAACCATCTTCTGGTCTTCCTGAATTCAAGATGGCCAACACAGTGGCATGGAGAGCACAATGGTAAATCTAAACCATGCCTCGATGGCTTTTCCACGGAGACGTGGTTTTGACTTATCACTGCTCTCTGCCAATGCGGTAACTTTCTTAGGTGCAGGAGGCCTGGGACATTGGACTTAGTGGACGAGGCAGCGAGAGGCAAATGGGCGATGCCAGGTAGGGTTAATATAGATGTGAAATGCATTGTCACTTTTTAGTACCAGGCTGGAAGATCATTTTAGTTGCATGACTCTTGAATCTCAGTTGTTTCTCCCACACAGTTGGACAGATCTGGCTGCCATACTATTGAGGTCACGTCTGGACTTTTTAAGCTAAACGAAACTAGCATGAGAAATGAACTTAAAGGCTCTGCTTCCATTACAGAGGACGGGACTGGTAAGTATAACTTATTCTAGACGTTTAGATGCTTTTTAACTATTACGAAGTAATTAGATTAAGTTCAATTATGTTAAAAGTCAAAGTGAGATATGATCTTATAATCAGTGTCTGAAGTTTAACTGCCCTACAGCTTTACAGATGGAGCAGAAGAAGGAGTTGTGTCTTGGTTTTCGTATCTTATGGGGGCCCAAAAATAGTTGGTGTTCTGGTAGATGCATTACTTTAGGGAACACATGCTTCAATTTTATCTCCGATTGTCATTTCACTGAAAATAAGAGTAGTCATGTTCTTCCGGCCTTCCAACTGCACAGGTAAAAAGAAAAAACTATTTAGGTGCAAATACCAGTCAGCCCCTGAACTGTACCAATTCTCATGGTCTGTAATTTGCCATCCACTTTTTTTGAGTAGGCAGTTTCTCTTCTCCAGCATTCTGCCATGACGTTCCCATTACTACCCAACATGCATAGAGTCTGCCTTTGTCCAATCACCTGCTCTGAACCGAAATCCTTCCTCTCTATTATGTCTGTATGTCTGTGTGCTTGTCAAACAGAAAAGGAGCAGAGAGACAAAAAGTCCAGCTCCGCTTTCTGTAATCCATCTCGACATCTCTGCTGCTAGGGATGGATTATATTTTACAACAGGCAGTGATTTCCCAAAATGCAAAGAGCTTGCCAATGTCCAATAACGTGCTAGCGCTAGATTTAAATGCCCACCATTCTGTTTTGTCTGCATGCAGTTTGTTAGACAGAAAAGAAGGAGCAGAGGGATAATAAGCCAATCTCCACTTTCTGCAAATTTGTCTCGACATCTCTGTTGATAGAGATGGATTACACTTGACAACAGGTAGTGGATAGCTACGCTAACAGACAGGAGACACCTGGTGGTCAGCACTTTGTAGTGATTTTGGGGGGCTGAAAATGTCATATTTGATTAATAAGGAACTTTGCAATTTTGCTAGTCGTTGCATTGGCCATCATATAAGATTACATTGGCTCAAACAACAGTGACTATTCAAGCTAAATGGTAAGTTAGAATGTTCTGTATTAAATGGGGTTTCCACCCCTTTGATTCTGATCACTTACGCTTTATCCATATCAGATTGATGGGGGCCTGACATTCGGCCTCCTCGCTGCTTGCAACTCATTGATTGATTAACTGCTTTCAACCCTGGCAGATGCTGGATGTAAACAGTGTATGGAGCAAAATTCCACTTCTCCTTCACACTGTTTAATGGATGCTACCAGATATTGCAGATCAGCTCCCGTTATAATAGTCAATATGACCAAAAACACCATGATCAAGCAACACAGGATTCTCCTTGATAGTATGTGAATTAGGCTGGAATCACATGACTGTAGATTCCTTCATCCGAGAGAATTGGGTCAATTATGCTAATGACACTAATCAATTCAGAGTTTGATCTGAGTGTCAGCTTAGTGCGATCCGATTCTTTCAGATGAGAGAATCAGCGCACACTGTGAGGAGAAGCTGGAAAATAAAATTCTTCCATTGTTTCAGATGTCATCCGAGTACAGTCCAATGATTTCTACAAACCGGTAAACTTGAATGGGCAAGTCTCGCATGATTTACACATGAAATTCCAGCATGCTGCCATTTTTTTCTCACTCCGAATCTGTATGAAAAAAAAAAAATTGTTAATCTGCACTGCCCCATAGTATAGCATTGGTCCAAGTGCTGTCCAATAAAAAATTGGATAGCACTTATCTGATTAATATGGTACTGTGAGCGAGTTTAGGTTGATAACATAAGAGAAAAGGAAGGAGTGAAGATGGCAAGGAGTAAAAAAACAGCAACCCTGAATTGTGCTCTACAAAGAGGTTAAAAGGAGAAATACAGGTAAGTAAAAATGGTCGGGGCTAAAAAGTAAATTAGTACGCTGCTGCTGATTTCCCTACTCTGATCTCCATGGCATATTTGTGTCTATAATAATTAAGTTCTAAAAGAAATGTAAGAATACAAATGAAATGATACATTATAAGATTTTTCTCCCAATGTTCTCTCTTGATGTAGGAGTGGAGCTATCGTCAACCGGACAATCCAGTGTAACCAACGTCATCAATAAAATATCATTTATTAATGCTGACACTAACTACAAGGCTGGCATCCCATACACTGGTGTGGTGAGTCACTTTGTCCTCCTGTTCCCTGTTTTGAAGGTCAATTTCAGATTTTATAAACTGTATTCTAATTTTCCTTTTAAAGATTAAAGTAGTGGATGCTGGAGATGTTCCTAAACCAAACATTAAAGTTTCCCTGATGCATAAATATGGATCGGAAGGCAAAATGTTAGTGACCGATGAGAATGGACAAGCATCGTTTACGCTAAACACAACCGACTGGAAAGACTCCATGTACTTGACGGTATGCTTATTTGTCAGCAGCAGTTAATATTTATTTTCATGTACTTTTAGAATATAGGTGATAAATTATAAAAAATACATTATTATAGGGGACTAAAATGTGTAAGGAAAAGTTGCCTTCGAATCGACTGTACTGCAAATTGTCAAAATATTATTCCATTATTGCTGCCTTTCACTTTGACCAAACTCCTATGCCAGTGATGGAAAGCTCCTACAGTGGGGGAAATAAGTATTTGATCCCTTGCGGATTTTGTAAGTTTGCCCACTGACAAAGACATGAATAGTCCATAATTTTAAAGGTAGGCTAATTTTAACATTAAAAGCTAGAATATAAAAAATAAAATCCAGAAAATCAAATATATATATATATTTGCATTTTGCAGTGAGAAATAAGTATTTGTTCACCTAACAACCATTAAGAGTTAAGACCAGTTAGACGCTCCTAATCAACTCGTTACCTGCATTAGAGACAGCTGTCTTACATAGTCACCTTTATAAATGACTCCTGTCCACAGACTGAATTAATCAATCAGACTCAAACCTATACAACATGGGCAAGACCAAAGAGCTTTATAAGGATGTCAGGGACAAGATCATAGACCTGCATAAAGCTGTAATGGGCTACAAAACCATAAGTAAGACGCTGGGTGAGAGAAGGAGACAACTGTTGGTGCAACAGTAAGAAAATGGAAGAAATACAAAATGACTGTCAATGACATTGATCTGGGGCACCATGCAAAATCTCACCTCGTGGGATATCCTTGATCATGAGTAAGGTGAGAGATCAGCTTTAAACTACACGGCGGGAACTTGTTAATTATCTCAAGGCAGCTGGGACCACAGTCACCAAGAAAACCATTGGTAACACATTACACCGTAAAGATTTAAAATCCTGTAGTGCCTGTAAGGCCCCCGTGCTCAAGAAGGCACATGTGCAGGCCAGTCTGAACTTTGTGAACCTGGATGACTCTGTGAGTGATTGGGAGAAGGTGCTGTGTCAGATGAGGCAAAAATTGAGGTCTTTGGCATTAATTCAACTCGCCGTGTTTGGAGGAAAAGAAATGATGCATATGACCCAAAGAACACGTCCTCACTGTCAAGCATGGAGGTGGAGACATTATGTTTTGGGGGTGTTTCTCTGCTAAGGGCACAGGACTATTTCACCGCATCAATGGAAGAATGGATGGAGCCATGTACGGTAAAATCCTGAGTGACAACCTCCTTCCCTCCACCTGGACATTATAAATGGGTCGTGGCTGGGTCTTTCAGCAAGACAATAACTCAAAACATACAGCCAAGGCAACAAAGGAGTGGCTAAAAAAAAAGCACATTAAGGTCATGGAGTCGCCTAGTCAGTCTCCAGACCTGAATCCCATAGAAAACTTATGGAGGGAGTTGAAGCTCCAAGTTGCCAAGCGACAGCCTCAAAATCTTAATGATTTAGAGATGATCTGCAAAGAGGAGTGGACCAAAATTCCTCCTGACATGTGTGCAAACCTCATCATCAAATGCAAAAAACATCTGACTGCTGTGCTTGCCAACAAGGGTTTTGCCACCAAGTATTAAGTCTTGTTTGCCAGAGGGATCAAATACTTATTTCTCACTGCAAAATGCAAATAAACTTATATAATTTATACAATGTGATTTTCTGGATTTTATTATTGAAATTCCATCTCTTAATGTTAAAATTAACCTACCCTTAAAATTATAGACTGGGCCAACTTACAAAATCAGCAAATACTTATTTCCTCAACTGTATTTAATTCTTTGGTTTCAAAAGATAAAGCAGGTGTCACCAGAATTTTGGCACAAAACTGCAGAAAATTGTAAAAGTTTTAGAAAAATGTTGTGACTTATCTTTTTTACTCTAGTACTCCTGCTCTGCAAACTTTTTATAAAGTGGATGTATTTGTGGCGGGATGGGAAACGGCCTAGTGTGCCCCAAGAAATTAATCACAATTTATACCACATTGGTAGCATACATTGCAACAGAAATATACTCCGGCTTCTAACTTCTAACACATTTCCAGCTTTGGTGAATAACAGTTTAAAGATTTACCAAATTCAATAAAGAGGCACCAACTTCTTAAATGCCGCAACCTTCCTTTTCCTGAGACTGTCATAAAAATGGAATAATAAGTGAAAACAGAATGATAAGTGAGAATTAAAATGGTGCTATATATTTATTTTATTTAAAGGCTCGAACAGACGTGAAGATAGAACCATATATTTATGGTAGATCCCAAGCTAATTTTGGTGAAGCCTCACAACGTGTCATCCCCTTCTACTCTCGGAGCAAGAGCTTCTTGAAACTTGATTCTTTGGATCATGCCTTACCATGTGAGGGCCGTCAAGATGTCCACATGAAATACATCATTAGTCACACAGACCTGAACGAGGTCGAAAAGTTATCCCTGCATTACCTGGTGAGACATATGACATATGAATTTGTGTGATTTTAATTAATACTTTTATCAGAATACCAATGTGACTTTTCTTTTGCCCTATGCCATAACATGCCCCACAAAGATCACATCAGAAATGAATGCTTTGGCAATAGCTACAGTAATTTCAATGGCATCCAGATCCTTATATTTCATCTAATCAGAAGGTAAATCGTGGAGGAAAGGGGTTATGGAGGAAGCCAATGTAGTTGCCAGGCCCCTGTACAGTAGATAAAGTTGGCCATATATATTGAATTTCATCATATGTCATATCTACTATATAATTGTCTAAGGGTCACTTCCGTCTGTCTGTCTGTCTGTAACGGAAATCCCAAGTCGCTGATTGGTCGCGGCAAAACAGCCACAACCAATCAGCGACGGGCACAGTCCGGCGGCAAAATGGCCGGTCCTTCCTCCAGCGCAGTCAGTGCCCGCTCCATAATCCCCTCCAGTCAGCCCTCACACAGGGTTAATGGCAGTGTTAACGGACTGCACTCTGTTAACGCAGCTATTAACTGTGTTATATAATACGTGGCTGTGCAATATACTACGTGCCTATGCAATATACTATGTGGCTCTACAATATACTACGTGGCTATGTTATATACTACGTGGCTCTGCTATATACTACGTGGCTGACCAATATACTACATGCCTGTGCAATACACTATGTAGCTGTGCAATACACTATGTGGCTATGTTATATACTACGTAGCTCTGCTATATACAACGTACGCTGTGTTACATGCTACGTAGCTCTGTTATATACTACGTAGCTATGTTATATACTACGTCGGTTGTGTTATATACTACGTCACTGTGCAATATAGTACGTAGTCTGTGCTATATACTACCTACATATTCTAGAATACCCGATACGTTAGAATCGGGCCATCTAGTATTATATAGCCATGTGTATTTATAATTGCTTATTTTACCTTTCTACCCAGCTAATTCTTATCTTTTCTCTGCTCTGTGTAGAAACAGGAAGTTTTTTTTTCCTTGTATGAGTCATCATTAGAACTACAACTATACATCATGGCAAAGTCCTTGGCAGGAGGAAAAAGCAAAGCAGCGCGGTCAGGAGTTGAAGGGGTAGAGCAGGACTGCCAGAGAATTTGCAGTGATGGAGAACTGTAGATCTAATGATGACTAAAGTAGGGAAAATAGACCTCCTGTTTCTACATAGAGATTAGAAGAATTCAGCTGGTCAGTTTTTAATGACGCGATGTCATAGACCTAATGGAAAACCTAAGAATTAACTGCGTAGAAAGGCAAAATGAGCAGTTGTAAGTACACAGTGCTGTACAATATGATGATTGAAATACATTAATAGGATAAAAATGTTGATGTGAGCTTTGCCGCATAACTTAGAATAAAAGCCAAACCCAGAATCTCAATATATGGTCATGCTAACCTATCTACATATAGGTAGAATAACTGCAAAAAGTTATAAAAAAAAGCTATAATGACGAGATTCCAAACTTCTAGCATTAGCTCCCTTCACCAGTCTCTTTAATAACGAATGTATTAAGTAGACACGATACATTTTTTAAAATAATACAATCGATAATTAATTGCATTTAATATAACTTATAAATAAAGAATAAATCTTGTGTATGGCTTTATGCATTTTTATAATATAAAATTACATTCTCAGGTAATACCGCTATACAGTGCTATTTGGCTTAGGTTATTCCTAGGATTCTCTAAGTAAGGAGGTGCTAGGAAATTTTTTTTGTCCTTAAGGGAAAAATGGCAAAATTTCAATGGAAAATGTTTAAAAAATAACTCAAAGGAAACTAGACTCTAATATGTTATCCTCTTCATTATTATCATCATCCTCATTATCAGTCTCATACTTATCACCACCATACTTATGACCAGAGATGAACAAATCTTTTTGAATTAAAATATGCCAACTTTGTTAAGTTTTTTCAAAAAGATTAGCAGCGCAGAATCGCAAGTACTACAATTGCCCTGAAAAAATGTGTATAACACTGAGATCTCCTAGGACTGTATCCAGTCTCTTTCAAGTTCTTTAATGCAAACACAGCCATAATAATGACAAAGTGACCTCAACCTGTATGGCTATTCAGAAACAGGTGGTAACCATTGTTCACTTCTGTGCTATCAAACACTCTTTCTGTTGCTAAGCTGTGAGCTGTGACGTCATCTCACTATCCAGATTCACCACAAAGTGGCTACTGCATTCCCTGTCTCTGCTTTTATACAGTCTATTATAGTCCCTCCTGATTTGTTGTATTATACCAAGAGATGTTATAGCTGCAAAGTATTTGCCAGGCTTAGAGAATTCCTAAAAAAATCATTGTGAGGTCGATTTGCATCGCGTCATCATGCTCATCTCTACTTATGATTATTATTTTTTTTATAGTTGGTTTCTGAAGTTACTATTAAAGACTCAGGCACCGTGGAAATTAAAACTGAAAACACTAATGAAGGTGAGGCATTCATTTAAAATGATAGTTGTCGAATTTAATACTTTAAAGTCTACATAGATGTTCAATCTTTTTTATGGCAAAAAATATACATCAAAATGTCACTTTATTCTTTGAGATAATCATAGGATATCATAAAGAGTAAAGAGCAGTGTTCACCAACTCCAGTGCTCAAGAGTCACTGACAGACCCTGCTTTCAGGATTTCCTTATTATTGCCCAGGTGATGGAATAACTACCCATGCAATAGTATGGAAATCCTGAAGAAGGCATGGACTGTTGGTGACTCTTGAGGACTGGAGTTGGTGAACACTCGTATAGAGCTCTAATCTGCTCTTAAAATTTGAATCTAAAGTCTACTTATGCTGAGACTAATCACATATGAATAATGTATGAGCAAAAAAATAATAATAGTACCCAAAAGTATTTACACATTCTAGTAAATTCATTGGTTGCTAAACTATTTGTTCCTACCACTCACACTACTTAACTACCGTACTTAGCGAAGAATATAATGTACTCATATACAAAAAATAAGTTATCAAAAAGCCTAAGAGGCTAAGACCATTTTTTCGTCTTTCCAATTTTCTCACCGGTCCTGATGAGGATGGTGTGTTGAAGTCAGACACTTCTGATTCATCAAGAGGTGCACCCCTCTTTACGAATCTGCACCATCTGATGAGTGTCGTGTTCCTCACTGCACGCCATGCCAGAAATCTTACTTCAATCTCCTACTGCAGTAAGATTTCTGTCATAGGGAATGCTACAGCTCAGCACGAGTTAGACAAGCTGTGGATTCACGCCCCTACCACAACCCTTTCATACCTCAGGTCCACCCATTTTAGTAAAGCAGAAAGGAACTGGCGTGAAAATGTCAAAAGTAGAAAAACTTTTTCTCAACGTCGAGTTGCATAAACATTTTTAACATTTCATCAGAGTTCTGGTGAAATTGCTTTGATGAATCGGAGCCTTAGTTAGGTTAGTGTTAGTGTGAACCAGGCATTGCCATATGCAGCTTAGCCTTAGATTGGCTGATTGTGGAATATCAAATAGTGCCAAAATAATGCATCCATGCTGCACCCAAATAATCCTGACAGTTGCCTAAAGAACACCTAAAGACCACCCTCCTACTGACTAACTAATGGAATGTAGCTGCATTTGATCCATATGTTGGGATCAGTAGTTAGACTGCACAACCAAGATGAATTGCAGTGTAGAGCTCCAATAACCGAGCTAGAAGCCCAGATGATCAGGTGGCCTTGTGGAAAGATACATCGGACACCAAAACAGAGACATTCTGCATTTTGATCTTCTTAAAATAAAAATGTTATTAAAGCTCTCTGAAAATGCATTAAAAAAACGCTTATGTTTTGGATCCTATCTATATCCTTGGTCATAGCTGTGGTCTGACGTAGTGAAGAATGTCTGATATCTTGGATTTAAAGATGTCCAGACCAGATTTGGCCTGTGTGACTGCTCACATCACAGCAATTTGGTCACTATGTGACTAAGCCCAAGGCTAGCACCATGCAAAGTTCAGACAGTGGCTCAGATTCTATGATCTTGGTTGTATCACTGATCTCGTCATCCACTCAAGCACCAGTCATTCTCTGAAACATCATGTTCTGCCTAAAGACAATGATTCTAATGCTTTAAGTAGATGATTCTACAGTATATGAAAAAGGTGAAATTCTGCAGTAAAATAGGTTAAAGTATAAATATTTTTTAAGAAGTGATTTTTTCATCACAGATATAAGTGGAGAGCTCACCGTGACCCTGCCTATACAAGCAGGCAATTCCAAGATTGTCCATGTTCTTGTGTACATCCTTCTGCCTAATGGAGAAATGTTAGCCGATGCCACAAAATTCAACATACTTAAATGTTTCAAGAATAAAGTAAGTAGACTTTGGTGTTGAAATTATATCAAGGGACATATAGTGCTATCATTGACCACATCATACAGTATGGATTCACTTTTTTGGGCTCTTGCGCTGGGTGAGGACTTATTTTTTGCAAGCCGGGCTGACATTTTTATTGTTATTATTTTGGGTTGTTTTGATCGCCCTTTATTGCATTTTATTGCGATGTTGTGGTGACCAAAAAACATACGGTAATTCTGGCGGTTTGATTTTTTTTCTTGTTATACCGTTTACCTATCGGATAATTATTTTTATATTTTGATAGATCGGGCGTTTCTGAACTCAGCGATACCAAATATGTGTTTTTGTTTTTTTTATGGGTCAAAAGGGGGTGATTGAACTTTTATATTTTTTAATATTTCTAAAAACATTTTTTGTCTTCTTTTTACTTGCTTCAATAGTATTTTTAGGAGACTTGAAGCTGTGATCTTCTGATCGCTTCTGAGCACATAGCAGGGCTTCAGCAAAAATCATCATCTTTTATGAACGTGGGCCACATTCGGCATTCATAGTAGATTAGCAATGACAAACACGGGGGTCTTCTGTATACCCCCAGCTGTCATGCCAACCTATCGCAGCCCTGCGATCATGTGACACCGGCACCAATGGGCGGAGCTAGTGAAGCTATTCCAGTGCTATCATGTTTAATGCTGCTGTCAGAGATTGACAGTGGCATTTAACATGTTAGCAGCTGCCGGAGGATCGTGATTCCATCCACAGCTATTAGGAGCACAAGACAACTGATCAAATCAGCCGTCATGAGCCAGAAAATATGTTGGCTTAGAGCCAGAGCCCGCATCAAAGGGGGATACATGACATATGATGTACCTATACGTCATAGGTCATGAAGGGGTTATCAAACTTTTAATGAATATATCTTGGAATAATAATAACTGGATGTATTTAAAAAAATGTTCCTATGCTGATATAATCTTATAAATGTGCCCCTGCTGTGTACTGTGTAACGGCTGTGTCTGACTGTACAGTGACATGGTCTGATCATACCACAGCTCCTGGGCAGGGGAGGAAGCAAAAGACTATACAGATGGTACTCCATGGGGATCACAGTTGATTCTTTCTCTGAGGTAAAACATCACTTACAAAAAGGCAGTGAAATGTTTTACCTCAAAAAATGAATAAGCTGTGATCCTCCACTGTAATTATCTGTATATTCTGTTTTGCTCCCTCCCTGCCCAGGAGCTGTGATATAATCAGATCAAGTACCTGTACGGTCAGACACAGCCATTACACAGTACACAGCAGGGGCACGTTCATAAGATTTTCTCAGCACAGGAACATTTTTTAAAAAAAAACATACAATTGTGGAAATTCTTATTATTCCAAGATCTATTAATTAAAATGTACTTTGTTCTTCTCCCGACTTTGCTCAGTGGATGATTTCACAAACACCCCTCTCCCGCTCTCTGACCACAACCTTCTTTCATTCTCTATCAAGAACTGCCATCCCACTCAGGTCACCCCCACTTTCCACACTTATAGAAACATACAGGCCATTAACACCCAGAAACTTATGAAGAACTTGCAGTCCTCATTGGCCCCAATCTCCTCCATCTCATGTCCTGATTCTGCTCTGAACCATTACAATGAAACCCTGCAAAGTGCCCTGGATGAAGATGCTCCTCCTATACATAGAGCAACTCAACACAGACGGCGACAACCATGGCACACGCTGCAAACATGCTTCCTGCAGCGATGCTCCAGGTGCGCCGAACGTCTGTGGAGAAAATCTAATCTACCCGAAGATTTCATCCATTATAAGTTCATGCTAAAAACATACAACTCTGCCCTTCACCTCTCCAAACAAACCTATTTCAACACCCTCATCACCTCGCTGCCCAATAACCCTAAACGTCTCTTCGACACTTTCCAGTCCCTACTCAACCCAAGAGAGCAGGCCCCAACCACAGATCTCCGCGCTGACGATCTGGCCAATTACTTCAAAGAAAAAATTGACCACATTCGACAGGAAATCATCTCCCAATCTCTTCATACCAGGCACTGTCCTCCCTCCCCCACTGCATCTAGTTCACTCTCTGACTTTGAACCAGTTACTGAAGAAGTAAGTGGAGCGCCCCCACACCGCCGCAGGGCCGAGGGGTACCCGGAGCCGGGCCTCTAGGTCTCAGTCCTGGGGTTGTCACGGTGGCTAGACCCGGTCCGTAGCCCTGTCTGTCAGTGGGGGACGTCCGGTGCAATAAGTGATGTTGTAGCGGTGCAGTTGTGGGGTGCAGGTCGCGGTAAATAACGAGGACACCAGGTTGCAGTCTCTTTACCTCTTTACTGAAGCTCTCTGGGTCCTCAGTCCGGAATACGGCTCACCAGGCTGCGCAAGTCCGGCCGGTCCAATGGCACTTCCAGAGCTCTCCTTGCAGGTGGAAATCGGTGCCTTCCTTCTAGCGCTATGTGTTGCAGTCCTTCCCTGCTGTGCTTACGGAAAGTACCCCACAACTGTTGTGTCTGTTTCTCGTGTTCCCTCACAACAACTTAATTCGCAATGATCTTCCTCGTCCCTCCAGATACTATGGTAGGAACGCACCCGTATGACGGGGAGGCTCGGAGATCTTCCGGGACTCTGTCTGCGCCCCTCTCCTGTTGGTACCCCCCTTTGCCTTCCTGGGTGATGCGTGAGACAGTCCGCCTCAAGCTAACTGCCCTGCCGTAGGTCTGAGGTATGGCTTGAAACTCTTTACCTCCTCGGCGTTCCGGCCACCGGTAGTGCGCCTCAGTGAGGTGCTGCCTCTTTCAGCACAACCCTCACTGGTATCTCCTTTCGCTTGATTTCGTTTCTCACTCAGCACAATCTATCTCGCTTCTTAGTCCTTCCTTGGGCACCGCCGCTATGCTGAGCAGGCACGGTCCCTTTACGTTCTTTCCATGCCAAGCCTCTGCCAGGATCCCACCCCTGGCAGAGACCCTACAGTCTCTCCCTTCACAACACCCCCTGCCACAGGGTGTTGCTCCGTTCAATCCCGTCAGCGTTCTCTCTAACTTCCTGCCTGACCCCCAGTTTACCCACTATGGTGGGGAGTGGCCTAATGAATAGCACCCTTAGCTCCCCCCGGAGGCCCAGCTGTGAAATATATTGGTGTCTGTGATACCTGCTCAGAGAACTCCTTCCGTGCCATCGAACGCAGCATGGCCCCCCTTAGTGGCTGAACCATGCTACTGCAACGACCAGGACTCTGGGGCGCTGCACTCCCCCCTGGTTAAACACAGTACTCCGGGACTGGGAAGAAAAACAACAATACAGGTTAGCAAAAAGACATACAATTTTGTTGAGTGCAAATAACAATAAGTATACTTAAGTAGGCTTCCCTTTATGGGAGGTGAGGACACTTGTAACGTTACAAACATAGTCAACATTATAAATTACAGGCTATGCATAACTCCTGTTACCCAACCGGGTATTCTACTTAGTGCAAATTTTAAATAATAACTTAACATTGCCTTTAAGAAACTCACACTCTTAGTCTATCAAAGGCCTTCCTATAATCACATTATAAGGCATTTCAACTTTACATTCTCCTTCTTGTGAACCTGCAGGACCGCCTGTCCCTACGGCACCAGACCTACTGCCTCTCCTTTCTTTTACAGGACCGCCCTGTTCAGCCAGGGCCTACTGCCTTTCGCTACTATACACAGTATAGACATAACATTCCTTTCGGTTGAAGAACTCTGAGCCAGCTCTACTCGGCTTCTTTAAGGACTCACTCTCTAACCCCTACGGGTTCACTCTCTGTCCTTAGCAATAAAGTAACTTTTCAATGGGGACGCAGGGTTTACCTTCTATCCTCACCCTCATTATTACTTCTCTTACTTTCAACTGTGCAGACCTCTACTTCTACCCCTACGGGCTCTCTGCATCTTTTCTTTCTGCAAAACATTATTTAGACATTTCAACAAATTCAACACATATAACTTAGCATGTAAAACAGTTACATTTCTTTTCAAGGCATCATTATGGCATTACTGTTCTGCAACAGTATCTCTCTCAAGTTCAGTTTCTCACATCCCCTTTAAGAGGGGACCAGGTCTCTCTGAGGTAGCTCGTCCTCTCAGCCTACCAGTCCATGCAAAGGTTCCGGTATGGTATCTTCGCAAAGTGTCTTTAATTAGAATCAGTAGGCAAATATCTTCGCAAAGTGTCTTTGGCTAAAACAAATAGGGCAAATATCTTCGCAAAGTGTCCTTGGCTAAAACCAGTAGGGAGCACCTTTAAGAAGGTGCAAACTATTTACAAGGGAAGTTCGAATCATGCACAGTCCATGATTACTGCAGATCATGTAACTTTAAAACTTGTATAAACTTCAGGAAAAGAAAACAAACAAAGGGGATCCCGGGTTAACAGAGGGATCCATTAACCCTGGGCGGGTTTAGCAGCAACTCAAAAGAACAGTTAAAGGAATGAACAGTTAACTATTTACATTTTTTCAGGTTTCCGAGGTTTATTCTTTTTCAGGCGGCTCGGGCTCCTGAACCCCGGCCACTGTAGCACGGACACCAGCGGCAAGCTCCGCAGGGACCACCTGGTCGCCTGCTGTCTGAATTTGAAGCCTAACTCTGTCGGCCAGTTCAGGAGCTGCTACAAAGCGTACAGTAGAAACAGTAACAAGATCTGGCAGCCCTGGATTGACCACAGTTGGGGCCGCAGGTGCCATTCTCTCAGACTCGCATCGCTGAACTTTCCGGGCACGCCATCCTTGTGTGTTCCAGTGGCGGGTATATGTCACCTGATCCCCCTCCCGGAGTGGTTCACCTTCTCGATCACAGCAGGGGGTCTCCACATCGTAGCCGGCAACGAAGATGCCAGTAGGTAGACCCGATTCCCAAATGGAACCCCACCCCTTCTTTGGGTGGAATGCCGCCACCGTCCCTCGCCTGACAGCATCCGTCCCATCATAGATCATTTTTTTGCTCTGCAGTTCCTGTCTTTCAACTTCAGTGCGCTGTCCCCAATGCTGGAGCACGCATTGTTTGTATTGGTCCCAGGTAAGTATCGCAATAGTGAGACCTTCCATTGGAATCCCATCCTGCTCGACCCAGGGAACATCCCATCGGAACATCACCCCTCCTGGGTCCATTTCTATGGGCTCTCCCCACCTGGTTGGCAATGGTGGTAACAACTTCCCCAACGCACCGGGGGTGAGAACCGCTCGGTCGATTGTAAACGCGGGGTTACTGTTGTGGGGAGGATCGGTCGGGAGAGCAGAACCGTCCAGGGGAGTAGGGGCGCCGCCCATACCTGCACCTGATGTGGTTCCATCGGTGCCGCTCCGGTTCGTTAACGAGGACGCTGGAGTCTGCTGCAGCCCGAACCGGGGCTCCTCCAATGGGATGCTCGGACTCGGCTCCGCTGGCTGTGGTTCCTCCTCCTCTAACTCCGAGGTCGGGATTGGTGGACGTAACTCCGCTGTCGGGTCCGCAGGCTTCCGGTCCATCTCCGGTGAAGAAGGGCAGGCCGGAACTGCTTCTTCCTCGCTCAGGCACTCGCCGTTCATCATCGCTGCCTGATAGTCGGTGGCAGTGCATGCACCTAACTCCGCCATTTCTCCGAGGTTGGGCTTCTCCGTCGCCAGCTTCCCGCCGTTGCATCTCAGGGGGTTGTCTTCTGTTTTGGGGCAGGTCATCTCTTTGCAGCCAGAAGTGCAGGGGGCGGTAGCCATTTCTCGCGCCACACTGGGAGTCTCCGCCCATAACACACCCTCCTTCTCCTGGGGTGTAGCAATGGCGGCGCCTTTTGGCGGGAACTTCTGGCAGCCAATGGCGCAGCACAGTCTTACAATAAAGTACAGTCCAAGCACAGTAAATCACAGTCTCTAGGCACACATGACCTGATTCTTCAGGCTTAAGTAGATCCTGTTCGGGGACGCCAAGTTGGAGCGCCCCCACACCGCCGCAGGGCCGAGGGGTACCCGGAGCCGGGCCTCTAGGTCTCAGTCCTGGGGTTGTCACGGTGGCTAGACCCGGTCCGTAGCCCTGTCTGTCAGTGGGGGACGTCCGGTGCAATAAGTGATGTTGTAGCGGTGCAGTTGTGGGGTGCAGGTCGCGGTAAATAACGAGGACACCAGGTTGCAGTCTCTTTACCTCTTTACTGAAGCTCTCTGGGTCCTCAGTCCGGAATACGGCTCACCAGGCTGCGCAAGTCCGGCCGGTCCAATGGCACTTCCAGAGCTCTCCTTGCAGGTGGAAATCGGTGCCTTCCTTCTAGCGCTATGTGTTGCAGTCCTTCCCTGCTGTGCTTACGGAAAGTACCCCACAACTGTTGTGTCTGTTTCTCGTGTTCCCTCACAACAACTTAATTCGCAATGATCTTCCTCGTCCCTCCAGATACTATGGTAGGAACGCACCCGTATGACGGGGAGGCTCGGAGATCTTCCGGGACTCTGTCTGCGCCCCTCTCCTGTTGGTACCCCCCTTTGCCTTCCTGGGTGATGCGTGAGACAGTCCGCCTCAAGCTAACTGCCCTGCCGTAGGTCTGAGGTATGGCTTGAAACTCTTTACCTCCTCGGCGTTCCGGCCACCGGTAGTGCGCCTCAGTGAGGTGCTGCCTCTTTCAGCACAACCCTCACTGGTATCTCCTTTCGCTTGATTTCGTTTCTCACTCAGCACAATCTATCTCGCTTCTTAGTCCTTCCTTGGGCACCGCCGCTATGCTGAGCAGGCACGGTCCCTTTACGTTCTTTCCATGCCAAGCCTCTGCCAGGATCCCACCCCTGGCAGAGACCCTACAGTCTCTCCCTTCACAACACCCCCTGCCACAGGGTGTTGCTCCGTTCAATCCCGTCAGCGTTCTCTCTAACTTCCTGCCTGACCCCCAGTTTACCCACTATGGTGGGGAGTGGCCTAATGAATAGCACCCTTAGCTCCCCCCGGAGGCCCAGCTGTGAAATATATTGGTGTCTGTGATACCTGCTCAGAGAACTCCTTCCGTGCCATCGAACGCAGCATGGCCCCCCTTAGTGGCTGAACCATGCTACTGCAACGACCAGGACTCTGGGGCGCTGCATAAGCAGGCTCCTTGCATCTTCTCGCCCGACCACTTGCACCAGTAACCCCATTCCGTCACATCTCCTCCAGTCCCTTTCCCCGGCTGTCACCTCTCACATAACAAAAATATTCAACCTTTCCCTCACTTCTGGTATTTTTCCCTCCTCATTTAAGCATGCCATCATACATCCATTACTTAAAAAACCCTCCCTCGACCAAAACTGTGCCGCTAATTATAGACCTGTTTCTAATATTCCTTTCATCTCTAAACTCCTGGAACGCCTGGTCCACTCCCGTCTTACCTGCTATCTCTCAGATAACTCTCTTCTCGACCCTCTTCAATCTGGCTTCCGCTCTTTACACTCTACTGAAACTGCCCTCACTAAAGTCTCTAATGACCTACTAACAGCTAAATCTAATGGTCACTACTCCATGCTAATTCTATTGGATCTTTCCGCAGCATTCGACACTGTGGATCATCAGCTCCTCCTCACTATGCTCCGCTCCATCGGCATCAAGGACACCGTTCTCTCTTGGTTCTCCTCCTATCTCTCTGACCGATCCTTCACTGTATGTTTTGCTGGTTCCTCCTCCTCTCACCTTCCCCTTACTGTTGGGGTTCCTCAAGGATCAGTCCTAGGCCCCCTCCTCTTCTCTTTGTATACTGCCCCTATTGGACAAACAATCAGTAGATTTGGGTTCCAGTACCATCTCTATGCTGATGACATCCAATTATACACTTCTTCTCCTGCTTTCACTCCGACCTTCTTAGAAAACACCAGTGATTGTCTTACCGCTGTCTCTAACATCATGTCCTCCCTCTATCTGAAACTGAACCTGTCAAAAACTGAACTCCTCGTGTTCTCTCCCTCTACTAACCTACCTTTGCCTGACATTGCCATCTCCGTGTGCGGTTCAATCATTACTCCAAAGCAACATGCCCGCTGCCTTGGGGTCATCCTTGATTCCGAGCTTTCATTCACCCCCCACATCCGATCACTGGCTCGCTCTTCTTATCTGCATCTCAAAAACATTTCTAGAATTCGCCCTTTTCTTACTTTCGACTCTGCAAAAACTCTTACTGTTTCTCTTATTCATTCCCGTCTGGACTATTGTAACTCTCTACTAATCGGCCTCCCTCTTACCAAACTCTTCCCGCTCCAATCTGTCCTGAATGCTGCTGCCAGGATCATATTCCTCACCAACCGTTATACCGATGCCTCTATCTTGTGCCAGTCATTACACTGGCTAACCATCCACTCCAGAATCCAGTACAAAACTACTACCCTCATCCACAAAGCACTCCATGGCTCAGCACCACCCTACATCTCCTCTCTGGTCTCAGTCTACCACCCTACCCATGCCCTCCGCTCCGCTAATGACCTCAGGTTAGCATCCTCAATAATCAGAACCTCCCATTCCCGTCTCCAAGACTTTACACGTGCTGCGTCGATTCTTTGGAATGCACTACCTAGGTTAATACGATTAATCCCCAATCCCCAGTTTTAAGCGTGCCCTAAAAACTCATTTGTTCAGACTGGCCTACCGCCTCAACGCATTAACCTAACTATCCCTGTGTGGCCTATTAAAAATAGAAAAAAAACCAAAAACACATAATCAGGTTCCTTGCATCGTGTTCTCATACACTTTATGCAGTTAATAGCCCTCTGTGTCTGTACTGCTACATACTTAGGCAGTTAACTGGTTCATGCAGCTTTACATGAACACCCGAGCCTTACACTATGGCTGGTCCAAATAACTAAAGCAATTGTTACCATCCACCTCTCGTGTCTCCCCTTTTCCTCATAGTTTGTAAGCTTGCGAGCAGGGCCCTCATTCCTCCTGGTATCTATTTTGAACTGTGATTTCTGTTATGCTGTAATGTCTATTGTCTGTACAAGTCCCCTCTATAACTTGTAAAGCGCTGCGGAATATGTTGGCGCTATATAAATAAAAATTATTATTATTATTATTATTCATGGAAAAACCCTTTTCAAAAGACCCCTGCAGAAGGAATAAAGTTTTACATGGCAGTCATTAGTGATGGTCAATGTACTATGTGAACAGCGTGAGTCTTTTTACACTCTGTAATGGATGTTTAGAGAATTGGATCACTTTATGTTTGATGATGGCTACTACCTGTCAGCTGAACAGTGAGCTGCGGAGACTTCTTGTGGTCTGGCAGACTTCGAGTGTCTCTCTTGACAAGTAGTATTTGGGCTACTTCCAGCCTCCTCTAAAATATCTAGTTTCATGGATTACTGAATTCATTAAGTGCAAACCATGAATTCTGTCTGACTGGTTTCAGACCATTTTTGGAATATTTATCGATAGTGCATGATTGTCTGATCACTCCCCAGTAACAAGTGTGACCAGAGACTGACCCAAGCCTGTAGTGCTCTTAGTATTTGCTTTGACTGAATGACAATTACTTTGAGGCTGGTGAGCATCTGTGTCAACAAATTCTAACCCCCTAGTGTTGATCGAGCACTGAAATACTGAAATACTCGAGTGTTTAGTACTCGAATCGAGCACATCGGACACTCGGACGTGCTCAACTCGAGTAGAGAGCGTAATGGAAGTGAATGGCAAACTCAAGCATTTTCATCAGGAGGAAAAATTCTCTCGTTCTCTCTCTGTCTCTCAGTGGCTTTATTTCAATATTTTATTTTAGCTTTTTAAACTTTTTTTTCCAGGTGTCAACTGAGTTTTCCCCAGATGAAGTTCTTCCAGGATCAGATGTGTCTCTCCAGGTCCAGGCTGCCCCTGGATCCCTCTGTGGTCTGAGGGTGGTGGATCAGAGTGTGGTACTGATGAGACCAGAGAAAGAGCTGACTGCTGAAAAAGTGAGTGACGATGTGATTTATAGAACAGCAAGTGTCTGTATTACTCTTTATACATTCATAGTGCCAACATATTCTGTAGAACTTAAAGGATATCTGTCATCAGGATTTCATGACCCAATCGGTTTTTATGTAATCTTTCAAAAAAGAAGTTCATCCATGTCTATAGCTAGTTAGTCTGTTCCTCCTGCTACTGAGAAATCATCATTTAAATCAGTATACAAATAAGGATGAAGTGCTTTAGATGTGTGAAAACCCTTCCCAAGCTTCTGCTCTCCCTGTTATGATCCTGGTGGTAAGGAACACATGAACTAACCTGATGGGTAAACCAAAAATAAGGACAAGCTCTGGGAATGTGGGAACTTTACTGACCGCAATCCTGATCCTATCAAACACACACTAAAGGCAGCCGTGGAGCGTTCCTATCAAGGCCTAGACGCCTCGACACAGCCTGAGAAACTAGCTACCCCTAGAGAGAAATAAAGCCTCACTTGCCTCAGAGAAATTTTCCCCAAAGTGAAGGCAGCCCCCCACAGATAATAACGTGAGTTAAGGGGAAAACACAAACATAGAAATGAAAACAGGTTTTAGCAAATGAGGCCCGCTAATAACTAAATAGACAGAAGATAGCAAGGAATCTGTGCGGTCAGTATAAAATACTACAAAATTAACCACGCAGCGAATGCAAAAAGACCCCCACACCGACTCACGATGTGAGGGGCGTAACTCTGCACCCCTGAGCTTTCCAGCTAGCAATAAAATAGCATACAAGCAAGCTGGACTGAACTCATAATATACTGAGAAACATTTTCAAGAAACAATGAGCAAAAATGGACTAGATTGAACTTAGCTTCTCCATGAGGAGACAGGTCACAAGAGATCTGAACCAGAGCTGAATACAACGACAGCAGGCAACAAGTAAAGGTCCAGATGGAGTTAAATAGGCAGGAAGCCTAGCAGGAAACGAGGCAGCTGAGGTCCAGCTACAGACCAGCCGTAACACTCAAAGCCACCAGAGGGAGCCCAAGAACAGGACTCACAAAGTACCACTCATGACCACAGGAGGGAGCCCGAGAACGGCATTCACAACATCTCCCCAGCTCTAGTCACTGCCCATTGCTGCTGCTTTCTGCTTGAGTGACAGCTCCTCTGCTTGAAACCACACAGCATAAAAAAGGTGCCAGTCAAGCTGAAGGCAGCGTTAAGTAAGGAACAGAGTTCATTACTTAGGATAGCATATTTAGGTGACATATCAGCTTTAAAATAAAAAGTGTCATTATTATGATCTATATGACCTATCCTTATGGGTCATCATCAATATCAGATCGGTGGACTTGTGATTCCACCATCACCAATCAGCTGTTACCAACGCCGGCCAGAAATTCATGTATGCAGACCAAATACAGCAACCCCATCAAAACAATAGCAGTCATGGCCAGCTACTACAGATCCCCCTTATTCAATTGTATTTGTTCAGGGTAGTACAGTATTATAGTTGGTTCCTAAACTGGATATTATTTATATTCAAGCTTTTAAAAATGCTCTTTCATTTTTTTTCTCTATAAGGTTTTTGACCTCTTTCCCTCCTTCGATTTTGGAAGATACGACTATCGCATCCAAGAAAATGAACCTTCCTGTGGGTATGGTGGACCTTACTTCCCACTTCCTAGTTTCCCTGGTGGCTCTATTAGAAGGCCACATATGCCACGGTTCCCTAGAGATGAAAGTATGGATGTATACAGCTTGTTCAAGGTAAAACCTTTGACTAAATTAACACAAAATTACATGAATTACCATTAAATGAGAAGTTTGTCCTCAATATAAGTCAAATGTACAACAAAATTTCTAATAAATTAGGCATATTTTTCAGATCTAAAGCAGGAAAGAATTTTACCTGTGATTAGTGCATTGAAAACCAATCACTGGTCTACATTTAAAAATTAAATTCTGCTGAACCAAGTATTTTTGATGATTTTACCCAAATGAAAGGTGCTGATTCCAGATATGAAGTAAAAAAAATGCAAGATGTCACATTTTTTCACAAATGAGAAATGTTTGATTAAAAGTTTTAAAGTTGAATATTAGGGGTAATAACATAAGTGTGCATATACGGGCATGTCACATTACTTTGCATTTCCTCATAGGCCATTCGCTTAAGAATAGTAACAAGTGCAGATATTAAGAAGCCTCTGATATGTGCTGAAGTCGAGCTGCATCATAGGGTATTTGCAATGTCACCTACTTTAGGTAAGTTATTTGTAGTAATCATTTTATATAATGTCTATTTAAGGTAATTTGATAGAGAAAATACATATTTTCCATTTTCTACTTAATATTTCATTTTCCTGATCAATTTTAAATTAAAATACACTGTCCTCAAGACTTCATTTTGCTTTCAGCGAGCACTGTAAGTGTGTTCTTTAAATATAGTGATGAAAACAATGAATGGATCTGTAAGGGGTTACAAGGACTATGTGGTAACCCCTAACCCCTTAAGACATGTGTAATGTTATAATATATTTTCTGCTGTACAGTGTATTTTATAGGGATAGTGCATTTTACAGTTTAGACATTAGATGGGGCACAGAGATCTTGATTGTTAGCCTCCCTGTAGATACTTAACATAGGAGGGGTTAACTGGGGAGTAAGATAGCCGGACTTCCTGAGGCTTAGTCAGTTAGGGGCAGAAAGCCAGTAGTGCTCGGGTAGGCGATATGCCCAAGCCACCTAGCACCCCGCAACATTGAAGTAGAAGCCCAGCCATCCAGAGATGGCCTAGCGGAGTGACAGATGCAGAGAGAAGACATTGAAGGAACAAAGGATTGAGTTTCCCAGGAATACTGCAGGACAGAACAAGGCAGGACAGATGGGCGGGTCACTCAGTATGTGGAGATTGCTAGCATGGGTTGACTCCCTTGGTGCCGGGGCGAAAGGCATGAGGGACCCTCTGCATACAGTGAGCATACACAACGAGGATGCCGGGAAAACGTACAGTGAGGTACGACCCGATCTTGAGCCGTGTGACAGGGAGAAAAGAGAAGGGAGAGATGCAGTATCGTGTAACATGGAAACTGTTGTTGTTGATGGAATGTATCTGGATGTGCTGCGAAGATCCGAAAGTAAAGTTTTGCATTTTGAGTTATACTTGGACTGTGTCTCTGCTCATTCAAATGAAGCCAAAGGCCATCCCACTAAAGGGAGGGTAGGCCTTGTCGGTGCCAGGAATGAAGAGGCAAGTAGAGTACCAGAGAAATGTGAATTTTCTGTAAGGGAAGGCCAGAGTATATCTTGCAGAGAGACCCAGCCACGACTACGGCCCTGGCTGACCTTTACAGATCCATCACTGAAATATAAATGGAAGGCAACTAGTGAAGCGTGATACTCAGAATCTAAAGATGCATCTAGAGATAAGCAAATTGATTTGCTGGACCCTGGTTCAGTGGCTGCATCAGTTGTTCGTGGCCACCCGACCAGTGTAATGCAGACCTCCTCATGTCTGCTTGGATCACTGGCACCAGTTATAATTATCTGGCACAATTCAAAGAGATGCGTGCTTTACGGTACAAAATCGATTGCTTAATAGGCCTATTAATTAGTAGATATGCTCAGGAACTAAGCAGAAAGGAGGAGGTTTGTAGGGCTCCGATACAGCGGCCATATACTCCTGATGTGGCCACTCACTAATCTTTATCAGCATTTATTTTTAACTTCCCTTATGGAAGATAAAAGTGAAACATAGAAAAACCTAAAGAGGGACACCAATGTGATGATTAATGTGACCAGTAAAGGAGTTATCCAAGATTGAGATAAAATGGAGTCCCTGATATATATTTCTGTTGACAGCGGATTAATCTCAGTACTGTCCAGTTGTTCAGCAGTATATATATTTATTCAGGAGCAAAGATGACAGCTAACAACTGGTATCTCTTATAGCTTAGGATCTTAGCATCTTGTCTATCAGCTTGCAAAGTGAAAGTGAAATGTGCTCCAGCTAAACACACTGAACAGGAACTTCCTGTTTTTTATGTTCTTTTATTAACAGTGATCTGCTGGCAATATAACACTATTGCTGGAGACCAAAACTGCAGCCACTATTTTCTGCTGTCAGCAGATTACATAGCAAAAACCTGCTGACATATTCCCTTTAAAGTAGATCTGTTGAGCTACATGTTCCTTATCAGGAATGAAAAGGAGGGAATAGAGGGCATCTCTGCCATGTCCCTCTTTGCATCTTAAACAATAGAGATAGCTGACACAAGAATTTAGCTATTGCCAGTGGGCAAAAGTATAACATTTCTACAGCAAATAAGAAGGATCCCTCAAATCCCATATGTTTAGGCAATAATTGGAAGAATTCCCTCACATGGAGTCCAAAGTCTTTTGCATTAGTAAGGCTTAAGAACAGCAAATGTCTTTTGTGAGCACTAGCATGTGAGATTATTATTATTACTATTTATTTTAGAGCACCATTGATTCCATGGTGCTGTACATAAGGGGTTACATACAAAATACATATATAAATTACAATGAACAAGCTAACGATGACAAGCTGGTGCAGAGGGGAGTGGGCCCTCTCCATGTAGGTTTACAGTTTACAGGTTAATGGGAAAGAGAACAGTAGGTTGGGTGGTTGCGGCAGCTCCAGTGGTGGTGACGTGGCAGCAGAGTTATTTCAGGCTGTAAGCTTTCTTGAAGAGATGGGTTTTCAAGTTTTGTCTGCAAATTGCCTCTTCAGAGAAAAAGAGGACTTGGACTCTATAGCGCCACCTGTTGGAAGTAGCGATCCTACAAGTCACAATCAACGCTTTAACGAGCCTTGCAATATGACTTAGGATAAAAGCCAAATCAGTATCTCAATTCGCAGACACGGTGTTTCGGGCTGTTGGCCCTCGTCAGTGCGAAGCATGAGAACTGATTTGGCTAGGTGAGAGGCTCTGGACTGAGGTCTAAGGGTTAAGGTTTCTCCTTGTGGAGAGTGACATACCAGCTCATGTTTTGCCTGAAATCTCCAATTGTGGTGGATAATCAGAAAGGTTAGCGTACAGAATTCCAGAGAAATGGGGATACTCTTGGAGGCAATTAGGTGAGGAACATACGAGAGAGGAGGAGAGAAGGTCTTAGGAGGACTGGAGATTAAGTGTGGGAACATATCGGGAGATTAGTTAGGAGATATATGGAGGAGACAGGTTATGGATGGCTTTGTAGGTCAATGTCAGTAGTTTGCACTGGATACGTTGGGGAATTGGAAGCCAATGAAGGGATTTGCAGAGTGGAGATGAGGAGTAACGAGGAGAGAGGTGGGTTAGTCGGGCAGTCATGGTAAGGACTGACTAGTGTGATGCGAGATGGTTAGATCAGGTTGGTTCCTAACCTAACATTATCTGTGTATATTCTGAAAGCAACTAAACCAAGTTTGTAAGTTTGTTCTGGGGGTACTTTCATGATATACTATTCTATTTCACTAACCTGGAAGACAACTTTATTTTATGTATTTTTTTTTTCTAAGATAAAGGTCTTTCAGGTCCTCCAGGTGGGGTCTTACCTAACCGAGTAAAAACGGTTACCACAGAAGTTGGACCACCACCAGAGCAAATAGAGACTGAGACTGAAAAAGTAAGAACATATTTTCCAGAGACCTGGATTTGGGAACTTGTTGCTCTTGGGTAAGTTGTACACTGAAGTTTCTAAGGAAATGTGATTTTAGTAAGATAACAGATTGTAAAATAGAAAGGAAAACCTCAAAATCAAAAATCACTTTAAGAAATCACAAAAGCTTTGCAGAACGGGGAATTGCGCACAATTTTCAGGACAGTTTTAGCATTGCTGGAGTGGGACAGTGATGTGATGCCACAGCTAATTTAATTCAAGTCGAGCTATGGCATTCCTTATTTCACAAATCTTACTCCAGTTTCCGACTGGAGTAAGATATGTGGCTATGCGTGCTAAGGCGCCCACCACTTGTCAGATGCTGCTGGTTCATTAAAAGGTTTGGGACTCCTAATGAATCAAAAGTGTATAACTCCAGCATACCCCATCATCAAAACTAGTGTTAACATCGCCGTTCATGATGAATCGGGGTCATAATGCTTTGAATCTTCTATGCCATTTTTCTTGTAATTTAACAGGTTTATAAAAAGATTTCTAGTTTCTTTTAAAGAGGTTGTCCAGGAATTTAACATTGATGGCCTATCCCTAGGATATGTCATCCATATCTTATCAGTGGGGGTAGGGGTCATAAAATCAAGGTCTTTTATTAGATGGATTTTCCTTTGAGATTTTTTTTCTCAGTTATATGTACCTAATTCTTAATATATTAAATGTTAAAGCAGATTTTTGATCAAGATGACCATGTCTCCAAAAGTAGGCACTCCTCTGAGCTAAGCAGCCAACTCTTCAAGATGATAGCCAAGTATTGCCAAGACTAGATAAAATGTTGTCTACTCCCTTGGTCTTTACTTTTTTACATCTTCTAGATATAGATGTGCTTGGACCCATTCACCCACAATGAACTCAGATTTTAGTAATTTTGAGTGGACGAAGCAGAACATATCGTATATTATAAAGCTCTATAACATTTTAGTTTAAAAAGATTAAATGGTGACTATCTTTGAAACAAAGTTTGTATACAGCAATAGTGCAAGCAAATATAGGAAACTTAGTACTATATCTTATAATAGAAAACCAATTCTTCCTCAATTCATGAGCCATGTTTTCCCCTCCCTTCTGTATCCTGAAGTCATGATCCACTCTGAAATACAGCTAAAATCTGTCCTCCGCTAAAACAAGTCCCACTGAGGTATCACATTACAGTGCCTAATGAAATTTATGGTGAAAGGTGTGGGTAAGAAGGGAGCAGCTAAGCAAGGCTCATTCACGCGTCTGTATTTTTGCTCTGTCTGTGAAAAAAATGGACAGCCTCTGACCAATATTATTCAATGAGGCAGTGTAGATGAGTGATTTTTTTTCACTGACCGAATCTGAGCATGAAAAGATTGCAAAATACACAAGTTTCTTCCATACATCAGATGAGACTCACCCATTCAAGTCTATGGGTGCGCAGAAAAAAATCAGATGCCACCTACAGCCACAGCATAGCATCCGTTTTTATTAATACATTGCAATTCTGTAACATAGGAAACTGTAAATGGTCTTGTAAATTACTAAAAGCTGCTGGTGTACAAAAATGGATTGCGCACAGATGACATGTGAGTAAAACATCATCAGAGTTTTCTGGATCAAACTTTTATTTTTTTTTAAATGCTTATGTTAACCAGCCCTACAGAGACAGATATAGGTTTGTACTGCTACTTTCTAGTTTATCTCATTGCATTGCCAGTTTCACAGCTACACTGCTCAATACTTCTGTATAATCTTCTCCATGCTGCTGGTGCTTCTAAACCTGTGCTTCACAGAGACAGGAGAGTCCATAATCCCTAATTTCTGTGTGTAATGTGAATGGAAGATATCACAGCAGTGTGTCTCCTCCTTACCTAAGGAAAATTATCAATTAGAAATGGAAACCCATAGAGAAAAATAGTGAAAAAAAGCCATATGTACCCTCAAAATATTGTTATTCCTAAAATATATAAACAAAGAAAATC